>NW_024582421.1:2236586-2292083 GCF_018398535.1 Haplochromis burtoni
TAAGTTCATACTCAAGTTTAAAACAACAACTACACTAAAGCTATTCTGTTATACCTGTATGCAAAAAAAAATATTTCATAGTTCAGCAATACTGATCAATCTAATAAACTTAAACCTACACCATCCTCCCTATTCTGGTATTTTAAAGAGTACTTAGCGTAAATATTAAGCAACCTAACTTTTTTTTTTTTTTTTTTTTTTGTGTACAAAATGCAGCAAGATATTTAAAAAAACTGTTTTGTTGATTAAAAAACACTATATTGTATTCATATCGGTATCGGCAGATATCCAAATTTATGATATCGGTATCGGACATAAAAAAGTGGTATCGTGCCACCTCTAAAAGGTACTTAATAGATGATGGTCAAACTTGCTCATCAGTTCATTAGGAGTGGTTTATTCAACCCTGGGGATAAAAAATGAATGCCAACAACTTGGGTTGACCTTTTCGCAGCCCAAATTGAAAAGCTCATACCTCTCTAATACAGTGCCACTAGTTGTTGTTGGGGTGGCTATGTCTCCATCAGAGGTCCCATTGCCCTGGTTGAGGCTGGGACTGCAGACATTGTTAACTGAGGCAGATGAGAAGTCTTCTGGTGGATCCTCAGGCCAGCCAAACTGCTCCTTGGTTTTTCCATAGATCTTAATTGAATCAAGCATGGTGACTCCAGCTGGGTCAACAGATGCTCCAACTTAAAAATTAGCAAGACAGTGTATTAGAAGATCTATCTAAACAGACTGAAGCATATGACCATATGACCAAATAATATGAACAGGTCAGCGCAAATTATTTAAACACGTGTATTGGAATATCAATACAGGCAACAAGAAAAACCATTAAGTAGTAAAAAAAAAAACAAAAAAAAAAAACATAACCACTGCACAGTCTTGATCTTACTAAATATAGACAGCTTCTTGTCAGCCTGCAGGGCCTCCTCTCTCGTGAAGGGGAAGTCAAACCAGCGAGCTCTTGTCAGATTTATCTGCATGGTGCGTCCAAAGACCTCCACATAAGAAGGAGCCCTTTCAATGGCCTGGGTGCCCACCTGAACCCGCATACCTGTCATCACCATTGAACTGTTGTTGTTTACTGCCTCTACAGTGAACCCTCCAGGCTAGGATGAAGGAAAAGAGAAAGGAAAGCAAAAAGAAACATGACATTTGTTATTTTACATCTTTTTTTTCTTGACTACAGCTGAAAAACATGTTTAGAATAGGTGTCTTCACTGTTTTTATTTAAAGCAGGGTCACTTGGATTTAGACTGGACGTATACTAATGTACTCTGGTATAGTAAACTGCACAAATGTAGATGGCAAAGACAGCAAAGTCTCAACACAAGTGATGGCAGATAACATTAAACTACATTTACATAAAATTTAATTAACAAAGATCCCTCTGCTGCACCATGATTATCAACTCAAGCACTGCTGACGCAGCAATAACCTGCATTACAGGAGAGAAGCAGAGCAATGTTTTTACACCTTTTCTAACACAGAACATTAAGGTACAATGCCTCTACCTTTGTGTTGGCCACATACATCCCTGTGGAGTTGAGCCTGTGTTTGATCTGCTGTCCGTTGTAGACCTGCAGCAAGTCATTACCCCCAAACTCCACCTCTGTCAGTTGCTGGTTGTGTTCAAAGAAATCCACTGGGAATGTCACCTGACTGGAAGTCCGGGTGGCTTAAAGTAAAATCATTACATTCAAATTAGCTCCCCAAAATTTTAGATTAGTTGCTTTTATTATTGTGTATGTCTGGCTACATGGAGAATGAACACAAGAAACATGATCTGAAAATGTGAATGAATTACACTTTGAATTTTAAGAAAAATTTAAAATAAGCAAACTTAAATCAGAAAACATACGGGCATTTTTGGAAAAGGTTACAAATCTGTGTCATCAGTAACATATCAGCAAATATTAAGTAAGCAATAAACAGGTTAGTACAAGCTGTTCATTCATCATACATAACTGGCATTTACAAAATAACCCTTGTCCACAAACTTACTGGCAGCAGCGGCCTTGCGCTTGCGGACTGGCTTCATGATGCTTATGCCACAGCTGGGCTGCAATGAGGGCTGGAGCCAGTAGGAGGTGTTGTCCACATTTGCCATGTAGATTCGCAAGCTGCCATCCTCACATAGAAGAATCATGGTAGTGCGCTGCTGCTCATTACTGGCAGTGTGTCGGATAGCTACCATATCTTGAATCTGACAGAAACCGACAAATAAATGTTAACCTTAGAAAACAGTAAAATTAAGTAAAGTCATGGGAAATAACTTTGCTTAGTAAACAAGACAACCGGAAAAGCTTTGTGTTTATACAGTTCTGTACTCCAAAATGGAATTTCCTTTTTTTCCTCCAATTACTGTTTTCATGGTATCCTAACCAGTTTCGTGTCACAATAGTAAATGGTATTTACCTTAGCTTTGGCTGGCAGGGTTTTAATCTCTTGGATGAGGAAGGTGTCAGGTTTGACCATGATAACCAGAGGTATGCCTGTTGTCTGTTGCACACAGCACACAAGGCCTGGATGGTTCATGACCTCAGACCACTGGCAGAGTGCAGGAGACATCTTACTGCTGCCACCATTGGAGCTTTAAAGACAAAATAGGAAAAAAAATATTTCTGTTCATAATTTTCTTTTCCAGTTACGATTATATTTGATAGGCTTTTACAGACTATTTTATTGTGTTACCCTTTCACATTGATGGCAAAGAGTCTCTGCACATCAGTTGTGCTGCGGCTCACTGTGGCAGCGAATGACTTCCCCTGGCTGTAGCTGAAGAAAAGCATCTGAAGGACATGGGAGTAATAGACAGAAACACCACCGCCAGCTACCTGTCCATTGCTATCCTGTGTTTACAAAGAAAGAATTTACCTCAAAACTGCTTTCTTTAATGTAGTTTCAAAAACACCTGAACACTGAATAAAGGTATGATGTACACATCAACCAAACATTCCCCCAAAAGAAATGAGAGCTGGAAAGTATGACAGAAATACTGTAGACCAGGGGTGTCAAACTCATTTTACATCGTGGGCCACATGCAGCCCACTTTGACTTTAAGCAGGCCAGAGCAGTGAAACTCCCCTTTTTAGAATAGAATAGAATAGCCTTTATTGTCATTGTACAGAGTACAACGAAATTGGTCAGTGTAAAGAAGTTACAAAATTAGCCTGTAGTTAGCCTTTAATTAGCCTGTAGCCCCCACCCCTGATAATTCTATAGCAGAAAGTGAAAAACAGAAACATTTCTATTTTTCACAAAGTTACAGAGGTTTTATTAGAGACATAGCTAAGCATTTTTTGTACTCTGGCATGATTTGGCACACCACTAAACTTGCTGCTTTTGGAACTTCTGCCCCCTTTTCCTTTTTTCACATAATGGTCTGATCGCAGTCTGTCTTTGCATGTGATTAGCAGCATGGTGTGCCCATCAAAATAAAGTCCCACCCATGCTTGCATCGATTCTCAGCAGGGCTGAAGATTTAGCTCCCCCATGCTGACGAGGCATTAATAACTGACGTATGAAAATACCTTGCAGGCCAGATATAATTGTATTGTGGGCCGAATGTGGCCCGAAGGTCGTACATTTGACACCCCTGTTGGAGACCATTAAGACAGCAACCTTGTCACAACATCAACTCATGTCAAATCCTAGTTACCTTCAAGTCTTCGTGGGTTATCTCCAATACATTTGTAACATAAAAAGGGCCATGCTGAGC
Organism: Haplochromis burtoni; assembly: GCF_018398535.1. Classification (NCBI taxonomy): domain Eukaryota; kingdom Metazoa; phylum Chordata; class Actinopteri; order Cichliformes; family Cichlidae; genus Haplochromis; species Haplochromis burtoni. Next base: position 2,240,314 of record NW_024582421.1, read on the forward strand.
ACTGCTAGATTCATCCATGACCTGGGTGTACATGTAACCTGCTGATGACATGATGACAATAATGTTCTTCCCCTCTTCATTGAAAAGGAATGTAGCATCACGAATCTTGGAACTTGGGAGCAGGAAATAGTACATTGGACTCAGGGCATCCACTGACAAGTCATAGATCTGTTTTCCAAAGGGAACAAGCATTAAAAGGCAGTATTAAGCAATCTTTTGTTTTCCTAGGGCAGAAAGGTATATGTATCGTATCTATGGTTGTTTTCATAAAGAAATTGCAGAAACAAAATCAATTATGTTGCTTTAAGTGCAAAATATGTTTATTATTTTAATATATACCTTGACAAAGTCAGCAGTGATGATGGCAAGTTCAGTCTGTGAGCCTGGTAACCAGATAGCTTTGATGATAAAGTTGCCAGTGGCCAGTTGTGGATGCAACACCAGGTGGTCAGACACAGAACCTGTGCTGCTGAAAGTTAGTACATGGCAGTCCTGGGAAGAAATGAAAGGAAAAAAACAAGATAGTCAAATTTAACGAATTCCTACAGCAACTGTTCTTTTGACTCTACAAGTTGTTTTACAAGAAGCAGCTCGTTTCTGACCTTAAGGCCACACACAGCCAGGTAGTCTTCATTACAGGGGTTTCCTGTAAGACTAAGGACAGTGAATGGGACTGGGGCTGAAGCCAAACGGGTCAGTGTCAACTTCCTTTTGCTTGAGTCAGCTTGTTTCAGGAGAGTAGACAGCTGAAGGACTGTTATCTGCCAGATAGGAAATGGAGAAAAAGTCAGGTTGAGACAGTTTAACAGTGAAAACACAGATTTCCCTATCTGTTCTTATTTCATAGTTTGCAAAGTATCTTGATAACATACAAAACAACTTAAAGAAAACTTAAAGAAAAAAGTCAAAGAGAAAAAACACAAAAACATAATAACATAGAAAGAGGAATGTTTTTTATTCTATTATTCATTTGAGTGTAGATTTTTTTCCTTGTCATGATGCTCTGTTTCACAGGCAAGTCTGAATCAATAACAATGCATATATTTTAAATAAGAATTCAATGAAAGCCCTTCTAATTGGACAAAGGAACTTAAATTGTTTAGTTTACCTTCCCCTTTTCATGGCTGACTGCCAGGTGCTGACGCCGTCCATGGGGGGAAGACAGAACACACATGGCAACACGGCGCAGGACATGTGCACTGATGAGCTGGCGTATAGTTTGCCCCTGGTCACCGCTGTAGTTCATTCGCACATTCTCAAAAGCTCCTTCCTGGGAGCCAAGTGTGGGGACCTGAAGGGAAAAAGTAGCCGTTAACAACGAAATGCAGCAGCTAAATAATAGAATTCTATTTTAATTAAGTTTTAATAACTTATCAATGAATTAAGTGTTTTACTGGAACAGGCAATCTATTTGGGTCATGATACCATTAACTGGTCCGTCATCTCCACAATTTTGTCCTGAGTATGCAGTTCATTGAGGGCTTGCTGTGCCCGGCTGCTGCTTCCCACTGCTGATGCTTGCTGGAAGTTGGTCTGGATAGCTTCCATGAGAAACATGAGCATTTCCAGTATGACTGCAGCAGTAGATGACCCCATCTAGCATGATAAAAGAGGGGCAAAAACATAAGTCTCACAACATCTTTTCACATAAAAAAGAAGAACTCTTAACGGTTTTAGGAGATGACAGATAAAAATAAATTAATATGTTCTCTCTAACCACTTGTGCTAGCAGCTCTTCTTGACAGCCTTCAATGCTCTTGCACACGCTGCTCTTCTTAGGTCTGTCTTCATCACTGGATTTGCCATCACAGATGGTGACCTTGCCCTTGTCAGACGGTGAGGAATTTTGGTGGCGAATAGCACTCTCAGGAATACGCAGCTCACTCTGGAAAGCTGAAGACTCTTTAAGAGTAGAGCCCATGCCGCTGCTGGGACTGCGTTTGACCAGGGCCTGTGAATGATGCAACACACAAAGTAAGAAGTGGAGAAAGTTGATATTAACATAAATGTATACTTAAATGATTCTTTATGCTCCCCTTTATGCATTGTAAATGTCAACCGATAATACGTATAAGTGCAGAAGTGGAACAAACATTTATAAAAAAGCGAACCAAACTGTTATGAGCAAATGTTATCACAACACTGATAGTGAAGAAAACATCGCATTAACAAAACAAAACAAAAAAGCTAAAAGCCTATCGTATTTATTACGCCATAAACTAAAGGTAAGATGTAATTGATGGCTTGCTGATCACATGCACATAAAAAAATAAAAAAAATTTGTTAAAGTCCGTGTAAAGTGGTTACAAACATGTTTGTCACATAAAAAATATTTTATAAACCACACAGATAAAAAAATATTATACAACACCTACAAAATTCAGTAAAAGATGGTTCAAAGTCTTTTATATTTATACAAAGTAAACCTTGAATTATCTCTTTACACGGACTTTAAGATTAACTAGGGAAGCTGACCTGTTCAGTACACAAAAAGTTGACAAAAAGACATTCCTAACATGATTTTGCTCATTTTCTGGCCAAATGTGTGGGCTAGCTATAACCCTAATCAAATGAAATGACTGGATGGAGGTCAATGGGGGAATGACTTGCAAGCTAAAGTTACCGCTGTTGTTCTCTTCCCATGATGACCTGAGGTATTCGGTCTCACCTGGCAGCTGCCATCCTCTTTGGCACCGCAGTCACAGAAGAAAGAGCCATATTTGGCATAGGAGATCTCATGGTCTTTGTGACAGACCTTGGCGCACACTGTGCACACACCTACCCCATCCACCATCTTACAGGTGTGACAGTGGTACCTGCAGAATGAAAAGTATAGGCAATACTATATATAGCATGGCACATCACATCATGTGAGAAACTAAAGAATGACACTGTATTTCTCCATGTCTAAATGGATATATCACAAGAGAAGGCTATTTGATCATGCTACCACCTAAATCTTCCCAGATAAATTAATTAAAAATTACTCATATTCCAGAGCTAACCAAGGAGATTATTTTCCAGAAGATTAACTCAGCTCAGACAAGCTCTAAATATGTTGCTGCCCGGTTAGATTTACACACCACAGAGGCTCTAGATGAATTAAGGCATTTTTAACCTTTTATAGCTGCCCTCTGTATCCTTAAATATTCACAGCAAGTCAAAAAACAAATAAAAATTCACATAGAAAATATTACATGTTGCTAACACACTGTTACTTTTTCCAGGTACATAACACTAATTACATTACAAATGTTACAAATGTATGCAATTTTGTCTTCCATCGTAATTCAGCAGTGTGGAGTCCTCCCGTTTCCACAGATTCGAGAAACACCATCAGCTTTTCTGATTCATAAAGGCAATCTACTAAATATATGAGTTTCTGTTTTTTGTTTATTCTTAGTAAAAAATGAATAATAACAAATGAAATAATCAAACGTGTACTGTATGACAAATCCATTTTTAGGTGTAATGCGGATGTATTTGGAACCAAAGGCCGCACTTAAGATTAGAACAAAATCACAATAAACAAACTTTTCTTTACCAGTGCTGGTTCATGAATTCCTTCTGAGTGATGGTAAAAGTGCAAAGTTTGTTGCAAAGTGAGTCTTCATCCTGTCAAACAATGACATACATGTTAAAAAGGATTGTTTCATATAGCAAACTGACAGAGATAAAAACTAAGCCCAAAAACAGCACTGATGTATGTCTGTAAGTCCATACACACAGAGACAGACGAGAATAAAAGAACAACTTCTTACAGAGTCCTCTGCCTGGGAATCATCCTCCTCTACTACAAGTTCCTCCACCCAGTCTGAGTCTACTTCCATGGCCTTTTCCTCTCCCTCCATCAGCACTGCTGAGTTGCCTTGACCGCTGCTTTGACGCAAAGCGTTCATCACATCAGCTAGATAGGAGATGATGTGACATGAGCATTCCAGCATGCTGGCATGCTGAAATCAAAGAAGAAGTGCATATCAGTTGATATTTAGATATTTTAATATCTGAACTGCAGGGGACACATTTTGGGCCATTTTTCAAAATGTAATATATCACAGAAAAATACTTTGGCAAATTGGTACTTTTACAGTGTTTTCCTTTAATTGCCTAAAGCCAGTTTCATTATCATTCATTCTGATTGTCCAATATGGGGTATGAGAAGCACACAGACAACCAGAGGACATGATGTACAACTATGTGGTAGTAAATTCATAATCAAATCAGAATAGTATGATTTACACTTGATTTTAACCTTGAAGAGATTTTACATTTTCTTAATATAAAATGTAACAAAGAAGGACATCCTTTCTTTTTCCACAGAGAAAGTCCACAGATTGCAATACACTCCCAAAACAAAGAATACGTAAGGTCTTTAACCTTTAGAGAGGTGACGATATTATTCTCAAATAACAAGGCTGATCATAGGTCTACAACAAGTGTGGCATAATTAAAATCTCATTCTGTGGAAATGTCCAAAATTCACTTCAGTGTGTGAGAAACCCACCTTTCCATGAGACAAGTTTGTGCTCACTTTTTCCACAACATTCTTCTGTGTTAAATACTTTTTGCTGCAAAACAAAAGATAAGCTTTTAGGTCACAAGTTCTCCATTTAAATTTCTACCTAGATTTATACTCCCACACTGAATCTACAGAGAGCTTTCACTGTAACATGTAATAACACAGCCAAAATGCTACTTGAGGCTCAGATTTCTGTGCTACTGAGCTAAATTTATTTGAATACTCCTACCAATGGAAATTGAACAACATCAGATTTAAGCTTAAATAATTAAAAAGAAATACAGTTTCAAAAAGAAGATGACTTTGCAATCAGCAGGAAAACCAATCAGACATGTGGAGATGTGTACATAAAGCCACACCCTAGGGTGTAGCTGCTGTCATAGCTGCTGGATAGATTCATAGCAGAAGTATAAATTGAGCTTAAACCAAGCATTTTTTCCTAGCGAGTTTGGCTGTAGCAACTATATAATTCCACCCTTTAGATTTCTTTAGTGATGCGACTGAAACTTAGATCTCCATGCCTGTAAAATTCATTTCTTACCATCTAGTCAGCCAGTCTATAGCTGCCCTGTGCAGCTGGAGGTGGCCTGCACCCTGTCCCGCACTGGCAAGTGTGGCCATGATGACCATGAGCTCAGGAAAACCTGTTCCATCACCATTGGCCAGCATGTCTGTTGCCATGGGAATAAGTGTGCTGAGGAGTACAGTGCACACTCCTTCGCCCACCTGGCTATTGTCACGCACAATATGAGTGGTTAGCAGCTGCAGAAGCTGTCTGTTTTCTTGCACAATTTCCAGTTGTTCTGAGTCCTTTGGTGGGGTAGCAGTCATACGTGTCAGCCAGGACTGCAGACGAGAGGGCTCCACACAGGCCAGCTGGGCCAAAGAGCCACACAGGCCTAACAGGCTTGGGTTTGGGTTCTTCTCCGCTGGAGAAAAATGCATGATGAAACTTAGAGGGATCTACTCCAGCTTTAGCTCAAAGAGCTCTGCCTTGAAAAGCTTGAATATAACCAAACTTGGACAGTATAGTTTTAAAATTATTACAGACTTACTGAGCTGGAAAAGCTTGGTGAAGAATTTCAGCACTCTGTTACAAAACTTTGGAGACAGGTTTTCATTGGCCGTTGCCATCATAATTTGGACAAGCTCACCACTGAAAAAGAAGAAACCCAAAATATGTGAGGTGACTGAATGAATGAGAAGCCAGATTGTGTCATCAGCAGAGACAATACCTGAATGAAAAGAATTCTTCCATTGCCTTTCGGACCTGACTGCTTTCAAGTTGTTTTTCAAGGTACTGAAGGCATTCCTCAAGGATGGACTCATCCAAACCACTAAGTAATATAAAAAAAAATAAAAAATGGGATAGATAAATGTTGAAGAACAGCCCACAAAACAAAACAAAAAAAAAAAGCATAAAAAGTAATGTTTTGATTGAATTTTAATATTTAACATGGTTCATTAAAGGTTAATGAAATCTGATACATATTAAAAATACCTGTTGGGATCTGAGTGATTGGCAATAATGTTGTAACATCCGGTCACCAAACGCTCGTAGATGCGGGCTAGAAAGGCCTCAGACTCTGATGGGCCAAGGATGCGCTCCAGTGAAGTGGTGCTGATCTCAGCTACACTCTCCGTGCTGCTCTCCAAGAGCAGAGGCAGCAGGGTGCTCACAACCTGTGAGGGGTTCAGCTCCTCAGTACTGAAGAGACAATAATGCAGCATTATTCACAAGACAATAACAGGTTTTTCGTGAGTAAAAACTATGCATGCAAAAGAGTTTATCAGTAGACGTTTTTTTTAACTTACACAATGAGGTCTCCAATCAGGCGAACCAGTGAGAGAAGGATGTGTTTAAGAGAAGAGGCCAGAGGCAAGGACTGACAACTCAGTGTGCCCAGGTGAGCTGCTTGGATGGCACTGATGTAGCTCTCTGATGGAATGGTATCATTTGCAAATGCATTGCGCTGAGAAGATACCACCAGTTTTGTTATTTATGGTGTGGGAAAATACAGGCAAAAGCCAAGTCTTCAATGTTTTTTAAAATTATGCCATGTGTAACAAATGTTTTAATAATTTCCAACTTTAACCACATACCCATGAGCCAATGTTGGGAAATTCAGTGGTGTGGACACCATTCCAAGACTCACAAACTGTCTGCACAGCTGTTGGCAAGTTCTGCATAATATTATGACCTGTAGAAATTTAAAGTCTTGTTAGACCACTGCATAAAAGCTATTAAAGTAATCATATTCACTGCATTGTAAAATATTATTTTTCAGTATTTCATTTGGATACCAAGTATGTTGGCCTTGCATCGGGTGGAACCTATGGCCAGAACTGCAGCATAACCTTGGAGCTTGGCATCGGTCAGTTTGTTCTCCCCTTCCTCTGGGATGTTCATTAATAGGTAAGATCTGTTCAAGACAAGTTTCGTTTAATGATTAGATCAGGATGAGTTGTCATAAAGAACATCATCCACAAGTCTTATTTCTTAGACATGAAGTAGGCTACATTCCAAATCTAAACAAATAATTAGAAAAACTATCAAAGGATTTAGAAATATTTAAAAACATGTTATGATATATAAATTAAAGAAGGAATATTTAAGGTTCCTTAAGTTGTATTCCTTAAATTGAAGCACACATGCATTCTGAAGGTAACGGAGGGGTTTTGTTTTTTTGGGGGTTTTTTAATAAAGCTTTCACTAAAACTAAACTTTAAAAACAGCTTACATTAGCAATTACAGTAAATTCTAAATAAATTCAACATTTAAATATCCACATGCCAGTGGTGTTAGAATACTGATAAACTGTAAAAGATATATAAAGTAACAGATATATGGATACTAGAATTATGTAGCGTGCATGTAGTAGATGTGCTTTGCAAAATGTTGGCTTTGACGAATATGGTGGAATTAAAAAAATAATAATAATAATAATAATAATAGTAATAATTTAAATGTAACTTAAGTCACCAAAGCTATGACCTCTGGATTTTGTCAATATTTTGAGTATCTGTAACCAAAGAACTGGCCATGTGATTGGCCACATGATCATGTGATCTATCAAGCATTTCAATCACATTATTGCATTCCAGTCTACTAGATATAACAAGAGCTTATAACAACATTACCCTCTCACCTTGTGAAAGCTGAGTAAATGTCAGTGAGCTGTAGTGTGGCAGGCAGCAGATTTTTTGCGATCTCAGAGGATTTGTGGGTGTCAGCCTCAATGGCAACCTTGGACAAATGCTCATCTAAAGAAACCTGAATTTTAGAGATGACTGCATCCAGCGTATAGATGGCTTGTAGAGAGGGCAACTGATGAAGTGGTAGGATGACATGTGGGTCTACACTTGAGAATGTGGAAATCTGCAACAAAATAAAGTTGTCAGGAGGTGTCAATTGATTTCAAAACTCTGAACACCACCAACACAAGTTACTAATGTATCTGTCGTAACCATTACCTGTCTGGCAATGTACTCTTCTGCTAGCTCCACATCGTATTTCACAGTGCTGCATTTAGCAGCAGTCACTTCAACTAGAGAAGCAGCTTGGTCTGTTTTCATTCCTTGCTTTACCAAGTGTTCCTGTGAGTGATGACACACAAAAAACACCCATCAAAGACTTGAAATTGCAGAAATAATACAAAATATTAATTTTTCTGAAAAAGCAAACAATTTCCAGACACCCCCCCCCATGAATTAATCAAGTACATTATTCTAAGGTTTGACCAACAACAATAAACCCATCACACTGATAATACATTTGTAGGACTTTCAAGCATCAACTGACCTTGATCCAGTTTACATACGTAGCTACGCGGAGACGTGATGACCATCGCAGTGTGTGTAGGATGTCGCTCTCACTGGGGTCACTGCAGCCAGTCTTTAGCTGCTCCATGAAGCCTTTGGAAGGTGGTAAAACGCCAAGGATCCTCCACAGTATCAGGAAGTAGTACTGAAGGGAGCAGGCCTCCTGTATGGGGCCCAACAGTTTGCTGCCATTAAGCTAATATCATTATGTATACAAGTCTCTAATGTTTCAGAAACTGAAGCTCAGCTCTTCAAATTACTTACACAACAATATAGCAGTTTAGAATAACATTTATTATAGGTCCTGCCTTACTGCAGTGATGATATTCCCTTTGTTTTTGGCCAATATTGTTAGCATGTGTTTATCATTTTATTTGTCTCTAGAATTGCAGATAAACATTTCCAATGTGGCTTATTCTTGTTTATTTTGTTTTATTCTTATTGGTCTATTTTCAAAAATGTAATATGCATTTTCCTCTATCACCTGAACCAACTAAACCAGTCACTGAAGTCAACAGTAGCAGTGAACAATTAGAAAAAGGACTGCATCATTATAGAAAGGGTTTTTATATCACGTTTCTGTTTGCAGATCAATTTCTAAGTTAACCAGAAAGACGCACCAAAACACAAGCCCTGCAGCACGCGGGTGTTTAATGCCTTTTAGATAAACCACTAAAGCCATATGCTCAGTGGGCTTATTTCAGCTGTTCTATTTCTTCATTTGGTGCTCTCACCATAGGAGTGATGGACTTGTTCTCTTGTCTTCTTGCTGTGTCAAACTGAGAGCCTGCAGCCAGGAGTGAGATGAGCCATATATACAGCTCATCATATTTCACTGCTCCATTAAAAAGCTTTGGAAAGACCTATGAGGACATGTTTAACAGTTAGGCATGGCAATAATTTTAATATTGTGATAAAATATTGTGATTAAAAACAGAAATACTGGTATTTACTAGGTGTGCAACGATACACAAAATTCACGGTTCGGTTCGATACTTTGGTGTCACGGTTCGATGTTTTTTTCGATACAAAAGATGTTCATGCCTTTTTAATTTGTCATTTATTAAAATTATAAATATATATTTTAATTCAAAAGTACAGTTTTTAAATTTACTGTTGCAGAAACAACAAAATAATTAAAAAAGAAATCTATCTGATCAAGAAATCACTCATCTTTGGAAATGAGAGTTTATTACAGAGAAATGGCTCTTTCCAAAATAAAAGCTATACTATCCGCTTCTTCTGGGCTATATTCTCAGCAGCATATTAAACATATCAGGTCCCCATAAGGAGAATCATGTGCTAACGGCTGTCTAAATGACTCGGGTAAAGTTTGTAGCATGCGTGTTGTTTTTGTCTTTGCACTAGGATAATATCGGCGTAAATGTGCAGTCATATTCGTTGTGTTCCCACTAGTGTGTCAGCGTTAATCTCGTTAAAATGACCTTAACGCCATAACGCGGCAAATCTCCATTAATGAGTTACCGCGGATCGCCCCGTGTGTGGGGCTGGCAACACGTTAACGAGCTAACGCACGCACTAGTTCCCACCAATGTAATTGAGCATTGCGTGGCATATCCGACATACTGTTTTACTTTTGTCCATGACGCGCTTACCTTCAGGGGTCATACTTCACATGAAAACCAAAATAGTTCCAAACGCCAGATCTGAATGAGGGTGGGGGAGGTTCAAATTCGGCTAGCGTTGAGGCAGTTGCCATGTTGCAACGAGCTTAGCTGTCTTGCTAGCTTGCGCTGTGCTCAGCGGATCTGCGCTCGATAGTGCAGCCTAGGAGGAGTAGTCGAACGCAGATTCACTGAGTTCTCAACACAGACAGCATCGTCAGAAGAAAAGTTGATAAAATAAATAAAAAAATTTGTATTGTTCGATACATATGCGTACTGAACCGAAAGCACTGTATCGAACGGTTCAATACCGATACGAGTATTGTTGCACCCCTAGTATTTACATACAAAAAAATAAAATAAAAAGCATGTTTTAAGACACATTTAAACTGTATTGTCAAAAATTCATTTAAGACCACATAAAACAGAGTCCATGCCTCACCTTGCTATCTAGTCTGCTGATATCATCTTCAGACACCTCAGGAGACAGAACGCAGTAGAACTTGGGCTGGACATTTGAATCTAAAACAGTTGCATTTAATCAAAGATAAAATTCAATTTTCATATACTACAAACAGATTAAACTGAAATTTAGTTAAAAAAAACATTTGGGTTTACCTGTCGAACAGTGTTTAGCCCAGTTCTCCTCCACCTCTTTGAATCCATAGTAAAGTGGGATGTTGCTGCGTTTTCCACCTTCCTGAACAGAACTTGCCCCAGTAGATGGTGGGGTAAGAAGGTTGTACTGCACCTATTTATAGCACACAGAGTAAACACTGTTATTGAGTCCCAAACACAATACTGTGTTATTAGAATGTTTAGCAAAAATTTACTAGGTATAGGACTTGGTATGTTTTATACTAAACTAGCCTTATATTACAATCATAATGACATCTTTATGTTACTCTGAACCCAGATTAATGCACTTGCAGGATGATATTTTACCTAATGAATGGAAATCAAATAACAAAGAAAAGAAAAAAGAAAAAGCTTTATTGTTCAATTTACCATATAAATAACAATTTGAAAGAAAGCATTAACCTGTTCAAAAAGATATAAAGGAGCCTTGGAGTAGTGGCGCAGCAGGTAGTCAAAAACCAGCAACAGGCGGGCCAAATTGAGGGGCACAGCTTTCAGCTGGGAGTCTCTGCTCTGTGCCACCTCTGTAATAGCCTGTGTGACTAAGGTGAGGACTGATCGACGACCACGCTCTGACAGATTGTGGAAAAGGAGCAGCAGCAGCTGGAGGTGTTCCACATTAAGGTCATCTTCGCCATGAATAGAACCCTGGATGGCATGTTGCTTTAAGGTTCCCAAAAATCTGAGAAAGTACAGGCAGCAAAAAGGAAAAAAAATCCAGATTAAAGAGAAATGTATGGAAGACTAAGCTAGACTACAACTGTGATGTTTTTGCAAACAATAATTCCATTGTTATTGACTACAATATTGGATATTTATACAAGTCCCCCCATCAAGCCACCACCATTTTTTTTTCATAAATGCCAACAACCATACTATCTAAGTTCGATTGCAGCGTCAACGCATTTAAACAATTTGATCATAATAATAAATATTCAGATAAGAAAAACTGAATTTTTCTACCTTTCCCAAACTTTCATACACTCAGGAACATCCGGTTCTCCCTGCAGAGTAGCTTTGTGCTGCCATATGAGGAGAAGTCTGGAGAGCACTGATAATGATTGAGGGTGAATGTACAGAGGCCATGGACCCTCCGAAAAGGGTGCAACACCTAATTGCTGTAAAAGGGTGCTCTGCAAATAGTTAAGAGAAACAATATGAGAATTGAGATAATAAAAAAAAATCAATTTTAAGTTTGTTGTAGAAAGTAGTTGTTAAAAGATTTTTTTCATATAGTGGCAAAGAAACGAAAGCAAAGAAAAACCTCTTACCTGCAATGCTGGGGAGGGAAGATCTGAGGTCACTAGGGTGTGGTTGAAGTGATACAGTGCTAAAGAAAAGACTTCATCTGAAGACCCTGTGGGGTAAAAGAAACAATAACAACGCATAACTATAGATGTTCACTGTTGTCAAAATACTCAAGTCTGCAGGGCTGCAAAGCAAATTATTATGAATTTAGGTAAATATTCTTATATTTGAATAACTGCAATTTTTTTGTTTGTTTTGGGGGTTTTTTGTTAAGCATACCTTTGATATCCTTGTCCACATCTTTGATGATACTGGCAAGCGTAGCCATGTGTTGTTCTGTGAGAGACACACTCAGGTAGTTACGGATAAAGTTGTTCCTGGATTTTAGCATCGAGGTGGTGATGAAATTCAGAATACTGGATGCTAAGCTGAGGAACTGCAGAAACAAAGATTTGAGATGATACAATGTCATAAGCCCTATTAAAAAAGAAAAAAAAAAGAAGAAGTATTGTATGCATTGTAACAGCAACAATCTATATGTTGTCTTCACCAGTTCGGGATCTTTACGGCCAGCTAAAATGTTGCCGTTCTCGCTTGGATTTTGCTTGCTGGGGCTCTTCAGTCTGGGAGAAGTCTCCAAAGGTGGTGGAGGGGGAGGGGGTGGAGGAGCCACTTTGTCCTTGCTTGGTGAAATTGTCTCTTCAAACCAAAGCCCCAGGATAGGTTCACTGTCATCATCTGTAAAGAATAGTTAATTATTTACATAAACATCTTGAGGTAAAATGCTCACACATTCATGAAAGTATTTGTGATGTAGCAGTGGTGTCACCAATAAAGGGAAAACAAAGCTTCACAATAGTTCATGGCAACTACACTCACTGGACACTGGCCATCAGTTACCATTTGTTTAAACAAACTTCAACCGCTCACACGGTAGAACTTAAAACGCATTTCAGTATTACCCCGAGGTTGACTGCTTTAGGTTAACTTGAGTAACATCATCCTCTCCCCATGGCCAATTTGCTAGTGTGCTCGCAGTGTATTTATTGACCATTTGGTCCTTTTGTGGTGGTATAATGGCCTTCTTTTAACCACACTATGAGCCCCTGTGTACTTGGAATTGTCATGATCTTAAAAATATGCTGCCTGACAACAATGTCATGTTGTTTGCCAGTTGCTTTAAAACAAACAAACAAAACATTACTACCCTGCAAAGAAGCAGTAAAACGTGTAGCCAGGCATGAAAAAGTTATGTGGAATTATATGATGCCATGTCAATATGGACTAAAATTTTTAGCAAGTTGCTGTTTCCATGTCACAAACAATGAGGAAATTTTCAACTTATTACTAGCAAGACGTAACTAATAAAGTGGCCAGTGAGTGTACAACACAGTGAAGGTGGTGAACAAGATCCAAAGACTGCAGTAAGAAGCAAACAATAACCAATTCCCTCTTGATGAATATCTACATAAGGATGTTACACAATTTATCTTCAAAGACATGCACTTTTCATTGCTGTCGCTGAGAATACATGAACATATTAATTTGTATTGATTTATATTTTTATCTTTGTATAAGACAAGTGCAATCCAAAGTGGAAGTAAATCTGCTAGTAACAAAAGACATGCTGCAGTTTGTCAGCTACCATAGCTGGTGGAGAGGAAAGCCACAATCAATCCTTTAAATTAACTTATATTATTATGAGCTCCAAGTTGTGCTGCATTAGAATTTTTACATTTTATACATTCTTGTGTGTTTCTAGCAAAAATAAGAAACAATGCTAGAATTAGCTGAACATAAAGCACACGTTATTCTCAGATTGCTTAGAATCTGAATGTGCTGAACAGAGCGTGAGGATGCATTATTACACCTTCTGCAGAAAACACTGCTACAATCAACATGTCAGTCGGTCAAAAATATGATAAAATATAAAATGTGCACACTTCTCTTTAAATGTCTTGGTGCAAAAATATAAGACTGACTGTCACACAGCCTAGAACTACATAATACTGTACATTAATTTACAGTGATAGCTTGAAAAATTCATATTCTACCAAATAAAAATTCACAGTAAGAATTTAGAGAAAAAAAAAAGCAGCTATATAACAAACATTGAATTTAAATATGAGGGGAAAAAACTCATTTAAATCTTGTGTTTCTAATAGGTCGCCAACTCAAGCTCAACTGCTTCCCTCACCTCCTGAGCCATGACATTTTCTACACTGAAAAATTGTTTCACAGGCATTTTGATTCTGTGTGCTCAGCCTGCAGTACGATACAGGAGTAATTTCTTTGAAAGCAGGTTTTTAAGACCTATTGATAATAGTTTCAGTCCAACGCTTTCAGCTTAACCACAAAGAAAGTTAGAGTCTCTATGGCTTCCTTACTCGCCATCTGATTTAACTCAGGTGACAGCTATGTTATTCCTTGTAGGATATGTAAACAGATGTGATCTGTTGATGACAAATGCAATCAATCTTCTTTTTTTAAGTGCACTGCTGTCAAGTTCGTGGCTCTTATTTATTGATACAGCATGCTTGTCAAGGACAAACCACAACTAACAGATGTCACAAGGTTCCACTCAGGTTCAGAATAGGCACGGCATTGCTCATAATAGTCCCCACTGGGTTTTCATTCCACTTTGTCAATGTGCGTTTAACGTCTTGATGCATTCTCAATCATCCAGGGAAGTAAATCTCCAAAAAGTTGATTCTGTTCATCTGGACGTAGCGTTTTGTGGGAGAAACGTTTCGTCACTCATCCAAGTGACTTCTTCAGAATACATAAACAGGGTGCACCTTTAAGACAGATTGTCTGCATGATCAACTCGGTCACCTATAACATCTCCAAGTTTCTGGCTTCGATCCTCAACCTGCTGGTGGGCAGTTCTGAACACCACATCCAGAACACCCTGGATTTTGTTGAGAAGGTGAGAGATGTCATTATGGAGGCAGATGAAACCATGGTAAATGGCCTGTATTTGTATAGCGCTTTACTAGTCCCTAAGGACCCCAAAGCGCTTTACACATCCAGTCATTCACACACTGGTGATGGTAAGCTACATTGTAGCCACAGCCACCCTGGGGCGCACTGACACAGGCGAGGCTGCCGGACACTGGCGCCACCGGGCCCTCTGACCACCACCAGTAGGCAACGGGTGAAGTGTCTTGCCCAAGGACACAACGGCCGAGACTGTCCAAGCCGGGGCTCGAACCGGCAACCTTCCGATTACAAGGCGAACTCCCAACTCTTGAGCCACGCCCTGCGACGTTACATCTCTCTTCACTTGCATCCCAGTCACGGAAGCATTGGAGGTAGTCCGTAAGAGATTACTGGACGACTCCAACCTCAGGGTCAGGATCTCAGCATCAACCAAGTGTGTTTGCTTTTGGAACTGTGTCTTCATTCCACCTACTTCACATACAAGGGTCAGTTCTACAGGCAGAAACATGGGAGTGCCATGGGCTCCCCAGTTTCACCCATCATGGCCAATTTGTACATGGAAGAAGTGGAAAAGAGGGCTTTGCTAGCCTACCCTGGAACATCACCAAGCCATTGGTTCAGATATGTGGATGACAACTGGGTGAAAATCAAATCTCAGGACGTACCACATTTCACGGATCACATTAACTCGGTGGACAGACACATCAAATTCACCAGGGAGGATATGAAGAGTGGCAGGTTAGCCTTCTTAGACTGTGAGATTTCCATCAGGAATGGGGGACATCTAAAAGCTGACGTGTACCGTAAACCTACACATACGGATCAGTATTTAAGGTTTGACTCTCATCATCCACTGGAGCACAAACTGGGTGTCATTAGGACGCTACAACACAGAGTGAACACCATCCCCACAGACACAGCGGCCAGGGAGGCAGAAGAACATCACATCAAAAAGGCCCTGAGTAAATGTGGTTATCCCAGCTGGACGTTTGTCAAAGCTGGAAAGGCACCTAAAGAAAGCTCCAGTCGATCCAGGAGAGAAGGACAACCGCTGCCCAAGCGAAAACCTGTAGTGATCTCATATGTGTCAGCAGTATCGGAGCAGTTGAGACGCATTTTTTCTAAACACCGGGTCTCTGTGGCTTTCAAACCCCAAAACACGCTGCGCCAAAAACTGGTCCAGCCCAAGGATCGGGTCCCCCAACACAAAGTAACATAGTGTACGCTGTTAAGTGCCAGGAGGATTGCCAGGATTTATACATCGGGGAAACCAAACAACCTCTGGCGAAGCGGATGGCACAACACAGAAGAGCTACCTCGTCAGGCCAGGACTCTGCAGTCTATTTACACCTATAGGCCAGTGGACACTCTTTCAATGATGAGGATGTACACATCCTGGACAGGGAGGAACGCTGGTTTGAGAGTGGAGTCAAGGAGGCCATTTACGTGAAAAGGGAAAGACCATCTCTGAATCGAGGAGGGGGCCTAAGGGTACATCTTACAATGCTGTGATTGCAGCCATTCCCCAACTCTCTGTGAATGGTACTCATGGCCATTAATCAGTGGTCTTTGATCAGTGGGTTTTGGTCAGTGGTTGTTGATCAATGGTTATGAGAATTTGCATAATTAAGATTAAGGAACTGACCTCCCAGCAGTTCCTTCCTTCAGTGGGCTGGTTTCAGTCATTATGCAAATGTACTGTTTATAAGATTGGGGAAACCTGCAGTCAGCTGAGACTGAAGAAGTCACTTGGATGAGTGACGAAACGTTTCTCCCACAAAACGCTAGGTCCAGATGAACAGAATCAACTTTTTGGAGAATGTGCGTTTGAGTTAACAAAACAAATTACAAATTTGACCAGTCTCTCTTAGACCCTGCCTTGGAGGAAAAAATTAGTTCATGAATAGAATAAGACGCATTCATCTTTGTAAAACTCTTCTGCTTAGCTATGGAGGAAAAAAAAAAAATCCTAACAGAGCAGCATTGACCTGGCTGGTTTCAGTGAACACTAATAGGTGTCTGACACCAACCAGCTCTAGCTAGGAGACAAATTAATAGCACCAATCTAGAGAGATGGTACTGCCTGGTTTAGTTTACATGGGTGTACCATCTATATTAGCTCTGGATCCTTCCCCATAATGTTTTTAAATTTATAGCCACAAATTTCATTGATTCATTGTGCTCTGTGCACTTACCATGCACAAAACATTCATATTCTTTAAAAAGGTGATATCACTCAACTACACTGAAAATTTTCAAATACAAAAACAAGACAACTTTAGTGTTTCAAAAGAATATCACAATAATTTGATATTCACATCTGCATGCAACATACAAAAATTAACTTTTCAGGTGACAGCAAGATGTAGCATTGCGTGTTTAAGCTCATTAAGCACAACTTGAATTTATTGTATTTAAGAATGATACCACTGCTTTGATGTGGGTCTTGATTATTTTTGCATCAAGAGTTTTTCACTTTTTTTTTTCTTTTTTAAATAAGTTTTCTAACAATTTTATCCTCATTTGTGTTAAAATAGATTCAAGAGTCGGGGGTAAAATGGATTTTATCATTTTGTAGTATCACAGCCAATTTCAAAAATAATTTTCTACCATACTGAAAATTGTTTAATTTTAATTTCAACCACGACCTGAAAAGTCATTAGGCCAGCAATAAATGTTATACTTTTAAAGCATTACTATTAGCAGCTATCTTATAACAAACTTCTTTCTTTGGAGTGGCTGTTGAAAAAGGAAAGAGGCAGAAACTGGAAGACAAAAGGATGATAAAGTAATAGAGGTAAAGCTCTTAAAATAAATCACCGAGAAATGTTTTATGACTTCTGTCAGTAACTGTTAGTGTAAGTATTCAGATAATTAACTAGTTTTAATGAAAGCTTCAGTAGTTAATAGTTTAAATAATATCCCACATATCAACACCACTGGTATTATTCTTTAAAACAACAAGCCACAGATGAATCTCTTTGATAAAACAAGTTTAATTTAGTTCATATGAATTATAAGGCAGAGCAACTCTGATAACAGGGAGTATTTTGTCAAAGACTTCATCTGTGGCTTTATCATTTTCTAGGCCGTTAGGATCAAGGCTCAGAGTCTAAATTGTGAGACATACAATAACAAAAATGAATTTAGGACAGCGGACACCAAGTCTTTGACCTGAGGACAGAAAACTGCTAACCTGAGACACAAGCTGCACTTGTCTTCTCCTGTCTTCTCTCTGCTGAAATAGTAGACACTGTCAACTACACTGGTATTATTGTGATGGACAAAATTTTTTTAAATCACATCACTGTGAGCGTATGTATGAGTTTACCCTTCGCACTGCTGTCATTACCTCACTGACTTAACCACTGACAGCACACTTGTTTCACTCCTTCAATTATACCAATTTAAAAATGTTCCCAAATACTGAAAATACTGCATTTGTTATCTTATCCAGCTCAGCACTGACAGAAACTCAGAGATCAAATGGAAATGTGTAAAAATATATGTGACTTTACTTTCACCAATTGAATCCCCACTGTGATGCAGAGAAACCTGAAGCATACCTTGTAGGAATGAAACAACACTTCTTGGTCACTACGTTAAAACAGAATTGAGTCCTTAAATGGTGAGTTCATGTGTCTCCCCTTTACCTTTAAAGCTAGATGACAACATCTTTGTTTTTAATTGTCCATAAATGCAAGAAAGTTTGACCCTAAATTATCAATATATTTTAATAAATTGCATTTTTGTATATATTAATTGCAAAAGTAGAGTGCTTCATAATTACAATATAGGTACATATGGTCATACTAATGTAATCCCCTGTTTTTCAGTGGAATGTCTGTATTTTTTACGTTGTTGCTTTTTTATTAATCAATCCAGGAGTAGCATAACAATGTCTGAATTGTTGAGAGTATCATCTGCATTCCTAAACCCAGGATTTAAGAAAAAACTGTCTGCAGCACACAGGGAGCAGTATGTCTTTTTATTTGCATAACTGAGCTGCTATGTAAATGCATACTTTATGTAACAAACAATTGTTTGAATCCAAAGAAAATAAATACCCTGGCTGCTGTCCTCCTCTGTACTGCTGAAATCATCCTCATAGTAGGTGTTTGAATCTGTAGAAGCACTGGCATCACTGCTGACTGAGCCCTTTCTCTGACGCTGGAGAACACAAGCCTAACAGCAGATAAATGAAATCAAAGTCAACGTTTAAAAGTTTGGTTGGGACACAGAAAGTTTCCAGGATTCACCCGAGAAGTCAGCCGCAGTATACCTACATCTGAAAATGGCTGGTTTCAATAAATAATCATCTAGACATCCACTAATTTTGTAAGGGATAAAAAAGGATAAACTACAAAGATAAAAATGAACCAGATAAAATCTGTTGCTTGTTTCTTTTGTATCACAATATCACAATTAATGTTCAAATCAATAAAACAGCATAACTGCAAATGCAAATTACAAATACAACTGACAGCACCTTTTTGTAGGAGGTGGAGAGAAGTGTGAAGAGCAGATTTGTCAAGGGAACAGAGTCAATGAGTCTTTGAACCCTCTGGCTGGAAGTGCTCTGTGCCATGATGTTGAGCTCAGCTGGTGGTCCATCACTTGCCCAACCCTTTAGATTTGGCAGAAGGGGGGAAACGGCTTTTAAGGAACACAAAATACTTTCAGTAATTACTGAAGCATACTTGGATGCTTTTGAATTTTTTATTAATTGAATTCATTTCCTACCCTGAAAGGGTAACAAAGAATGAAAATGCTAAAAAAAAAAACAAAAAAAAAACAAACCCAAACAAACAAACAAAAAAAACAACAACTTTCAAATCTGTGCATCTAATCTTAAATAAACATGCAATCTTGTAAAACAACAAGGAACTTATACTAAATATGAAGCCATGAAGATTTAACTGAGGTACAGTAATTAAAAAAAAATTCTTTTGGTTCCTCAAACAAGAGATGAAGGCTTGAATGTAACTAGCTACATTAGTATTTAATTCAATTTTACAGTAGAGGGTTTAAACCTACAAACGATTGTGACATCTCAAACCAGCGATAGCGGTGGCAAGTACAGTATGGCTACAATGGCAGTTTTGTTTTAATGCAGCCACGTTTTTTTGTTGCTTCACTTACTCTGTGCAGAGCTTCAACCTGCAGATCCTGGAAAAGTGAAGTCAAAAGTTTGATTGCATGGTTGGCCAGGATAACAGACAAAACCCCAAAGCCTTGGTGTCTTGAGAGGGAAAACAAAAAAGATCAAAACAGAAAAAGACAAAACATTAATGCACACAAATGACCTTTGATGCATAAGCATACCTACTGAACTAAAATTGTCTTTATTAAGATTTAAAAATACCCTTTGCCAGGACCAAGTTTAGGTGACCCTGCACCATCCTTGGTGCGACTTGCAATATCACGGACACGCAAAGCAGCCAGGGGATCCTTCTCTTTTCCTTTATCTGCCAACGCTGTCGGGCTCAGGTTAAGAATCAGGTACAGGCTGTTTAAGAGGCACCAGGCTCCAAGCAGTTGGAAGTTCTGATAATGCTGCAGAACAGAGAAGAGAGAATTTTAAAAATATCAGTCATAACACTTAACTTATAACTGACAGTCTAGGACTGTCAATTATAAATATATCTTTATTCTTCTATTTGCGCAATATATCAATCAAAATTGGTACTCACCTCTCCTCCAGCTCTGCGAGAGTTGCTGATGGCTTGTCCAATCATTTCATAAATCTCCAGCTGTTGTGAAGACAAATATATGTCATCTTTTTAAATCTTGTTAAAATATACATGTTAGTAAGACAGTAATTAAAGACTTTAAAAGTGATTAGTTATAATACTTACACATTTCTGGACAATTGTGGCTGCATCATTTTCATAGTCCTCTTCTTTGGTACCAGTGGAGGCAGAGCGAAGTTGCAAGCCACTACCCACCTGTAGAATGGCCATGCAAGTGGCCACACTTACACCTAAACAAGTAAAAACGCATTGTAGATGGGTTTTTTTTTTCCTTAGTTTGGTTTTTGAATGTTATAGCAGCCTGAATCACATGGTGTGTTTTATTTTAACCAAAAATGTAACCACCTACCAGCATAGAGACAGCTTAGAGCCAGCACAGTCATATCCAGTAGTCGTCCTGGTGTCAAGGGCTCCAGTACAGGCAAGGAAAGTGTGTCCAAAGCCATGGTCACATCTATCACCAGTGAGTGAAATCTATGTATTTTAAGTACAGGATAACAACTTAATGTTGGGGCCAGTGGTGAAATGGCCAGATGCCAAAATTAAACACAATTTCTTATTAGCCCAGTAGATTTAAAGAAAAAAAAAAAAGAAATAGAAAAAAAAGAATACCCGTTGCGAACAGCAGTGGCATCAGCCACTGTGGCTGGCATGATAAAGAATGAGTTGGCTGATACAGCATCCTGGAAGCGGTTGATGTAGCGTAGAAAGTAGGGCAGGTTGAGGCACACTCGTAACAACTTCTCAGACCCACCTGGAAAAATTACATTAAATCAAAAAATTTAATCAAATAATAACTCATTAAGTTTCATTTTAAATTCATTAATGGCAGGATTTCTAAAGAAACTAAATTTTCATTGCAATTTGTAAAGGAAAAAGTGCTTTTACAAAGTTACGTATAATTTAGAGCTCAAGCGTGCTTTCAAGAGTGAAAAGTAAACAAGGGACCATCTGACATTTTGAATCAATAGGGGGAAAAAAATGTACGTTTTCCACATGGATGTGTGGGGGAAAAAACAAACTCAATTCTGGATTACAGCCACTCACAGTGTATATATACACTCCTGTATGGAAAATCAATTATTGAAGTATATTCATCATAGTGTGACTTAATGGTGACATTTACTAAACAGATATTTTTCAAAAAAAAAAACAAAAAAAAACAACCCAAGATTTCTAGTCTCCCATCTTTCAACAGCTGCGATAAAACTTTTAAACCCTGACCTGTATATAGTAGTGTCAAAGGTCCAGTCTCTTGGAACAACTACTTACCTAGTTCCTGTAAGCTTGACACATTCTGGGACACAAAGGCATTTTTCATTTTGGTCTGAACAGCTTGATCTGTATTTTGTTCATCGCAATCACTTTCAGCCTGTAATTAACAAGAGATGCAATGATTACAACAGATAATTTTCAACAATACAGTGACAGAATATTATTTTAAATGCAGCTAACAAAATTAATTTAAAAGGAAAGGGGAACAAAACCAGAAGCTGCGTAACTTCTGCTAATAGCAATCGAGAGTAGCTGGGTCATTAATACTTGCCTGCATGTGTGCTGCTGATGGAGAGGCCAAGATGGTGGTAAGGTCAGGGTTAAAAACTGATGTCAGCTGATTAAAGAAGTTCATTTGTACTTCTTTTTGTCGAAGCTCTGGGTTCACAGCACTGGGTAACTCCTTCTGATCTTCCACTATTAAATGAAAAAAAATGGCACAAGAGTTTCACCACATGTCAAGGCTGTTAATCAAAAGGGCCTCTGTGACAGCCCAGGCAGATAAATACTCACAGCTTCATTGAATAATTATAGTATATAGAAAACTAAAAGACCAAAAATGTCCAAATCCTTCCAGTGAATGCAGTGAATTTCCAGTTTTCGCCATATAACTTATTCATGTTATCTACCAGGACAGTGAAGCATTTTTCAGTTTTGTCCTTTATGGAGTCTTACCATCTGAAAGTGTCTTGACGGTTTGAGGCAACTTGGCAGATTTCATCATAGCAGTGAAAGTAATGATTTCTGTGCGATCTAGTCTGCTGCAGCCAGTGCACAGTCCCTTTATTAAAAGGATCAGGTGTTTCTAAAGAAAAACAATTTTTTTTTTTATTTCAATACATAATTCCATACAAATAGAAAGCAGAAAACCACCAGAAAATGCAAATCAGTGATAACTAGAAATGACTACACTAATGTATTACAATTGACTACACCCACCCTGCTGACTGTCTCACTTACCTGTGAAACTGCACATGCCTCATCAGGGTTCTCCAAGCGCAGCAATGAGAATTCGATCAATACTTTGCATGCTGCAGCAACTGACAGCAATTGATTTCTTGGTACTGGGGAAACAAAGAAAAGAACAAAAATAACATCTAGCAACAAAACAGTTTTCACTGAAAGATTCTGGCTCATTGTCAGTGAGTGGCAGTAATTTGTCTATTACTCTTAGGAGAAAATGAAATACACATACTTTGTCCACATACTGTGGTGATGTAATGTGCTGAGAGTGCCACGAATGATGAGTAGAAAGGTTCATACTGCTTGTCGTGGTGAAGAATGTCTGATTCACTGCAAACAAAGGAAATATGACTTTTTACACAACATTTATAGTGGGTTGTTTTAGTTTGTTTGGGGGGAGGGGGTAGAGAATACAGATAGGACAGTGACACAGAGTGGATTTGATCTAACTCCTCCTCCTTTCCTCAACTAGTGTCTTAATTCTTCCACGCAAATAAGAGTAAGAGGTGCAAAGATGGGAGTTAAAGTGTTCACGGGACAATCTCATGTTCTGCTGTGTCACATTAAACAGATGGCAACCTCTCATGATGTGCATCAAATCAACTGCCATACTAAATGTCCAAGTAACAATAAAGAAAACAGCTGCTGACTGCAGCCTTACTTTTAAAATATAGACAGAATCAGCTCCATCTGTTGCTATGGTGACATTACATTGCGAATTGTGAAATTGATTCCTCTGAGGCACTGCAATTATGTAAACTTTGCTTACCTACAGTTTGTCCAATGTGTTTGTGCAAGAATTCAGTCTTAAAAATTAATTCAACTTTTTAAAACAGACTTCTTATAATTATAATTCATTATCATCCATCCATTAACATTTCTTACACATTTTGTCAACACAACCCTTTAATAAAATAAAAGAATAAAATGGTTTAATGGTTATTAAATGGTTTATAATCTGGTTAAAAGTTAGCATCAAAATAATTACTGTTCTTCAGTATACACCACCTCAGTGACTTAACTAATTAACATTTCTGATACATCTCCCAGGAGCATTAGTTTGTCTCAGTTAAAAAAAATTAAAAAAAAAAAAAAGATAAATTTCATATATCAAACCACAATCAATTGCAATATATATGCAACAAATAGTCAATATTATCAATAATTAATTGAACCTTCACAAAAAACAATCATGACCTTCACAAAAAAGCATTAAAATAGTAAAATGAATGCTATTGCTAACATGCTATTGACAAGTTGCAATAGCATGGCCATTCTGGTATCTGTGCTAGAGTGTGCTACAGTGAGAACACAAAATTTATAAACCTATCACCCAGCTTTACCAAACTCAGTGTGGTCAAACTCGTGGTATGCCATTTAAGCTTTAGAAATTCAAGCCTACTTCTTCAATGTTGTCTTCACAGAATGAAATACTTCTTTAGGACTTGAGATGTAAGGAAACAAGGTGTGTTTATGTTGTTGGTATTGGAACTGGCTTTTGGTGTGGTTGGAATTTTTTAAGTACTTTTACATAAGCACCTGGGTCCTCTAATAAGCAGGCTTGTTACAATTACATAACTGAAAGAAAGAAACATTTTATCCAATACTTACATAGATAATGGAGTCTTATTTTATTTTATTTTTTTTTATTATAGTAACCTGCACAATAGGATAATTCAACTACACAACACTACTTTCAATCCTCGTAATAGTTATGTTTGCATACAGCCTGTTGCACTGGAAAACGAAACCAACAGACATACTAGGAAGCTTTTTATTTCAGTGTACTAGCTTATGTTACGCCACAAACAGAGAATCAAGGGAAAACTACGGAATCAAATAAATCATTCAACAATACTTGCAAAGCACTAATATCACATATTCCTACTTTTATGAGAACATAAATAGGTGGGAATGTTGTAACGAGATAACAAGTTCATTCTGCACCAGCATCTTTGTGGTTAAGCAGAACCATTCAGCATTACCTAAAGTACAAGTCTTAGAAGCAATAACCCTAAATAACACTTTTACTAACAACAAGTTGACGGTAACCCACCATCACCTGATCAAAAATGAGTGGAGAGATAAGGTCCCCCGCCTACTTCCAGCCGAGCAGATGACGTTAGGCAGACTGGCTATTTTTGCCACCCATATAATGCGTGATTTGGCTAATGACATGCCCAGATTACGCCTCATAATGCAAGTGTTGCTGAATTTAGCCCAATTAAGTCAGCTGACGTAGTCAAATATTACTCTGGCTGGGGCGTTTGAGGGTTAGCCAGTCCAGTTGGAAGGCCCCCCGAGTTAGCCTGTCGGCTAATGTTTGTGTTAGCTAGCTAATGATGAAGCAATTTTGTTAAAGCTTACACTGCGACACCGTTTAACGTTTGCACAGCGCTGACATTACGTTAAAGATAAATGTCCATCAGTCATAAGACGTGCGTTGTTTCAAACTCTGTAGTCAGCAGAAAGGAAACGCTAAATAGCATTTTGAGTAAGTTAGCTGTCATTAGCATATCAGCTAACGTCTGGAGCTGACTCCATGCCAGTGCAAGTTAAGCTTAAATAGCTTGCTAGCCGCTAACGTTAGCAAAATGGGTATCGTTTCCCATCCAACTATACTAACCAAGCTAGGGTTAGCAATTTAGCTAGCTAGCCTACGCCTAGGTGGACACAGGCAGTATTCAAGCAAATATGAACCTGCAATTTATTGACAATTAACCGGTTACCTGTTGATTATAGACCCAATAAGCTGAGGTAGCTCCTTCGTCTCAAAAGCAGTGTACGAAGCTGATAAAAGCGGCCGAACTGCCGCTGTCCATTCGTGTTCCCCATCTCCTCCGCTCGACGCCATCTTGAAATCCTAACAGAAAAAACTAGTTACTGGAAGAAGAAACTGTGGTGTAAGTAAATCTTGGGGGCGCTCTCACTCTGATACCAGCCCTGCCAACATTTCACTCGAAATGTTTACTGGTTTACTGTTTCTAAACCCATTTTAAATTATGTATAATAATATAGTTCCCATTTTACAGGAACGAATAAAGCGATGTTTTTCCCTTCATTCGTTTGTGATATAATTACATATACAAGTAGTAAAACTTACATATTGGTTGTTTTGTTTTGTTTGTTTGTTTTTTACCGCGTTTAACTTATCTTTTTATTGTTTTAATATTAACTTCATCAACAAACCAATAATCAAGTTTTTGACCTTATGTGACTTTCATCCACATATGTTAATATTCTTGTATAACGATAGATAGATATAGTAATACGACACCTTTTGATTCCAAAAAAGCCAACAGGACTTTATCCAAGATCATCAAGTAAGTAAAAAAAAGAGTAAATATTAATTCATATAATAAATAAAATAAAATAAATATTTTATTGTCTAATTTCTGACTGCACCACACAAGGCCTAGAATGCACTGCTAAATAGATAAAATATATTAAATACGCAAATCTTCTTCGTTTTTCTTTATTTAATTGGTTTTTATTTTCGCTTTTTTAACGTGTCGGGGTGCAGCCTCTGTCTTCCACCTGAATCCTGTTATTATCCCCTGTGGTACAATTATTTTTAAATTTTATCATTTGTGTTTCTGTCACATGATCCCATCACACATTTTCCCACACATGAATTAATCTCGGTCTTACACTATTTTTTTCAAAAGTGATCTGCTTTCTTTTTTTTTCTTTCAGTTTAGGATTTGGTTCAATCCATGAATATTTGTTAATCTGAAAGGTCACTACCAGGACCGACGCTGTAACCTTTACAACCTTTAGGGGGCAGCACTTCTCCATCGCAGAACAAAAAGGAAGTCGTTCGGCTTCCGACTTCCTCCTTCCGTTGAAGAGCAAGTCAGAGCTGCTGCAGCAATGGCAAAGCTAATTTTGCTTTGGCTTAAGTGTATCATATTATACAATGCTGTCGATGCTGTGTTTGAGGACCAAGTAGGAAAATTTGATTGGTAAGAGGAGTCAAGCGAACGATCAAATGTGTGCCGATTATGTTTTAATGTGGAAATGCTAATGTTAGCACCTGTCAAAGCAGCTAACTGCGAATCGGTGGACTTTGAATGAGAGAACAGGTCAAAACACATCAGAATGAATACAAACAAACAAATGTAAATTTGGTAGTTAATTTCAGGAGGTGTACATATCTCCATGGTTTATACATTAAGTAAATCATTGGTCCCACTAAATTCAGCAAGTGAAACGCGATAGAAAGTGATTTAAAGGTAATAGGAAAACGTTGTAGCCAATCTGATAATAATCAATAAACCAGTGTCATGTAGTTTCGGCTTTTCAGTTTGAGAAATATGTCTTTGCACCGGGATTGGATCCATGTGGTCATTAAAACAATGGTGTCACTATGATCATGGGTGAGCTGGATGACAGTCTGAGTGCTTGTGCTTTCTCTTCATGTTTCACAGGAGGCAGCAGTATGTAGGCAAGGTTCGTTTTTCTCATTTTGACACACATGTACAGTCATCCAAAAAGGTTCTTGTAGCAACAGAGAATAATGTTTTTGCCGCACTCAATACAAGGACCGGGGAACTCTGTGAGTATGTTGTTCCTTTGAAAGACGAAGTTCTCACATATTAGGTATAGTCTTTTATTGTCACTTTGTTATCAATGTTTGTTACAGTCTGGCGACATGTTGATAAGTCTGGACCCGAAGGAAACATTGATGCTCTTTTGCACCATGGACAAGGTGATTTATTTTTTTGTAATGATTCTAATCATGTATTTGAATTGCAGTAAAGTTTAAAGATTTTTTTTTAAAGTTCCTCCAGTTGATGAAACTGTGTTTGTGTCCTAGATGCGATCCTAGTGGTTGGCAATGGCCGCCTGCTGCGATCCTGGGATGTCAATGTTGGTGGTTTGAACTGGGAAATTGTGCTCGACTCTGGAAGGTGATTATTACCTTGAGGTTAAGAATGGTCTTTATTTATTCATTTATTTGATTAAATCTTACCTCGTTGCTTTTTATATGTTCAAGTTTCCAGAAAGCATGTCTAGTGGGACAGCAAGGCACAGTGAAACATGTGGCTGTTTTGAAAAAAAACATTATCTCTCTCCATTACCTTTCTAATGGCCATCAAAAATGGATAGAAAATCTACCAGATAGGTATGTTTTTATATTAATGTTAATTTTGTGTACTGATGTTCTCTGTTTCAATGAACATAATTCTACACAGGAATTCATTTACCACCTTAAAGGCTTTTTTTTTTGTAGAAAATACTGCACAGTGTTGCCAAAACAGTAGTTTTATTATGAAACGTTTGTCACCTTCTGTTTCTCTCCACAGTGAGACTGTGGATTACCAGACTGTTTATTCTGGAGGAAATGGTGAAGTTTATGCTTTGGGAATTGTTCCCCATTCCCACATTGTTATTATTGCTTACAGCACTGATGATGGAGAAATAATCAAGCAGGTAATCCTGTTTATTAATGATAGTATTAAAAAAAATCAGCCTATGCTCTGTAAATTTAATGTATATAAAATAGGTAATTTGTTAAAGAACAAACTAACTTA
Source organism: Haplochromis burtoni (assembly GCF_018398535.1). Lineage (NCBI taxonomy): Eukaryota > Metazoa > Chordata > Actinopteri > Cichliformes > Cichlidae > Haplochromis > Haplochromis burtoni. The sequence continues at coordinate 2,268,638 of NW_024582421.1, forward strand.
AACACTGAACCAGTGGTCAGTATATAGAATGATTTTTGTGAGTTTCTTGTTTGTAATGTTTTCAGATCTCAGTTGAAGCTCCGTGGCTGTCCAACATAGTGGCCAGCTGTGCAGTGATTGGTCAGGGGGTGCTGATTTGTGTAGACTCTGCACCTCCATCGCTGTACATGTACAACTTAAACCCAAATATGGATGATTTACAGATGACCCAGATCCCCCTGCAGGTATGATTCTAACAAAAACCTTTCTAATGTACAAAATTGCCATGTATGTCCTCTGCTTTAGATTGGGTAAGTTTTAAATTCTGCCTCTCTCTTTCTCAGCTCTCCACTTCTGTGTTCTTATATGTTCCTTTCTTCCTTTTGTAAATGCACAGTTTTTCTTTTACAGTCTTCTCCTATTTGTCTTCTCACAGTCACTGGGACTTGAAGTAGCTCCAGACTTTCAACCGGTCCTGGTGTCTCACCAGCCCAACTCAGCCCATCAGCCTCTGTCTGAGTTCTTCCTTCAGCTCGGCCCTGATAACTTCCTGCTTCTCCAGTTCAACAATGGTCAGATAGTTACGCTCAGGGATTTCAAGCCAGTACGTAAGCTTTTCTCTATATTTTTGTTTCATATTCAAAAACATTAGCCTGTCCTGGTATTGCAGTTGTTCTGCTATATCAGCCAACATCAGTAAATATCTGCAAAAATGTAAATGTGGCTTGGCATCCTTGCCAAAATAGTTTATTGCCCTGGGAAAATGTCAAACATAATAACTGTTAAAAACGGCCAAATACGATCCTTTTTTTTTCCCCCAACCTGTGACATTTTGTAGAATGTATTGTTTTTCTACAGAAACATGATGTCTTTTGTTGTATTATACAGAGCTATATCCTTTGTTTGTTGTAGGCCTTGCTGGTTTCCTTTGCAACCACTGGAGAGAAGACCATTGCTGCTGTTATGTCCCCCAAGAATAAAACTGTGAGTTAAAGTAATATTTCACCTTTAGATTTATGTGTGGGTTTTGATGTGTTTTAGCTGTTTTCTTAGTCATAAATGCATTTGATTTTAGAAGGCAGATGCGTAATACACATATTGATTTACTTAATGTAAAGGTTAGACTTGTTACTGTTAAGTTTTTTTTCATGTCTTTCAGGAAACTGTCTTATAAGTGTGTTTTGGGGTTTTTGTGTCTTGTTTTTTTTAAATAAAGTTTTTTATTGGGAGATTATTATTTGTTTCTTTCCCATAGGCCTGCAGTATTAACCTCTTTAGTGCTGAAACTGGACGAAGACTTCTAGATACAACACTGATTTTCGTTATGGATCCTAATGGTGGCAAACCAGAGAAAGTGAGTCAGTTTTCTTTCCTGAGGTACTGTGGGAACTATGGCCTTTCAGAGCAGGCAGAGTTTTCTAAACACAGGTGCAGTCAGTTCATTTCAGTATGATGTGGAAAAAATAAGACATGCTGGTTTCTGGGCTTTCTTTGAAAATATAGACAGTACTTTTTTTTTTTCTTTTTTTTTTATGCCAACTTTAGTAGTAAATGTGCCCGTAGTGTGTTAGTAATGGCTTTACAATAGAAGTAAATTATATTCTCTCTTTCAGATCTACATACAGCCATTCTTGAAAAAAGATGACTCTGTAGGCTACAGGGCCATGGTGCAAACAGAGGACCACACACTCACTTTCATACAACAGCCAGGTATGAGCGGCAAAAACAGGAAGCAAGGAAAGAGTGCTTTCAGGCTGTACTGATGTTAATGTGAGCAGAGCTATTGATGCTGCAGGACTTTTTTAATTATAGTTTTACTAAAGCTAACCAAAGTAAAATCCTTCTCATTGTACTCAAAAGAGCAAAAGAAGAATAGACACCCTATTTTTTCTGGAATGTGTTTTAGCAAGGTCAGACAGAGGGATGAAAACTTCATGAATACTCATACTGTGGTCTGACTGCGGTGGGTTTCTGTCAATCAGTAGGCAAATTAAATGTAAGTGAGGAGTCTGCGTGTTTGTTTAGTGTTGAGAACTTGGACATTTTTCCCAAAGCGCATAGACTTGTAAGCAGTGCAGTGCCTCATGATAATATTTTTGGTTTATCCCACCTCTTAATCATCATGGTTGCTGCCAACATCTGACCACGGTGTGGACAGATTTCATAATGTACCTACAGTCCTGTCTTTTCCACAAGAATGATGGAAAAACGTATCTCATGATGTAATTAATGGAAAGCGTCAACACAAACTGCATACAGCAGGGTGTGGAAAATAGAATGAATAAACGATTGCAGAACAATAATGATTCTTGCTTTCCAGGGCGTGTGATGTGGACTAGAGAGGAGGCCTTGTCAGATGTGGTGACAATGGAAATGGTGGATCTGCCCCTCACTGGAACGCAGGCTGAGCTGGAGGGAGAGTTCGGCAAAAAGGCCGGTAAATGTGAAACCGAAATTTTTGCTGTTTTTGGTAAATCTCCTTTACAAAGCGTAAACTCAGCAGAACTGGATGGTGTCTCCATTAATGGTTCCATAACTTAGAATTTCTAATCATTTCTGAGGGTTGTTGCATTTGCTTTTGTCCTTACTTAAACAACTCAGCTGCTTTATCAAATCGGCGAATTTGCTATATTCCAGTTTCAAACATATCTTTTGCGTGTGTGTTGATATTACTGCTTTAATTTTGTTTGTTTTTGTCCTGTTTTTTGTTATTGCTGCTTATGGATTCAGCCATTCAAGGTAACAAATCTGTGCTTTTTTTCAGCAAAACTTGATTCCCTGTCTTACGGTTAGGACTTCCTCACATTCAGTGAACCATTCCTCTGTTGAACCCTTTGCTTCATTTTATTTCACTCTTGAAATAAATCCTGTATCCCTGTGTCCTTGTTGTTTCTCGCAACGTTTGTTGTATTTAAGATATGAACCATGACGCGGATCAGATGTTAAAAATTTGAGTCAAGTCCCCTGAAGGTCACTTAGCGGCATCTGTGCTCTTGTTTACGTTTGTCCAGATGGGCTGATGTCTATGGTGTTCAAGAGGCTGTCCTCTCAGCTCATCTTGCTGCAGGCCTGGATCTCTCACCTCTGGAAGCTGTTCTATGACGCACGCAAGCCTCGTAGTCAAGTTAAAAACGAGGTCACCATCGAAAACCTGTCCAGAGATGAGTTCAACTTGCAGAAGATGATGGTTATGGTCACTGCATCTGGAAAAGTATGAAACTAAAGCTTATCCTGTCATTTAGAAATGGTTTGTTAGCATTTCAGGGAGGATGAGCAGCGCCGCACAGTTGTGGTCAAACTAGATTTGGTTTATTTTGTCTAAAATCAGGCAGGCTTGAAGGGAATTGAAACACTGATAAATAAATTCAGATTAGTCATCTCACTTTTTCCTGCAAGGTTCATTCTTTTCTTCTTCTCCTTTTTTCAGCTCTTTGGGATTGACAGTAAGACTGGCAGTATTTTATGGAGGCACTACCTCAATGATGTCCCATCGAATGCAGCGTTCAAACTGATGGTACAGCGAACGACAGCGCACTTCCCTCATCCTCCGCAGTGCACGTTGCTCATCAAAGATAAGGTAACTTATTGCAAAGGCTCTGTGTTTGGAGATTCAGGTTTGGTGTCAAAGCTCTTATCTTGCAGGCTGACAATATGGATAAAGCTCAAATAGTTGGCAGGGGAAAAAAACTGACCAAATGGTACCTACAGTTTTCAACTTTAAAGACAAGACAGGCTCAGTAAAAGATAAAAGTAATCTTAAAGATACCCACTTGACAGATAAAGTACTGACCTGACCTGTAAAATGTGATTAAGGTTTATTTTCTTTGTTCTATTTTTGGTCATCAGGACACAGGGCTCACCACACTGCATGTGTTTAACCCCATCTTTGGAAAGAAGAGTCATGTGACTCCACCTGCTCTACCTCAGCCAATACTTCAGTCACTCCTGCTGCCACTCATGGACCAGGATTATGCTAAAGTTTTGCTTCTAGTTGATGATCAGTACAAGGTTTGTAGCAAACTGTATACATTTACACATTCACTATATTGCATCTCGAAGCCATTTCTGTATGAATACTCATCATGCTGCCTCATAACGACTCTATGTCCCATTAATTATACTGTTTACATATTGTGCATGACCACCAGGCAGTAGAACACTGTTTAACACTGGCATTGTGTGAGCTGTCGGTTATCTGCAAACAAATGATATTCATCTTGCTCGCTTTTTCCCAGGTTTCTGCATTTCCTTCTACGAAGAACGTACTGCAGCAGCTCCAGGAAATGGCCTCATCTATATTCTTTTATCTTGTTGACTCCAGCCAGGGAAGACTTTCTGGTTACAGACTTAGGACGGCAAGTGAAACTTTTTGAACGCATCATTTCCTGATTCTCACAGGAAACCGTCATGAAACTATACCCAAGTCACAGACAGAAAAAGTTCATGTGTATCATTTTGTGTTCTCAGGACTTGTCCACTGAGCAGATCTGGGAAGTTGTCATTCCAATGGAGATACAAAGGATTGTCTCTGTCAAAGGGAAAAGGCCTAATGAGCATGTCCACTCGCAAGGAAGAGTAATGGGAGACCGCAGTGTTCTCTATAAGGTACCGTAACATCCTTTTTAAAACACATTTTTAAAATTTATTTTTATTTAACTTTTATTTATACAGGTAGTCCCATTGCGACTCAGTGTCTCATTTACAAGATAGATCTGTTCTAGACAAACATTAAAATTACAACAATAAAAGAAACAGTAAAATAGCTAAATTTGTCTAATGTACACAGTCATACCAAAGATAGGAACAAGTTCCCAGTGATGATTTCACAAAAACACTTGTATGTCTTTGAAGTATGCAAGTGAAAACAACTAAGAAAGCTTCAAATCCTTCTGGTTAAGCTTATATTATTGACTTTATTCTGGCTCGATTTTGGTTTGTTTTGGCTCAGTTTTCCTTATTTGCGCTAAAAGACGGTAACGCCCCGTCTTGTGACGTAAACTAAAAACTCGTCTTTCCAAGAAATCTTGTAACCCATGTCACTGTTTTCCCAGTGAATCACATTCTCCCTTCGACTGCCCTCTTTTAGTAAGAATTCACTGCTAGTACTCCTTACTGTTGCCTTTGTTGTGATTTATGAATCACCCGTGAAGTGTGCTCTTGCATTCATTATTTCAGAGAGTAGCACAAGAAGATGAGGATAAAAACACATTAGAAATCATTCACTAGGACAGTTTATAGCGGTACATCGAGTAGTGCTTGAGGTTTCCTAGAATTGTTGATCTGGATAGGCTGATGGCCAGCTGACTGCCATATTTGAGACCTTGTTGCAAGTATTTCCGGTCATATTTTTTGTAAGCTAGATTCCTGAGAAGGCAAATGTAGCTTAACATAGTCAAGAACCCTCGTTTATGGACTGAAAAATTTATTTTCCAACCTTTTTTCATAAATGAAACCAGGTACAAAAAACCCCCAACTTATTTCCCTACTACAAAGAAAAAGTCAGTGCGTTAATGCGGTCCTACTTGGTTGTAGTGGTTTGCACTTTACACATTTGCTTGGCAAGTAAATGTTGTTGGTTGGACTCCAGCCGGAGACACAAATCCCAGTTTGGGTTTGCGTCAGGAAGGGCATCTGGCGTAAAACTCTGCCAAATCAAACATCCGGAGTGGCCCAAAAGTAGCTTGAGTGAGGCTCTGCTTCATTTGACAACAAATTTATCTTAATTAATGAGATATGTACTTTTGTGCTATTAAATTAATTTAAATGTCCAATTGTGTTCTAACTAATTTTTATAGTACCTGAACCCCAATCTACTGGCTGTAGTGACTGAGAGCACAGACACGCATCAGGAGCGCAGCTTTGTCGGGATCATCCTGATTGACGGTGTGACCGGCCGCATCATCCACGAGGCTGTTCAGAGAAAAGCCAGAGGACCGGTGCATATTGTGCATTCTGAAAACTGGGTGGTGGTGAGCACGCTTGTTTGCTACAGTCATGTGTAGGGATTGAAATAATTACAACCACCTTTTGTTGTCTTGCTTTTTGCATCGTTACAGTTTGAAGGCCATTTGTTCAAAGCACATAACTAAATGGAGGAAAAAAGGAGAAATATTGAGTGTTATATTTATTGTGTCCCCTTCCCCTGTGTGACTCCGCAGTATGAATACTGGAGCACCAAGTCACGTAGGAACGAGTTCTCTGTAATTGAACTGTATGAAGGAATGGAGCTCTACAACAGCACCGTGTTCAGCTCGCTGGATCGGCCACACGCTCCTCAGGTTCTCCAGCAGTCTTACATTTTCCCCTCCGCCATTTCTACCATGGAGGCCACGCTGACTGAAAAGGGCATCACCAGCCGCCATCTGCTCAGTAAGTGCTACTCGGTTATATTGCTGTTTTCTGTGGTTTTTTTGGCTTTTAGTTATTACATAATATGTTAGAAATAAAAAGTATTTTCAGCACCGGGCTGCCCTTTTGTAATATGTTTGTTTGAATTTGCTTTGTCATAGTTGGCTTGCCGTCTGGAGGGATTTTGTCATTACCAAAGATGTTCCTCGACCCACGAAGGCCAGAAATAGTATCTGAGCAAAGCCGGTCAGTCCTCAAGTCAGGCTTAGTGTGAAAATGAAAGTCAGATTTTTCTTTACTGTTATGTGTCTGACTTGTTAACTTGATCTTCAGTGAGGAGAACCTGATACCCTATGCTCCAGAGCTAATGATCCGTACAGAGTGGTTTATCAACTACAATCAGAGTATATCAAGAGTGCAAGGTATTCACACTTCCCCGTCTGGACTGGAGTCAACCTGCCTGGTAAGTCTGCCTTCAAAGTAATGAAAAGCACATGACAGCACAGTGTAAGATTAAAATAAAATGGTTTAAAAATCATTTACATCACATATATTTAGTTTAAAATGGTACAAAGACAACCTATCAAATGTTGAAATGAAGAAATTTTATTGGTTGAACAACACACTCATCGGCCACCGCACTGGGTCACCTGTTCAACTACTTGTTTACATAAACATCTAATAAGCCAATCACATGGCAGCATTGTAATGCTCAAACTGAGCATCTTAATGGGGTAGAAAGGTGGTTTAAGTGGCTTTGAATGTGGCATGGTTACAGATAATAATCTGAAAAACAAAAACAAAATATCCAGTGATCAGGAGCTCTCTGTGTGAAAATGTCTCATTGATGTCAGAGGAGAATGGCCAGAGTGGTTTAAGCTGATAGGAAAGCAACAGTAACTCAACACATCGAACTTTAAAGGAGATGGACTAAAGCAGGAGTAGATCACACCAGGTGCCACTTGGACCAGAATCTCTGAGCAATGTTTCTGGCACCTTGTTGAATCTGTGCCATGAAGAATTAAGCCAGTTCTGAAGGCAAAATGAGGTCCAACATCGTACTAGCAAGGTGTAACTAATGAAGTGGTCAGTGAGTGGATATAACATGTAACTGTGGCAATCGGAGCATGTTTAATATCGTGTTGCATCATTTCTTCTATGGTTTTCATAACCGAGGGGAAACAAACGCTGTTGTTTTAAAAGTGAAGTGTTTTCCCATCCTTGGTAGATATATTGATTTCAGCTGCTCAAAAGTTAATGGCGTACTTTACTAGAGTTGTGATCCTGAAATAATTGATACATTCCCTGGAAAAAAGACTCTGGGCATGTTGCTCTGAGATTTTCATATCATTTAGTGCACAAGCTCTGTGCACGTTTTCTCCAACCGTATTACCAAGCTGTGAGCCGCGCACTAAGAGCAAACCCACTGGTCCCTTTTTTAAGCCTGTAGTATTCCAGGTTCATGGTTTCCAAAAATATTTTCATATTTTGATTTTTCATGCCACTGAGCAGTTTTTTTCCACTCTGCCTCAGTCCATCTTACATGAGCTTTGGCCTCGCAAATGTCCTGGCCCCTGCGTCTTGTTTATGTTTGTGGGTTTTTTTTGGTTTTTTTGCACATAGTGGAGTTTTAACTTGTTTTTGTGGACGCAGCAGTGAACTATGTTCAGTAGAGCTCATGCACAATTTTCCACAATGGAATATTGTCTTGTTTTTTAACCAAAGCTTGGCTATTCAGTATCTGCTTTTGACTTTCTTCCCCACTTACAAGGAATTATTTGGATCCTTTAATATCATCTGCCATAGATGAGAAATTCCCCCAGTTTAAATTAAATTGACAGTGGTTTTAAAAAAACGTTTGCCCACTCAGTCTCTGTCTTTCGCAAATGGTGAAATCCTCGTTGGTTTTACTTCTGTGAGGCTCAGCTTCTCTAGGATGTTTTTTTTGTATAGCAAATCATGTTACTCAGTAACCTAATTAGTTGTGAGAATGTTCCACCGGATCTTTTTTTTTTTTTTCTTTTCTTGGTATAGCATTACGCAACTTTTCTAGTTTTTTTTTTTTTTTTTTTTTTTTTGCCCCTTCCCCGTGTTGCTGACGTCAAATTCAAAATGAGTTCAGAACATTTTTTTTCTTGTTTACCGTCCAATTTAAAGCATCTTCAAATCATTGCATGTACATTTTCACTGCATCACAACTATTTGGAAACAGGGCTGTAGATGATTCCTTATTTGGAAATGTATTGCCACCACTTGGTTTTCCTCCCCACTTAAATAAAATCTTAATATGACAATTTTATTTTATTTTTTAGGTTGTGGCATATGGTCTTGACATCTACCAGACACGTGTGTATCCCTCGAAGCAGTTCGACGTACTAAAAGATGACTACGACTACATGCTGATCAGTAGCGTGCTTCTTGCCCTTTTCTTTGCCACCATGATCAGCAAACGCCTGGCAGAAGTTAAACTGCTCAACCGGGCTTGGCGGTAAGACGACGGTTAAAATCCTACATCTGCCAGCTCTGTGGCTGCACGAAGGACCTCAGCTCCAAGAGATGAGACCGCTGAGGCCGTGCCTGTCCAAGAACACAGGTCAAAGTTCAATAAGGCCCATAAGGAACTGCAGGGGTGAGGGGACAGTGGGGAGGGGGTGAAATGAGGGGTTAGCAAAAAGTTTTTGTGTTTATTTTTTAACTTATTTTGCAAAAATGAATTATTTCATAGTAGAATAATTGTTCTTTTGTGAAATGTCATTTCGATTAAATGTTTAACACAGCTAATTATGAACCGATAAAACCGGCCAATTTATTAAACTATGGAGCTTGAAAACTTCTGCTCATGTGACAGTTATTTTAGTTTTCCTGGGCCCATTTTGTTTTTGTTTTTTGAGACATTTCTGCATCACTGGACTGATCTAATATAAAGCGATAACAAATGTGGAGCTGAGGGAATAGTCAGGAGAAATGCGTGAATGTGAGCATGAACTCGAACAGTACCATAGTGGAAGGGTTTGTTGGGTTTTTTTTAGCCTGCTGAATCACCTTGATACTCCAGTCCCGTTTGGATTGTTGGCAAATGAGCTGTGAATATGAGCTGTGAGGTGATAATGTAGCATGTACAAGAAATGGTTTTTTTGAGATGTCTGAAAACCACCAAATGAACTGTTACACTGTTGCCACCATCACATGATGAACCAAGGGAATGGGAAGAGACAGTAGCCTTTCTTTTATGTACATCTCTCATCTTGTAGCTCATACTTTTATGAGAAATTTTCCACATAGCTACTGTTGATGCTCCATTAAAATTTCTCCCAAAACTCCATTCTGAGCGCTTTAGTTTGTTGTTGTTGTTGTTCTTCTTCTTCTGTTAGCTGCTCCTTTTAGGGTTCTTCACAGCTGATCATCTGCCCCCATCCACCTATATTCTGTCACACCAACTCTCTGCTTTTGATTATTATTATTGTTATTATTAGTATTATTAGTAGTGTTATTATTATTAGTTCAATATTCCAGGTGCTTGTGACATGATCCACTCTAAATAACAACATGTGCTTTTTTATTATGTAGTGCCTGAAAGTTCAATTAGACATGGGATGGCAGCCTGGTTTCACCCTAATGCCATAAAAATATATGTTCATAGGTTTCTCAGTTCCTCCATAACAGATCGAGGACTCATGGGAGAGATATATTCCCCACCTGGCTTGGGATGAACTCTGTATGAACTGCAAGAGGTGACCAGGGTGAGGGAAGTCTGGGTTACCCCTGCGACCTGAACCCAGATTATAGATGGATGAGACAATAAAGTTTATCTTATCTTGAAAAAAGGAGGTCAAACTTAGAGAAAGCTCTCTATATCATAGCTTGAGTGTGGAGAATGAGGCAATCCTAGAATGAATAAGTTATTTATTTCTATAAATAGATTAAAGACAATTTTTACAATTGACACAGAATTATGAACTTACAAACAGCCTTTGAATGGGCCAAGTCTGATACAGAACCTTCATGAGAACTTCATAGAGGTTGGTGTAACAAAGGTAAATGTGGGCCTGCACCTCAGCAGTGTAAACGTAACATGACTTCCATGCCCACACAGTAAAAAAAAAAAAAAAAAGTATACACAACATCAGATTTACATCATTAAAAAATTTCATGAGGATCAGCTAATGACAATTTTTCAGCTCTATTTACAAATGCAACAAGTAAAAACTTCTGACTTGCTCTTCATATGTTTAAAGACCTGTGAACATAAGTGTGACTGCAGGTTTTCAACAAAGTTTCTAATGAAAATGAATTAGAATCTAGCTTTAAATACACACTGATTAAAATGAACAAATTGACACTTTAAATGCAGATGCTGAATTTTCTGTAGTTAATGTAGTTTGATGTAAATTTCTAAACTTTGGGAGTGATAAGGCTATCTTATCTCAATCAGCTTTGTGATACTGAAATCATAAGCTAATTCAAAAGCGCAAACACCCAATATTAGCTGCATCGACTGTGTGTGTGTGTGTGTGTGTGTGTGGGGGGGGGTGACCTACCATGTTCATTTGCAAATTTACTATAAAATTTGTCAAGAATCTTTAGACTTGCACTTGGCTAACTCTTTATAATCTGGTATTTTTTAATGGAGCACTTTATTAAGTTTACCTGAAAAGATGCTAAAATATTCAAATAGTACTTTAATTATTTGGAAAAACATCAAATCTATCAACACATTATATTTTTCAAGCAGCATTGTGATAAAAAATTACAGACGTGGAACAGTTTGGCACAAGCCCAGCTTGTACATTTATAAAGACGTGCTCTCTTGTAAGGTATATGTTGCATAGCTAAGGCTGTTTTTAGTGGTATGAGCATACGACTGTCAGACTTTAAAAATTTATAAGTGATCATACTTTTTTTTTTTTTAGTAAGGAAACGGCAGTATCTTAGTTATCAAAAACTGACAAATGGTGATAGAAAATAAATATTTGTTCTCTATTTGTGAAAATACTATATTCTTGTGTATTGTCGTTGTGGTCGAAGTAGAAGAGACGTCTCTAAAATACTGATTGGTAAAACGTTCAGTCAAAAAAACCTCGTGGATATTACACCAAACACATGTCAGTCAATGAAAATACCAATACGTTACACATGTGAGCAGATATTATCGCACACTGTACAGTTGTGTATCACAGAGTGATTAATAACGTCAGTCACCGTTTTGTACTCGTCTAGTTTCAGACATGGTGAGATGATTTCTACCTTTTCTGCCAGAAGCTGCTGTTCCCTGTCTTAGCAGGTTCACTCAGGAGTCTTTCTCTTCTCTCTGTGTTTGGCGGTCGGCCCGGCGGCAGCAGGATGTAGTGTGTCCCGCTGGCCTTTCTGCCATCCTTCAAAATCGGAACAATGCAGGGAGAAAACTGGGTTGCAGGTGGCTCACCTGTCATCTGTCTCAGCAACGCCTTGCTGACATATTTGGGGTTAGCAGCAAAACTCTGAGTGGCAGGCATCACTCCATTGATATAAATTGGAAGACTTTTAGGGCTTGGGGTGCGTGGTGGACAGGGTGGGACTAAAGGCACCCTAGGAGGGATTTTGGGAGGTTTGTCTTCATCGGTCCCAGTCTTTGATTTTGGTGGGATGGGGATACGAGGAGGGATTTGTGGCCTGTCAGTGGACCATGATGAGGTGCTGGCGTGTGGTTGGGTAGAAGGACCCGAGCCAAAAAATTGGATTCTAGGTAATAGGTTCTGGTCTGGCCGTTTGGCTCCAAAGGTATCCTCAGCTTCCGACACCACAGGCTGGTTTTCATCTGTCTGGTGACCAAGGCACCAAATGTCGGCCGCAAACCTGCCTCCTCCAAATGTTGGCCGGTCCTCTCTGCTTGGCCAAGAGAATGCCATGGATCCAACGCCAGCATCTCCAGCCCTCAATGAACTCTCTTGGTAGGCATAATTTACTTGGCCAAAGTCTTTGCTGCTGTTCCTGCAGATAGGCTTAGGGCAGCTCTTGGGCAACAGGGGTCGTCGGTCACTGGTAAAGAACTCAACCTCACTATCAGCTGCTTCATCTGACATAAGCTCCTCGGGGTCTGGCAGAGGTGGCAAGGGTTTGGCCTCCCTCTGATCAACCCCGAACACTGCCTGTCTCTGGGAAGAAGGAACCACCTGGTCTCCCTCAATGGGCAGCAGCATGTTGTCTGATGCTAGGTGGTAGGAATCAGAAAAAAATGGAGGCTGGGAGAGAGAGGGGTTGGCTGCGGAGAGAAAAAGGGGCAAAAAAAGGAAATGTGTTAAAACGCACAAAATGCTACGTTTGCTTTTATACTGAGAAAGCAAATTGTTATGTAAGGCTTTGCTATCGCTGTTGTCTCCTCCAGTGCAGAAACAACACTCAGAGGAAGAAACATGGAAAACAACTTGCTGCCCAACCGCCTTATAAAAACGTACTTACTGAAGATACTGTACAGGAAACGGGAGTAAAAACATCCTGAAAACACCAGCTTAACCTATCGCCTTCTTCGTCAAACATCAGCCACAACACCCTGATTAACACGGGAATCGTCATTATCTGCAGGGCAGGCCACAATCTTAACTGAGCTTCCCATAACCTTCTCTGTGGAAACATCCGACGTGCCCCAGACTGCAGGAACAGCTGGTGACTGGGGAGCGATAGCTTCCCCTCCTCCTACACCCCGATCTCTTTCCTCTGGTACACAGCTTAGTACTGTGATGGCAAACTCACTTGCATCCTGTCTAAATACTGTTCTACTAGACAAATGAGGTTTAAAGGTTGTTTTTTTTCTCTAATAAAAAAAAGTGCATAACTTCACCTAATTTAACAAACATAACTCTTCACATCCTTTCAAAATTTCAAAACAATGAAAAAAAAATTGCCAGAATTTCTACAATTTACAGTAATAGCAGATACATACTGATAGTGTTCCTGATACATACGAATTCAAAGCAGAGGAGCTTTGATAAAGTTCATGCATCCATGCTAAATCCGTTTCCTTCATACATGTAACACTAATATCTGAAAAAGACTCACAGTTAAACTCGTTGGCCATTTGCTGTTGCTGTTGAAGCTCCTTCAGGGTTTGCTCTGTGTAAGCCCTCAGGCCAAAGCTCTGCACTCTGCAAAGCAGGACAGGTTGAGAAATCCATACAGAGCTGTGCACGATGGTAAATCATTCCAAATCAGTCTTTATAAGACGAGCCTAACAAATGCATTAACAGGACATATGTTCAGTTGTCCTTTTTCTATTTGCAGTATAAAACAGTAACAAGTTACTGGATTTCTTTTCTGAGCCAGACTCTGTGTCTATGATTGCCAGACACTATTATTTAGTTTCATATTATCTTGCTATATACATATATTATAATCCTGCATGACTACATGTAGTTGCTCATGCTAACATTTATCCCTTCTCTTATATTTCTCTTTTTTTCCTGGTCAGATTTACATGCTCAACATTTTGCAAAGCTGCCACAGATTCACAGATAATAATAACAGATTATTTACATTTTTTAAAAAAAATTAGTATTAGGACTTGTGTAGTGTTAATTGTACCTGTTCAGGTCATGCTGTCTCCACAAATTATTCTGACTCCTGGCCATGATGTAGAAGAGATCGTGTTCTTATAAGAAGCTCTGTTTGATATCGATCTAAAGCTCCAACACAAGTCAGCTCCGTCAAACCCATCACAGCTTCATTCTAGCCAGTGGTAAGCTGTTGAAGAAACACTGACATTAGAGTGCAAGGGGATTCATCTGGCTATCTTTTACATTCACATCTGGCTTACATCACATCATTCAGGTCACACCTTTGCTGGTGTGAAATGCCCATAAGCAGGGTACAGCTGGATCTCATCACCGTCCATCACACTCAGCTGCACGTTCTTATCTTACCAGGCAAGGCAAAAGGCAGCAAACAATACAAGATAACTGCACATACACAAGCATACAGCATATATTACAGACAGATGAACTACTTCATGAAAATTGTATATAAAGCAAAGTATTTTACATTGAATAAGTAACATATAACAAAGTTCAAAGGATGTAACATTTCATGACATTCTTTATGTTTAATATGTAGATTTGCAGGATTGTGAAAAACATTCATATCATTCACATTTCAGTGTAGTAAAAGTATCATTACACAACTATATCCAATAGCTTTTTCCTATTCTCAAAAAGGTTATGAAAGCAGGGCAAAAGAAACGTTTACATTTTGAACATATCCCACTTTTCACTAGACGCAGTAAACAAACAACTTGCGATACCCCGCATGTTTTAGGTGAGCCTTGAGGAAACGAGTAACAACAAAAGCCAAGAAAATTGCTTCAGCCTGCTCTCTCAGCCACCATATGTATCCAGTTTAAAGCTATTTGTCTGATGAGCAGGGTATTACACAACCTCTGGGTCAGATGTGGGAGGGCGACAGTACTCCTGCACCCTCCTTCGTCTCTGTGCAACGCTCCAGTATCTGCCCTCACAAAAGGGGCTTATTGTCCAGAATTCCTGTGATGCTGGATGACAAACTCCACCGCTGAGACGGCCCCAAAGCACCGCGATTATAGATGCACTTGAAGGAAAATTTAGTTTAAGTCTGACAGGGTCACAAGCCCTAACCTTGTTAGCCTACTGGCTGAGAACAAAAGTGCACTTAAAAAGTGGCACACTGCGAATGACTAGGAAATGTCTTACTGTTAAAATATTTTAAGGGGTTAAGGTGAGAGAGAATTTTGTGCAGACAGGCAAAGCAATGAAATAAGTACAAAGAGTGTACGTGACATCCATGCTGATGATTAAGATTCTCAACTAGCACATATCTATAAAGATGATGACTGTTTCTCCTGATATGATGCACAGCAACTGATATCATTCCAGGGCGATGGACACTTGTATCAGGGCAAAGGTGAAGGTCATCCTGTTTTTTTTTTTTTTATGATAGATGATGATGTCAACCTTGCTGTTGCGGTTTTGGCTTACGGTCAGATGTGCAGCTCAGGTTAAGCAGACCATCAGACAACTGAAGGAGTTTAAAACTGAGTGGTGCCCCTGTGTCTTCCCAGCAGTGACGCAGCAAAGCACCCAGCTGCATTGACTCAATGACATACCTCTAAATCTTTGTTCTCCCCATATATTGTACTTTACATATTTGTGCTTCTTCTTGCATTGAAAGCAACATTTAGAATTAAAATACAATAAGGCGGACACATACTGTGCTTATGCAATGAAATAAAAAGACCCATTTCACATTAAAATGAAAGCACCACACTGCCTGGAGGGCAACCCAAGGTCTCCATTCTACTATCACTGCAATCTTTCGCTTCAAAGACCTGCTTTGTTTCCTGTCCATGATAACTCCAATGCCGAAGTGGGAAGCAAACAATGCAGAGCATGCAAAGGAAACCCAACTACAAACAAAACAGTGACTCAAGCGTGGATTTGAATATTAATGCTATCCCTAAAACAACCAACTGTGGCGTCATTTCCACCCGTGAGCCTCGGAGATGGAAGACACAGACTAATTATGAATTCTACCGGCAATTACTCAGTGTCCATGAATGGAGCCACTCTCGGGCATGAATGGGCCTTTGTACCACTTTGGTGCACAGCGAAGCAAGCCTGAAAATACAAGTAAACTCTCCCATGAGGTTAGGACTAGAGATACGCCATGGAGACAAGCTGCCACGGCCAAGGTATGAGTCTGTGCCACAAAAAGTCCCCTGCGGGGGGGACTGCGTGTGTTGGCACAGTTGGAAGGACAAGCCAGAGGCTGGAGAAAACAGTTTGTTTAGTACATGCAGAGTCCTTGGTGTGTTGTCCTTGGCAGTCCCCACCTCAACTTTTTTTCAGGCAATAGACCATTCAGTGACCAGGCCTTCTTTAAGCACGAGTTGATTATCCTGATGGCGTGAAGTTTGCACCTTACACACACATACATACACACTAATTAGGTCTGCTAAGCTGTGGGACTAACTACAACACTGCGCGCCACAAAACTAAACAATAAAGCATTTGATTCAATGAGAGAAACCGTTTTAACAACAAGATCCGCAGCGCAAATACAAGTTTATTCACCAAACTAATCTAGGTTCAATGTGTGACTGCAGCTTTCAAATTTTTTTTTCCATTGCACTAACAAACCAGACCTTTAGGTTTATCTGCGTGTACTGATTTTTAATGGGTCACCAGGCGAAGGCCATGCTGTAAATGTGACAGTTTAGTGCAGTTCATTAGATCCTGACATTTCCACTGTTTAACTTCATTCACCTGGGGAATAAAAGAGGCATATGAAAAGATGTTTGTGATGATATTTAACTGAAAAAATGCAGTTTTAGTACTTGCTTTTTACTTACAAAAAATATTTTAAAAAAAATAATTAAATAAACGTGTTAAAAATCTTTTGTTGTTACATATCTAATATTGTTACATAATATTATATATGTAACAACCTATCTAATATTGTTACATATCTAATATGTAACAAGATGGTAGGTAGACTTTATAGTCTACTTGCATGTCCGAAATGTTTTGTTTCTAATAAACTAAAGTCTAGATAGTGTGCATGAAATGAAGATTTTCACATTTTTATAGTTTGAAAAAAGCACAACTCCACCTGGTCATGGGCCACATCGGCATGTAGTACATTTTCACATCATAACTATTAAACTATATATTTATAGTTTATTTTATTATTATAATTAATTTCCATAACCCTTATTGTCACTTTCTGTTATTGGCCTTTATCGCACTCTATTCTTGATAACACCGAGTTATGTTTAACTCTGGGTCATGCGCTTTTTACTGTAAATTATTTTACATTATATTACTGACGTCACTTTTTTTTTTTTTTTACACTTTTTGAATGATAGTTGTGAACCAATTTTGACTCCCTCATTTTATTTTATTTTTGCGCTTTAAATTATACGAAAACGTCAGACAGACATAGGATTACTGGTTTACTCTTTATCGCCTACTAGTGGGTGACAATGGAAGTGCCGTAAGTCCAAGACCTATCCCGCCTCGACGTGACTTCCCTCGGCGGACGCGAGTGAAATCCCTCATTGAGTCAGAAGTACAGTGCGTTCCACTAGATAAATAACTTCCTCTAGCTGGTCTACTCACACAAATGTCCAGCTTACAAAATGCTGTCCACACACATCTGAACTATACAGGCTCTACTCAGAGAACAGACCTCAGTGATTTCTGACCGGCTCTTTTCCTTTTTTTTCGTGACGTCCCAGTGTGGAAAACACTCGTATACACTTAGTAACAGAGTAACATTCACATCACATACAACACAGCATCTGACCGTCCCGTGGTAAAGGCAACAAAAAAGAGCCAATGTTCATCAAACAACTTTTATGAGAACGTGATGAGCCTCACCATGCAAATGCTGCTTATCCGTCACGTACAGCTGGTTTCGTTCGATCGCCCTCAGTCCCAAGCGAGAAATGACACTCGTGAGGCTAAAATCCAGTCTGTCAGTCAACCCTGACCCATGTGCATCGACCCTCCTCTGTCAACAAAACTGGGAGGTGAAACTCATTTTGTCAGAGTGACGCGGGTTTCCACATCTCCTTATAAAAGAATTCAACACCCAGAACGCGTTACTGTAACTCCACCCATGGCTGCCTTAAAGGGGAAAAATGCCTGTAATTCTTTTTACATCACTCTACTAGGAAATGCACTGAATACTTTACTAAGTTTACTTTACTATTTGATTTTTAAAATTTTAATTAAATGTATTTTTTGAGTATGTAGTTAGAACCCAATTCTGTCCAACATAGTTTTGACTCTATTAAATGTAACTGATAATCTGAAATTACTTTTCATATTACATTTTTACATACACATGATAATGTTATAAAATATGATTATTTGTTCTCAATTAAACTATACAAATCGTCTCCCTTTGACCAGGAATAACATTGAAATTGTACTTGCGCATTATGCTATCAGCAGTAATTCACGTTTCTCTTACGTTTCATCTCTATACTCCTCTGTACGGTTTTACTCACCTTCCTGAACTCTCAACTGCAGTGTGAATCTAACAAGATGTTGTTAACCTGTCTGCGCAACTTTCAGGTTTCAGGACACCGTTCACAAAATCTATTTCCTTACAGTCAGTGGAACTAAGACTCTGTAGAGCTTAAGGATCTATGCTTAAATCTATTAAGCATTTCCCCTCCCATTTTATTACATCGTTTACCCTACACTAAGTATGCCTCAGCAGGTCAAAAAGCAAAAATGTCCTTTATTTTATTTGTTCCCTGTAATGCGTGTACAGGAAATTGCATTTCAAGCAATTGTGGCCTGACTTGTGTGGGAGTCAGAAAGTGTGTGGGTGGATATTGGCGTGTGTACAACATAAGACTGATAAAGAGTTACAAGCACTAGATTGGCAGACCAGACATGAAGGATGAGGACTTGTTTTGAAGCCTGCATGTCACAAAAGAGTTGACTGTGTGTGTGTGTTTGTCCTGTGTTTGTCCTCACCCACGCTGAGAGAGGCAGAAGGACAATATGAGAGGCCATTTACCAGAAAATAACAGGGAAGTGAGTGCAGGCTATTCTTGTTTTCACCACAGGGTCCAGACCACACTGAGCTTACAGTCTTCCCCCAGACTGCCATCTGATCTTTTTACTGCAGTGACAGCACAAATAAATCCTTAGGCAAAATGACCCATCAAATATTGTACACTGTATAACCAAGTCGTAAAATTGTAAGCCAAGTGACCCTGTAACCTTTCTTTCTTCCCTTGGTGCACATTGTTCAGTAGTTCCTCTGCTTGTACTACTCCAATAAAGCCCACATACAGTCATATGCGGATTAAGGAGTGCCTTATACCTATATACTGACTGTAAATCACAAACCCATAAAATAAATACGCCACATGTAATGTGCTTACATTGCTGCAATCATCAACCATCCCTCTCCCACTAACGTTAACTTGTTTGCTTAAAGGAATACTCATAGTTTCAACAAATAAGCTGTTATGTATCAACTTTACATTGTGCAATGTGGAATTTCAAAGTGACACAGAGATGTCCAGTCACACCACTGTCATTCAGCTATAAACCAAGTACACGTTTTGTGTTACAGTTAAGACTGTAAGACTAACAATACCAAACTATATAGAAATTAAATATACCACCTGCTGTCCCTTCAAAATCAAAATCTTAGTCTAATCATCTTTTAATAAATTGCATAAAGATGGCCATGCAGCAGCAGCTCTGCTCTTGCTTTGCAGTCCTCTGTGGGCGCTTGTGGTGACCCAGGATGCTCAGGGCTGTGGGGGTTTTTGCCAGGGTGGGCCAGTCTCCCACAGGGGAGGTCAAGTCATTTCCTGCTCTGAGAGACCTCCGTCCCTCACAGATGTCAGTGCAGTCAGAAGCCCACCTTCCACATCTGCAGCACTCCACCTCCCAACATCCTTATCAAAAAAGATAAAGAAGACTGCTTATTTTTAATGTTGCAAACATACATATATGTCAGACTTCGAGAGCTGGCCTGACTCAAATGCAGACTGGCAAAAAATGAGCAGGAATACCAGGTGGACTGATGCAAGAATGAGTAAAAAGTACAAGATCATAATAAAACTCATCAAGACTTATGGTTATATTAAACTGATCTATCAGTTCCCCATCTGTCTGAGAATAGAAAACTAAAACGATGAGTGTGTGTGTGCAGCACAGCGCTTAACAGTGTCTCAAGTTGGAAAAGGAAATGAAGTAGGTAGGTGTTAACATATGTTTTCTATGGTAAATACATTCGTGTAGGTTGATGTGCTGACACGGTGACACAGGGAATTCTCTTATAGAGGAACCAGCTGTGTACAAACATGTAATAGCAATTAGAGCGCCGCTACAGGGCTGCTGTTTTCAAAGTCGCGGTTGACGTGTCTTGTGTTTAGGTTTCACATTCCTTGTTCCAGCGAATCTGTGTTAGAGGTTGTGATAACTACAGGCGCATATGGCGGCCATATTTATGAGCCGTATACTTTAAATATGTGATTGCATAAAACAATGTCCACTTGATGCTGCCATATGTGTAAGAGGTTAAAAATCAAGATTGTTCAGAGATGAGTAAACGATGGGTCACCAGAACTGAAAGAGCGTCGTCATTCAACTCTGGATTCGAGTTGCTGTAATTGAGAAAAAACAGAAAGATATTCTTATGAAATTCTCATATTTAGTGCATTGCAACCCTCTCTTGCCACCTACTGCTTCCTTCAGCCTGATTTGTAATATTTATGTTTGATGCTTTACTTCAAAGTAGACGGACAGTGATTAAGACCTGAATGTTGTGCTGCTGTGTGCAACGCTGTGTGTGATTTGAAACACACACCCCACACCTAGTCCTTGTTTCATTTAATGGCTTTACGGGTAGATCTGACAAGTTGGGAGCTGGGCTCCTCAAATGTCTGTGTGGGCTCACCACCACAGCCTTTGACCACATCTTAGCTTAGTTATCAAAGGAACAACAGTCATCAGGAGGAAGAGGAGGACAGATGGAAGAATCATGCCTCTGCTACCTTTTAATAATGGACAAATCTGGATGTGCACAAAGATTTCTGTGTAATCTAATCTGATGCTAAAGTGCTTTTTAAAAAAATAATAATAGCAACTGATATTTTCTGTGAATAAAATCCAGCTACAATGGAGCTTAATGGAGAGAGAAATGACACACAAACACACATAAATGAACACAGATTTCTTTAAAACACAGAACAAACAAACAATGAAGCAGCGTAGCTTTTCCCAGAGTACCAGCAGAGAAAAACAAAGCACAGTAAGCAGGCAAACTGATGGAGGAAGTACACCAAGGGACCAAGGGTTAAAGTGATTTAAACGCGGCAACATCAGATGTCATGGTGACAGTTTCAATGAATGGCAGAGATCTGAGCATGAAAGAAGAGCAATTCTTTTCCTAGGATACTGAACTGGACGCCTGGCCAGCTTTTCTACCCATTACATCAGGCCTCAGTGTGGGCAGAGGCTCTGCAAACCCAGCAGGAGGACTTCCGCAGCCCTGTGAAGTCCATCTCCAGTTCATTAAGAGCTTCAGTTGAAATGAGAAAAGGGAACAGAAGGCCGGAGGAGGCTCTGTGTAGAATCCAGATAAAAAGAATACAGAGAGTGCCTTGGACTGATCTTTGACCGTTATTTAACTCATCCGTGGCAGCTTTTCTTGATAAATCACACTTTTGCTGGAGTGGAAAAAAACATTTGCAGGCATCAATGCAAATTAGCTAACAAGGACATTTTGGGTAGAGACAGGAGATACGAAGGCGCTGTCAATATTTGAATGTTTGCACAGTTTTCGCAACTTGTTCTGAGGTCGAAGTCTTTTTTGCACAACTGCGTCATCCCGGGTCATCTTTAGGAGGACGGTGGAAACTAGTCAAATTTGGTCAAATTGTTGTTCTGATTATTTAGTGAGTGTGCGTGTGTGTGTTTGTCCACGTCATGGCTCTATTGAGTAGCAAGGCTGAGAAATGATATACGTATACAACCCACAGTTTTCCCCAGAAAGGCATGGTATGCTCTCTTATAGTCTGTTCTTTTCCCAAAAATTAACTTGGAGTCCTGAGGCAGTTTTCCTTTTTTTTCCCCTCCTCCTCACTGTGTCTCTCCTCCCACTCCAGACCTCCTCCTTTTCTTCTCTCACCTTACTTACGCGCACTCCATCATTTCCTGTTGAGTCACAGTCAGGCTGCACCATGTTTTACATTTTATTAGTCCCCCTTTTTTTTTAACTTTCCTCCTCCACTTCCTTGTTCACAAGATGGCTATCATTTTAAATTGAGAGGAATGAAACACAACGTCGGCCCACAACAGCCTTCCAAGCAGCATTTTGGAAAAGTCAAAGCAGATGTACAAGTCTCTTCCTGGCAACTTGACTGATTCATACAGTAAATGACTTGGAGGATCAAAGGATTATTAGCTCTACAGATAATTCACCACCTCACTTGCCACAACATGTCATCAGTATACAGCATTAATGCCAAAAAAAGTTTCCAGCAGCAATGAAAAACAAAAGATGTAGCCTTAAGAAATTACCTTAAAGCATCAAACTGTCTGTTAATATTGATCACTGAGATGAATTCCTTCCTTGGAAATTAAGTCCATATTGCGCCTTGGTATTTGAGTACTTACCCTGGTCATTTGGGAGGAAGTGATGCTGTAGTGAGGTCAGCACTAGTGTTTAACATATTCAGTGCATGCCTGTGTGTTAGGCAGGGTTGAAGGCAGGGCTCTGAGAAATGAAAGGGCTCTGTGGTGGACCGGTTGAGTCATTCAGAAATACAGCTGCTGACTCAGTTTGCAAACTCGTCTCCAGAAGCACGTCGCCAGCCTATGTGGCATTATGTGTGTTTGTGTGCGTCCACCCTGTTCCTTTGAGGGACTAATATCTTGACATGAAGACAACTCCTCCCAGGTGATCATTGTCACTGTGAAAAAGAGAAGAGGAAAAGGTTATAGTACTAATAAAGGCTTCATTCTTAAAAAACTACAATTGTACTCCTTTATTCACAAACTGCTCAAAGAAAGCAGATTGCATCTAATGGAAAATGAGGCTTTGCTCGAAGGAGTGCCCATCACAGCGCTGCTGTAATCCCCTTTCTGGCACAAGGTCAAAGTTTTTCTGTGATTCAAGCATGTCGTCATCTCTTGAGTTTACTCTACACACCCTTCTTACCACACTAGTCTTACAACTGCCATCGACACAACGTGATCCACTGGAAGTATGGACTGTGGGACATGCTTCAGGATTAGTCATCTTGGATGTGTTGCAAGACCCAGAGCTGGGATGCTGTTGTTGACATTATTATGTTGAGAGGACAATTAAGGACACCTTGCTCCTTAATGGAATGCAATTTCCTGATAACAACTGGAGAGCTATTTTATCTACTATTATATCTATCTATCTGTCTATCTGTCTATCTATCTATCTACTCTTTTACCCAGCACGCCCCTGCGGTTTATCCTTCAAGCTCGGGTCCTCTACCAAAAGACTGGGAGCTTGAGGGTCCTGCGCAGTATCTTAGCTGTTCCCAGGACTGCGCTCTTCTGGACAGAGATCTCCGATGTTGTTCCCGGGATCTGCTGGAGCCACT
>NW_024582421.1:2292805-2333274 GCF_018398535.1 Haplochromis burtoni
TTTTTTTCAGTTTTGGCCCCTTTAATATTAAAATCTTCCTGTTCCGTGCAGAAAAAAATGAAAACCAGAACACAGCAAAAAAAAAAAAAAAAAAAGAAAGAAAAAGAAAAAAAAAAGAAAAAGAAAAAGAAAAAAAAAGAAAAACACCAATGCTTTCAGCTGGCTGGATTTATTATTTCAGGTTTCTGCTAGATGCATATAAGTGTTTAAATCACATGTTTATCAGCTCTCATTAAATAATACAGCATAACCTCTCAAGACTTGTAAAACCTCTGCTATGGATTTGTTACCTGCACTTGAAAAGCAGAAACTGTGTGTCTTACCTAGTTCTAAATTCCTTCACACTGACACTATGTAAACAGCCATTCTTTGCAATGCAATGCAATGCAGCAGATTTTTTTCTTCAAAAGAAATGTTTAATTTCTATTTAATTTTAAACTATATTTTTTCTTTTTTCTTTTTAATTAATTTTACTTTTGTAAGCTATTTTGTCCATTTTGCAGTCATATGACTTGCTCTTGCAATTTTAGCATTTTTGATACAGCAGGATTTGTCTTTTTGTTTTTGCAGACTATTATGTTAATTAAACCGTTAAATTGTACAGCTAGCTTCTTTTTCCAGTTACTTTGTATGTTACCAAAACGTTAACATTCATGTATTTATAATAAAGCTTCTTCATCAAAGCAATAATGGCCTTATGAATCATTAATATTGTATAAATGTATGTTTATGGTTTTAATTTCACTACAGTTCTTCAGATGTATAGTTTCTGTATCCTTTAGTTTAGATCTGTGCCCTAAATCCCCCTCTTATTTTACTTAGAATAAACTATAGGGACTTGTCCCCCTATAGATATTACTACAGTAAATCCAGAAAATACTTGTTTTTCTCTTTCAGCTTTTCTCAGGAGTAATGTTTTTGTTTAAGTCCCAGTTTTAGGTTGTATCTCTGGTCTAAGCAGGCCTTCTTTTCTCCCCATACAGCTTTCTCACCAGTCTGGGCTGTCAGAACTTCATTGAGTACTTCACTTCCCAAGGCCTCCAGTCTATCTACCATCTCCAAACTCTCTCCATGGAGGTAACCAGTTTGTTCCTGCACATACAATCTACAAGCAGTAGAAATAATAGACATAATAAGAAATGTTACATGTAATTATTAAAACAAATAAAAGAAAGAGAAGAAAAGGTAAAAATGGCAACAACAAAAAAAAACTGCAATAAGAGACACAAAACAGAAAAGTAAAGCAACAAGGTACAAACAAATCCCAGATAATTACTGACCACTAGTGATGATGCAAAGAATTACCTTATTAAGCAGGCTTAATACTTCCTGACTTCCTTTTGCATTTTCAAGCAAACACGTAAAGACACACTCTTATTGCTTTGTGTTTGCTTTTTTGCTACACTCTTGAACTCCTCCAATGTCTGTGTGCCCTCACTAGGATTTGGGTGCGCTAAAGATACCAGAACAGTCCCGCCTCATCATCTGGCGAGGTCTGCAGGACATGAAACAAGGCGCTCCCCTGCAGCTGCCTGCTTCTTCTCATCATCATGACTATCATGGGCAGCAGCTACTTCGCTCCAGCAGCAACATGACTGCCTCCGCAATGGCGGCCATTGGGGCTGCAGGTGGGGAACTGCAACGCCAGCGGGTCATGGAAGCTGTGCACTTTCGCGTCCGCCACACCATCACTATCCCCAACAGGTCCAGCGTTGTTGGGACATCAGGCATGACGGCTGCTGATGAGTGGGCTGACTTTGGTTTTGACATGCCTGACTGCAAGGTGTCACGGAGCAAGCACTCCATCAAGGAGGAATTCATGGAAAGTGACATTCACTGAGACGCAATAAAATCTTGGATCTTCTTTCCCAGAAGTTATTGTCAGCATCAGCTTACTGCAGTGTAACTACGTGACTAGGGTTGTTAAATATGTGTTTAGCTGCTCTTGTCATATTTTGATGATCAACTTTGATCAATTTTGATTCTGAGATATTTTCAGTGTGCTCATGCACTTTCATGTGCAGCCAGAAGTTTGTGCTTGAACTGTTGTTCCATCTAATATTTGAAGATAACATAACAAAGTTTACGTCTTCAGTCTTCAAAGCAAAATGCATTGTAACAATATAATTGTCAAAGCAATGCTGAACACACATGATCTGGACTTTGCTTTTTGGAACGCTGATAAGTGCAAAAGCAATTTTTTTTTTGGTTGCACTGTGCAATAAGTAATAACACATTTTTCTTTTACAGCATATGTGACATTGTTCACAGTAACATAAATGTCAAAAGAGGAAAATTGCCACTGCATTTTGTGTTTAGATGCCAAAAAAAGGTTCTCATCTGACTTATTTTTTTTTTCTTTAAGTTGTCCTTCACTTGTACAAATGTATATACTTTATCATGTAAATGTTTTGGAGTAGATGTTGTTGGAAATAATAGAGTCAACATGATGTATCTGCTGTTTGAACCAAATGACTAGAACTGGGTAACTCGAATCCATAACTATGGGAACACAATTGTGTATTTTCAGTGGGTATGATAACGTGATGACCGTAATGTGGTTCGGTGTGGTGGTATCGTTTATGTGTAAAAAAGAAAAAAAAAGTGCTTTGGTGTTAGTAGTTGTACGCTGACACTTATTGTTAAAATTTAGGTATTGCCTAATACGTTCTAGAAAATATGCCGCTCATTATTTTATAGTAACACACTGCAACACAGATAGGAGACAATCAAACAAACAAAAAAAGCATACTCAGTATTATATCTTAATACCAGGGATTTGATTAGATTTGTGAATGGATATTATGCTATCCCTGTACATCAAGAAAACTAGATAATGAGCAGCATTTTTGTCCTTGTATTTGTATTTTGAAAACCTTGCAGGGCAAGGTACTCATAACTTCATTATAGCTGACTCTGTAGCTAATCTTCATGGCACTTGTTTGTAGGTATTTAATAACATTCCACTTTAATTTCTGGATTGCCATCATGAAGCTGAATGGTTCTCTTATTGTGTTACATTTGCTTGACCTTTACTTGTACCAGGGCGAAGGTTTTTGTCTCCCTTTCTAAGGCCCATTCTTGGAAAGACAATTTTTCGTCGTTTTTCATCTCATTATTACAAATGGTCAGAGAGAGAGCACTTTAATGCGATTAAATCATTTAGGTGTTTCAGTATTAACACCACAGTGTAAATAAAAGAATTTCTCCGTTTCTTGTTCTGTTTTTTTTTTTTTTTTCAAAAGAAAAAAATTGTTTACTGGTGTGTTTTTATTCATGAGCGTTCATTCGTTTCTGCTGTTGTTAAAATCACGAATTAAATTGGTTAAAACGTCTGCCTCTACGGTCTCTTTTTTCAAAGTGACAAGGTTTTCAACCCAGTGGTCGGAAATAGTACTGAATGTTTAAGGAAACAGGCCAACCAGAGGAAACATTCTGATGCTGCGCTGACTTTTTATTATTTGAACCGAGAAATCGGTTCGTTTGTGATCGTTGAGGTCTGAAGAGTCATGGCGAATCGAGGTGGTCGGATTTCTGCTACTCAGCCTGTGGTATCGTCGCGGAAGTACTGACGTGTACACAGCAGTTTACACGAGAAGTGGCTAGTTTAGCTAGCTAGGTAGAGCCGGGTAGTGTCACAGCGGCCGTATCAGGTAAGAAAGAACTGCCACTGACAATTTTCGCTGTAACTGCTAGTACAGCTGAGAGACACAAAGAGGTATTGAATCGAAGAATCAACATTGATTGTGATCGCATCATTCACTGAATATGGAGGTGTTTAGTATAGAATGGTTATATTTTAACTGTGCTAGCTAGCTGTGAAACTGTTGGCAGCGTAGCACCGGAAGTGAGTTGTCAATTTTGTGAAGTCCTTGCTGGGTGTTGTAGTTTAAATGTGAACACAAACCAATTCTTGCAACCTAGGAGTAGTCAATAATAAACTACAAATTATTTTTTTTACATACTTTTACATGTGCCCAATTGGAGTTGTGGGAAATGTAGTCTAATACTTTCATTCTAACGGCTGAAGGGGGTCAAATGAAGCTGAACAAAACTACATCACCCATACAAACGTTAACTGGGGCCAAAGGTAGTGTACGTTTCGACGGCTAGGACCGCTTTCGGGGCTAATTTCTAAGCTAACGCGAAGAATTTAAAATAATATAAGATAAAATAATACCTCTAGTACAACTTATTCAAGTTGTAGTGCACATCGTAGTTATTTTCCAATTTGCAAATGTGGCTATTTTGGTAGATATTGCTTCCTAGATGTTATCCTGCCTTCCTTAAGCTGTGAGCTAGTTATGCAGCTAATGCTAACCAGGCACAACCACAGCTCGTCACGGTCCTGTTCTTTTCCCCATTAAAATAAAAATAGCAAATCATTAAATGTCCTAACGCGTAATGCGTAGTTATCTAAGCAATCAACCTAGGCTACAGTGGATATAAATGTTGTTTTGGTGAGCAACCGACAAGCGCACCGAGAATATTTATGATCAGCTAATCAATTAAAATTCTATTAAAGGACCTAGGGCTAGATTTAATTTACAGAGATAAATATTTAAATTGTTTATTTAAAGAAAATTACAAAGATTTTGTCACCTTGACTATTTGCGCCTTGATAGTTATCTGATCACTCTGATTAACCCCTCTTCTGGACATATGTACCTCGCAGATACAGGTCTTTCCGGACAGCCTATGTCTATTGTATTTACTTGTATCACAGTTTACAGAGTATATATTACACAAACTGAAACGAAACGTGTGTTCCAAAATGTGCAGTTCTTGGTAAAATCGTTCACAAATTTTCGTTTTACTGGGTATTTATTTCCAAATCCTTTAAGACAAAATGGGCACAGAAGAGTTTGTCATTTGTCAATTTATCACCTCCATTTTGTATCTTCAACTGGGGCCGTTGGTAGACATTGTCGTGCTGAATAAGAGTATTGTGCAGTACTCTTATTAAAGTAGATTAAGTTCATATGCCACTAATCAAAATCTTTTTGTTGTCCCAATAAGAATGTCAGAAGGGGATAGTGCTGGGGAGTCAATCCATGGGAAAACTTCTGTTGTGGCTGCCTTTTTCACACGAGTTGGACAGGTAATGTGTGAGATCAAGCATATCATATTCTTTTAAATAGGTTTAAATTTAGGGATACACCGATTGTGAAAATTCTGTCTTTTTGAACCAAGTCATTAAACAAAGACTTACCATTTTAAACATTAGCATTCATTGAGCCAAATCTCAGTAGAGAAATTTTTAAAACTGACTTGCAAATATAAGTACGTCAGAACTGATGTTCACAACAGATAAATATGAACTTCATGTTTTTCAGCACCTCTGCAATGTTTTTTCTGGTTTCTTTTTGTCACAGGTCTATCAGTCATGGCTAGACAAGTCAACACCATTCTATGCAATGCGATGGGCAGGAACTCTACTACTTACTCTTGTCTACATGATCAGAGTGTATCTACTACAGGTAATTGTGTATTTCTGTGTGTTTTTCAGATTTATTTGCAATTAGTCAGCCAAGTTAAAAATGTTAATGAGGAATTCTAAATACTTAAATTTTTTGCTTGGCCTATAATAAATACTATCTTTATCAAGTTTAAAATGCCAACTCTTTATAAAGAGGGTTTGAAATCCTCATTCACCTCTAGTAGTTTTTAACCAATTGTATCTTACTTTCAGATCAAGGTTATTTCATTTTGCTATTACCGGTATTCATTAAAAGTAAAATAATGCATTTTATAGTAAATCTCTCTGCTTTTATTGTCTTGTTTTGACTGGGATATTGCTCTATTCGTTAGGTGTTTATATCATAAAGTTCTTATATGTCTTGACTGATGTGTCTTGACTGACTCTAGCAAAGATGTCCTTTAATAAGGTTATTTTCTGATGCTCCTTTTCAGGGTTGGTATATAGTAACATATGCTTTGGGAATCTACCATCTCAACCTGTTCATTGCTTTTCTGTCGCCAAAAGTGGATCCCTCACTGCTTGAAGAAGGTTAGTCAACTCTGTCTCATTAAAGTAGTGTTTGTGATGTGAACATGGAAGTAGGCTACCTCATGGAGTATTACATAACTGTTCATTTAGACCTTAGTACTTGCACCTAATCAAAAGTCTAAGCCAGCAATTGCCCAATCTGTTTTGTTTTTTTTCTGAGAATTTTCTAATATAACTTTCAATTTATTATGAAAGATTTTAAAATAGTTACTGGAACAATAGACTATTACTGTACACTTGCATATTTACATGTACGTATCTCAAAACTGAAATGCTTGAGTCCATATAGATACAGAAAGGGCACCACATCTCAGTAGATAACAAAGTCTCACAAGTAGTTTCTTCCTCTGTGCCATCTATTACTACTACTCTTAGGCACTTTGCAAAATGTTCTCTCATCCGTGCCTTTCTATTGTGTGCCTTCCTTCTGTTTTGTATATATTCCTGTCGTCTGTTATTTATTCTTGCTCTCCTACTATTTATATTTTATACCATGCACAGTTGGCGTGGAGCACCCAAATGTGGTTTTATAGTAGCACTCTGTTTATGAGCAAGTGACCTCCTTGAATGGAATGTGTACAGTAGTGACTGTTCCCAAAAAATATATGAATTAGCCATTTTTACTGTATGTAACTGAAATTGTCCTATTTCTAAAGTGTACGTTGTTGTTGTTGATGTTCTTGTTGCTGTTATGGGATAACTCAACTAGTAACCTATATTATCTACAGATGAGGGCCCATCCCTTCCCACCAAGCAGAACGAGGAGTTCCGCCCTTTCATCAGGAGGTTGCCTGAGTTCAAATTCTGGTGAGAGTTCAACATGGTCACCCAGGGAAATTGCAAATCATTTTCTTTAGAACAACCTGTGTGCTGAAAGATTATATTAAGCAAAGCTCATTTAGAAATGGGTGTAGCATTTTAGGGTGAAAATAAACACACAGAGTTTAATTCATTTTTGTATATTTTGATTTGACCTCATTGTCTCAAATTAATTTCTACTTCATTGACATAAAGGTTGTGTCTGTAACCCTGACTTCCAAAAATAGTTTAAATACAAACATTTTCTTCAGATTTTTAAAACCACAACTTAATTTATTTTCACAGCAGCAATAAATTTTACTCACCACCTGCTGGTAGCTTAACTTAGCATCGATTTCTGCCATTCTGTGCTGTACCAATTTCAAATTATGTGTTAGGCCTTGAATCTTATTTGCATTTACAAATACTGTGTTCTCTTATATACTAAAGAAGAAAGAGGGGAAAGCACACATTTGCTTGATATCTTTTTTTTTTATATATCAGATATGTACCTGTTGCGTGAAAATATCATCTTTGTTCCCTTTGCATGTTTATCTGCTTGATTAAAAACAATTTGACTTTCAATGTAACATGCTTACCCATGTTAAGTGGATATTGGGATATAACAATTACAGGATTAAATTATTTGTTCATTTGTTGTTTGGAGGGTTGCTGACTAAACTAGAGATTTTAAGTCTTATATTTTATTACGTCTTGCTAAGAACATCTTTCTGATTTCTACTCAAATTTGTGTCAGACTACACTTTGTTGCATTTTCCACTACCTTCTCTTTGTTAATCTCCAACCGTACCTAGTGATTTAGTACTGTGTAAAAGATTTAGGCAGAAAACAAACAAATACATCAGTACAAATTATCTTAGATACTGTGGAATACAATTAAAGTACATGTAGCTGGTCAGTTCTCAAGAGAGTATTCAGTCTGTGTTGGACCTATTTATTAGAAAGGTCTCACTCTGTTTTACTCTTAAAAGAATCTCAAGCCTGCGGTCTAGTTTCAAATGAAACTTTTTAAAATGCAAAAGCCTAACCACATAAAAGTTTTAGCGCTCTGTCTACTCTATATGTAGACATTCTCTTTCTCTTTATAACTTACATAATCTTGTTCTTCTGTACACGGCTGTACATGGACTCCTTGTTCTTGTTGTTTAAGATAACACTTTGACTCTGACTGTGTGTTTACTTTTCTTTTCAGGCATTCAGCGACAAAAGGCATCGTCATCGCCATGATTTGCACATTTTTTGATGCCTTCAATGTGCCAGTATTCTGGCCTATACTTGTAATGTACTTCATCATGCTCTTTTGCATCACCATGAAGAGGCAGATTAAGGTAAGTACAAACAGACATCTCTTTGCTTAGTACATATTGATCATAGCTGCATTAGATTAACAGTAATAGGGTGCTTTGGGTCTGGAGGAATGTTTTCATCATCCATAGTCCCTATTTGAAACCTTGAGTTAAGTATTCCGACCAGTGACATCATGATGTATTTTGAAACATATTGTGACAATAAGTATGTCTAACTGAGAAGCCAAAGTCACTGGAACTCATTAATTAGAAGGTAATGATGCCTAAAGCACAACTCATTTTTGTCTGTTTAGCATTTATCTTAGAGTATAATTGTATTTAATTTAAAAAAAATCACCTAGTAATAAAGATACTATATCAAGATATGATATCATACTATGTCATAAATCAATTAAGTCATTGTGTTAGAGCCTACATAGCTGGATTTTGTTTGTTTTTTTAATCTCAGAGGAGTGGCCATTGTAAACAATCATTTCACACACCCCAAGGTTACTTGCATTTTTTTTTATATACATACAGCAAGCAAGGACAGGACTATTACAGTTCTTTGAACTCAGTTAACAATATTGAACAATAGTCCTACACCAACTGCTTCCCTGCTGTTGCATAACTAAATCTTACTGTTAGAGTCTTACTGTTAGAATCTTACTGTTCCTGAAGATATGTTGTTCAAGAGTGAGTTGCCCAGTGTCCCTATGACAGTTTGGTCTGAAAGTGCCTACAGTGCAATAAAAACATTGCAGTCCACAAATTGCTTTTGGGTTAGACAGAGCCACAGGTTTAACCTTATATTTTATTGAAGGACCTTTATTGTATGAAAAGGGTGTCATTGTTGTTATCTGCAGTGCAGTTTATATTGTGGTTCTGAATGCGTTGTAAAATATGCTAAGTCACTAAAAGTGTATGCACAAGCCTTAAAGTAAGTGTTGCTAACTCTCCTTTTTACTTCCTTGTCTTTTCTAGCATATGGTCAAGTACAGATACCTACCCTTCACACATGGGAAGAGGACATACAAAGGCAAGGAAGACACAGGGAAAGCTTTTGCTAGTTAAAAAAACTCCCACTCTCCCTTCCTCTTTGTTGCATTTAAAATTTATTGGCCACAGCCATTGGGGAATGATGAGGGTTAGAGATGTATTTTCTTTTTGTCAGTTGAACATAAACATGAAAACATGAAAAATACAAGTTTTGATCCACAGTGTTCTCAGTGTTGGACGAGGATATGAGCAGCATGGATCAAATTAGTCCAAAAATCTAAACTACTCCCTTTGTCTATTGAGGGTTTTTTTCTGTTTGTTTGCTTTTTGGGGGCATTTTTTTGTTTTGTTTTTCAAGGATTGATCTGCAGTTACTCAGTAATAGTTAGGACTAAGTGCTACCTTTTGCCTTTCTAACCCTAAAGAGTAACAGTAAAGTCATCAAAACTGAAAGAAATTTGCAGTAAAATGAGTGATTTTTTTTTTTGTTGTTGTTGTTTTGTTATGCTTTGTTTCCACTGGTTTATTCCAGTACACCCCCTCTCTAAAATTCACTAATTTTTAATTCATGTAATTTCTCATTTACGAAAATATGATGAAGTTGTTAACGTGATATCAGATGGAAATGCAAGAGTCTTCAAATTAAAAATTTTCATCTTTGTGATGAGAATATCCTGCTGCTCTGACTCAAATATCTCTGGCACTTGTCCTTTGTTCTAAATAAAGATACCTGGAAAAATTGGCTGCTTTTTACGTGAATATGCATTCATGAAGGCCCCCCCCCCCCAAAAAAAAAAACAAAACAAAACAAAACTTCCTGTTAATCTATAAAATGAATTACATCCAGCCAGCACAATGTTTAAAAACTTTAATTGTACATTTGATTTGTTAGCTACCCTGTATAATTGTGTAATTCAAGGAGAGTGTCACTAATCCCAGATAACTTAGTTGCCTGTAGTCTGCAGTCATTCTTAAATCACTTATTTCTACTTTTCCGCCTTCGTAGAATTTAACTACTGGGAAACTGGGATGGAAATCATTTTGGGTGTAATTACCCCAGGGAGATAAATTGGGTGACTGAGCAATTAACATGAAATGGCAAGTCAATGAATTTGCTTTACCTCAGATTTTTAGACCGTTAAGTGGGTATTTATTCAAAACATAATGTGTCCTAAAGTTCATAACCAGTATTCCAGATAAATTCATAATGTGGCTTATTTGAGAGCAGTCAATCAAGCAAGTTTATTTCAATGACCCCATCTCTTTGAAATATTTAGCAATCTTTGTTTCAAAGACTGAGGCTCATTTGGAATTTGTAGACTGGCTGTTGTTGTCTTTCACATTCTGTGTAAAATCTTTTAAGAGTTGTGGTAAATGTAGTCATTCCAAGCAAACTGTTGTTCTCTTTCTTTTTCAGAGGAAACATAAGAAAACAGAGATTGAGAGCTTTTATTAAAAGAAATGGATGAAGTGGGTGGCGATCACATACTTTTCTATGAACCAGTTGATTTTTTTTTCCTTTTTTTTTTTTTTCAAAATGCTGCAAATCTGTGATTATTAAACTTTGATCAGCACTGTAGTAAGGGATCAAAAAATTTCCTGTAAAAACTTTGTGTTTCAAAGGGTTGTCTGGGTTTGTGTGTATATAAATATATATATTTTAAAATATAATTTTTTTTTTTTTTAAGATTTTTTTTTTTTTCATCCACCACCATACTGTTTGAGTGTGAAAAACTATTTCAGTTGAAGTTTATGGAAGTAAAACTGCTAAATTGGGTTCCAGATCTGATAAATTAAATGTTTTTCATGGAATTGCATGTTATTTTCTTGTGCTACAGTTACAAACAGAAACTTGATTTTAATAACTTAAGTGTAATTTTTTCACTCCAAATGCTATTAAAGAGGCTGTGTCCCTTTGAACAGTGCATTTGAATCTTGGCTTCATATTTTATAAGTATTCATGGAAAAGGGTAGCCTTGCAACTAAAGACAGTTGGAGAGGTCCAGTGCATTTCTGTTTGTCGTAATCAAAATGTATTTTTGTACAGCTCTTTCTTTGTAATTTTTTTCTTTTTTAAGTTAATGGCACATATGACTGGAATCTGAATATATTTGGTCACCTCTATAAAATAAGGAAATTCATTGTTATCTTTTGAGTTGTGTCCAGCATTATCAGATTAATGAGACAAAGTTGCAATTTAGCTGCTGATCTTTGCATACTGATTTGTGAATCCTTCAATGATAGATATTCCTCAGAGGCTCCAGCATTACCAGCGGCTCATAACATCAGACAGAGTGTTAAGGCTCACCGTAGACTGGTAAATACTTCTTGTTTTGAGAATGAAGAGCATTGTTGTCTATCACTGTGTACTGGGGTGTTTTCTACATCCTTTGGCTCAATACACTGTTTCAACATCTGAGTTTTGGGTGGAAGGAGATTATTTGATAGGTGGACTTTTTAATATTCATCAGCTGAATGACTCTCTTCTTCATCAAAGACCAGAAGCCATTGACTGCTCCAGGTTAGTTAAACTCTGTTGGGTACTTTCTTGTGATAAAACTAATAAAAACAGAAAAAGTTTACTTGACGCTGGTTAAACTGGTAATAGAAATCTTAAACCAGTGAAATGAATTGCTGTGTTATTAATATTTATTTTTTAAAGTCAGCACTGCTGACATGGTCATTTAGCTAGAAATCCTATTTTAGATGATCATAATTATTTAGGGATGTCCAAAATTGCACATATTTACTACAAGCATTGAAACGGAATGTATTACTGTCCTTCATCTGCCCACAGTGCACCTTTTATTCTGTCCAGTTATCGAAGGTTTCAAATGATGAGATTCTCTGTAGAAGAAATCAACAATTCTACCAAGCTACTGCCAAATGTGTCACTTGGCTATGAAATCTTTGACCACTGCACAGATTTTGTGAGTTTCCCAGGACCTTTAAACCTAATCTCTGATAATGGCTTTATGCACCCTCTGGAAGAACCACACAATTTATCCAAAGTGATAGCAGTGGTCGGGACCTATACAAGCCCTCAGGCACGAGCTGTAGCCCCTCTGTTCATGATGAATCTCATTCCAATAGTAAACCTATGAGCCCTTATGTACTTTGACATTTTTTAAACCAGATCAATATATTTTTATTAAAAAATAGTCTTTACAAAAGTTAAATCAAGAAATGATGTTTTCCATGTTTAAAATAATACAAGTTTCAGGAGTATAAATGATTGGTTATTGTTAATGATCACAGTGACATTTTCTCTGTTGCTCTTAACAGGTCAGTTATGGAGCTTCCAGTTCAATCTTTTCAAGAAAACAGACCTTTCCCTCTTTCTTAAGAACAGTGCATCCCAATGAAGAGGTCATAAAAGGCATTGTTAGTATTGTCAAGCAATTCAACTGGAAATGGGTTGCTTTTCTTTATGTTAATAATGATTATGGAACAGATGGCCTGGACTTGTTTTTAAAAGCAATTAATGAGACTGACATCTGCCTTGCATATAGCAAAGGCCTTGATCAAGATACAGATTACAGTCTAATGTTTAGACAGATTGATGCAAAAAACATTAATATCATTATTGTTTTTGCACCTGAATGGACTGTTGAAGAACTCATGGAGTCAGTAAAAAGAGAAAATGTTACAAACAAGGTGTGGATAGCAACTGATACATGGTCCCTAAACAAAAAAATAATAGACCAGATACAAGGAAGCAAAAATATTGGCACTGTACTTGGGGTTGCTCAGCCTAAAATGTCAATACCTGGTTTTAGTGAGTTCATTCATTCTTTCAAGGCCAAGAATCACTGTGAAAATGCAGAGCAACAGAAGTTTTGTAATCAGGTTTGCAACTGCAGTAGCCTGACTGCTGAGGAAATCATTGATGCAGATCCATCGTGCTCTTTTCCTGTTTATTCTGCCGTGTATTCCATTGCTCATGCCTTACACAATATGTTACAATGTGGAGCTGATGGATGTAAAGACAATATTACAGTCTACCCCCATATGGTAAGCTTTCTAATTATTTGATCATTTCTCACTTTACTTTTTGAAAATGATCTAAGAGTGAATAATTGTTCTTATCCGTAGTAAAACCAGTGATAGTGTATATGAAGTATGTGATAAGCTAACTGGAATCTCAGAGTTAGTTAAACCTGTCGTTAAATAATAATAAAAACGACAGAATTATTAGGTTAAGCAAATTGTGTTTGTCCAAACCTCAGTCATTGTGAACTCAGTGTTACTGTTGTGTTCCAACATCAGGTTCTTACAGAGTTGAGGAAGACAAATTTTACCCTTTTAAACCAAACCATTCAGTTTGATGAGAATGGTGACCCCATGTTTGGATCCCACTCAGTCGTTTTTTGGGGCCCCAGTGGCGATGTGCAGGAAGTGGGCTATTATACTTGTCATCCATCATTCCATTTCTTCATCAACAACACCAAAATTCAGTGGCATACAAGTGCACAAGTACGTAGTAGTAATAAGAAGTTATTTTATTTGTTTTTTCAACACAAAGATTAATAATAAAATTAAGTTTTAGCAATTTAGTTTTTTAGACTTCTACCTAGATACATATAAGCACACAGCAGCTACCAGTTGTAGGTGTTCATAAGGTGATTTGCATGGCTGTCTAGATATAACTTTTACATGTTACAAAACAATTTTAGAAATTCAAAAAACCTGTGTGAATATATTTAATGACTGGTACTTTCCCCGTAATTTACCGTTACAGTAAATGGTAGGGAAGTGCAGTATCTTCTTTCTGACCTTTTTACACCCAATATTCTTGTGTAGGTACCAACTTCCGTGTGTTCTGAAGAATGTAAAATAGGCTACAAGAAAACACAACTTGGAATCCACAAGTGTTGCTTCAGTTGCACAATTTGTCCACGTGGGACTTATATCAACAGCACAGGTAAACTGTTTTTGAATGACAGTAGAAAAAGAGTGAAAGTAGTGCTATCACTTGTAATGGAAGCTAAAGTTATGCTTTTTAAAGACTATTATTGTTTTCATATAGACTAAGCCATAGTCTTCCATTTTTGTTCCAGCCACTGCTCATATAAAAGCAGCCAATTATTAGTCGTGATAGATTTACACTAAGGTGCAAACTGTAAAGTACAGGGCAGGTTTAACATGAAGGAAAATCTTTAGAGAGTATAGTGTAACACAGGTCAAATGTTTGTAGTTTAAAACAGACATAAACACCTTTTGAAGCTTTCATTTTTAAATTCTTGTTATTTTTAAAGCAATTTTACATGGTTCACAATCTTTGCTTGAATGTTGGTACGGCTCAGTTCATCAACAATATGATGTTATCTCTTCCTCTAAGCCTGCTTTCTGATTGGCTGTACCACATATAATTTCCATAAATAAAATTTTGTGCCAATGGACACCTTGTCTACCGCTTGCCACCACGGAGGTCATGAGAACTGTAACATGACAATGGATGGGACAAACATCAGAAGAAACAAACATTTGTTAAACAATACGTTAAATATTTGCTTATTTAAGGGCACAATAGTAGATCTGGTTTTTCAATCATAAGCTGTGCTTACAAGTTGATCAGTCTGAACTTTACAAAATCTTGTGCTTGCGACCACTGATAACTGACTACTGACGACTAATGACTAACTAAACGACTAATAATTGTGTGTCTAAATACAAACACAAACATACATGTATGAACTCTCAAACAATGGAGAAAGGTATCATGGGTCTACTTTAAAGATGACCATATGCTTCTTTTCTGCCCATCTGTCTTGTGAAACAGACAATCCCTCCAAGTGCATCACCTGTAAAGACACAGAATGGTCTGAAGAAGGAAGTACATCATGCAGTCTGCGGGTGGTGGAGTATACACCATTTACAGACATTTGGGCTATAGGGATCATGGTTGGTGCCTTTATCTTGGTGTTCATCTCACTGGCCTTGTCTGTTCTCTTTGCCCTTAACTACGACACACCTGTTGTCAAATCTGCTGGAGGACCAATGTGCTTTCTGATTCTAGGTTGTCTCAGTCTGTCTAGTCTTAGTGTATTTTTTTATTTTGGCAAACCAACAGATACTTTTTGTATCTTAAGATATTTACCATTTTTTTTATTCTTCACCATTTGCTTAGCATGCTTTGTTGTACGTGCATTTCTAATTGTGTGCATTTTCAAAACAGCTACCAAGTTCCCAGTGCTGTACAGCTGGTGGATGAAATATCACGGGCAGTGGATGTTCATTGCTGTGGTGTTTGTGACACAGGCAATCTTTCTTCTTATTAACTTTACATATATCCCCCCAAGACCTAACATTGACATGTCTTGGAACTCAAAAAAAATTATACTTTACTGTGAGACTGATTTTAAAGCAGCATCTGCTTCTCTGGTTTTACCTTTATCATTGTGTGCTCTTTGCTTTGTTTTCTCTTATATGGGAAAAGACCTCCCAAAAAATTATAATGAAGCCAAAGCAATAACCTTTTGTCTCCTCCTGCTGATGCTCACCTGGATCATCTTTGCCACTGGGAGAATCCTTTATCATGGGAAGCACATTCAGCCTCTGCAGAGCCTGGCAGTGCTCTCCAGTCTCTACTGCTTTTTGCTGTGGTATTTCTTTCCCAAATGTTACATTGTAATTTTTCAATCTCACAAAAACACACAGCAGTACTTCCAAGGTCTCATTCAGAGTTATACCAAATCAATTAACCAGGAGATGTCTCGAGTAAATATTCGTTGATATAGACAGAGGATTTCAGTCTCTGTATTCTGGTAATAATAGGTCCTCTTTAAAAGAGGATAGGGTGGTGATTGTTTCAAAGAA
The DNA here is from genome assembly GCF_018398535.1 of Haplochromis burtoni. NCBI lineage: Eukaryota > Metazoa > Chordata > Actinopteri > Cichliformes > Cichlidae > Haplochromis > Haplochromis burtoni. The sequence continues at coordinate 2,308,739 of NW_024582421.1, forward strand.
TAACTTCACATCACATACACAATGATCTAAATGTTGGTCTTTAAAATATATATTTAAAAGTTTTGTGTAACAAATATTATTTTGTTTATATTAAATATCATTAAAAACATGAAAAGAATTAAGTTAATCGATCTTTAATAGATAAGTGGTAAAGAAATACCTGAACATATAATAGGAATAGGAACTGACTTATTTTGATGTTGGAGGATAATGAGATTACATTAAAAATATTTTATAAATTTATCATGTACAGGTTTCCTATGTCTAAATGTTTGGTTCATCAGTGGACACTACTGTTCTTTATTTTTGTTCTTGTTTTTCCTTTTTTAATGCATTTGTTACACTTCAATATTTCAGTAATTTTACTGTATAAACATGAGCAGGTAGAAACGGAGGCTGCAAGCCTGACTGCTCATCACTGCCTTTTGTTATCTGTTAAAGATCAGGCTCTGGCTCCTGGGCTGGGCCTGCCACGCAATCAGCTTTAACATCTTTCTGGATTCTTGGCTAGCTTTGTGGTAGAATACTGTTTAAATCTTGCAAAGAGCTGAAGTTGAGTTATCAGTTTCACACAGTTGTTTCTTTCTTGGATGAAGTTTGCAACTTATAATTGTACTCTTGTCCTTTTGTGAAATAAAAATAAAAGTATTGTCCTCATCACTGTTCTACAATTTTCCTCCTCCTGCACATGAACTGAAAACAACTGACTGTAGCTTAAGTGCACAGGTTGAAAAAATGTTATTTGATTTTTCTTTCTGTCAGCTTGGAGTGCCGATATTTAGGATCCTTTGTAATTCTAGTGTCTGCATAACTCCTGATTGTAACTGTAATGTAATTACTGAATTTAATACAGTAATACAACACATTACATTTCTATATTATTGAAAAATGTGATTACGGTAACACATTACATTCATCACTGCAGAGAAGGAGGACTGGACCAGGACAAAAAAAAAAAAGTCTCCGCCCTGCAGGTGGTCTACCCTTCAGGCTCAGGTCCTATATCAGAGGATTGGGAGCACAGTATCTTCCTAGTCCTGCGCTCTTCGGCACAGAGTTCTCGAATGTTGTTGCCTGGGTCTGCTGGAGCCACCCACCCAGTTTGTTCACTTTGTATAGCTACATCTTTCACTACAGCCATCTTCCTATATTAATTGATCATAACTGTTGAGGGATGCCCAAAATTTCAATTATTTACTGTGTTTAATAAGTATTAAAACTGAATTTATCACTCTTCTTCATCTCTCTGCAGAAGAAATCAACAATACTACCAAACTACTGCCAAATGTGTCTCTTGGCTATGAAATATTTGACCATTGCACAGATACTATCAATTTCCCAGGGGCTTTTAACCTATTTTTTAATAGTTGGTTTAATCCGACCTCTGGAAGAACCACACAAGAATTTGTCCAAAGTGATAGCAGTGGTTGGGACTTATACAATATAGATTTATGTTACTGTGACTGATTATGTTGACATTTCTCTTTTACTTCTTTAACAGGTCAGTTATGAAGCTACCAGTTCAATTTTTTCAAGAAAACAGATTTTTCCATCTTTCTTGAGAGCAATGCATCCCAATAAAGACATAGCAGACCTGATTTTTAGCATTTTGAGGGAGTTCAACTGGAAATGGGTTGCCTTCCTTTATGCTGATGATGATTATGAGAGAAATGGTCTAGAATTATTTATAAAGAAAATTAAAGACACTGATATCTGCCTGGCTTATAACAAAGGCCTTGATCACAAGTCCCATTACAAAGTTGTATTAAAACAGATCAATTCACAAAACATAAATGTCATTATTGTTTTTGCACCAGAATGGACAGATGAAAAACTCCCCAAAAGCTGATTCTGTTCATCTGGACATAGCGTTTTCAGTGGGAGAAACATTTTATCACTCATCCAAGTGACGTCTTCAGTCTCAGGTGACTGCAGGTTTCCCCAACCTTATAAACAGTACATTTGCATAATGACTGAAACCAGCACCACTGAAGGAACAATGAGCTGGGAGGTCAGTGAGACTGAAGTCACTTTGATGAGTGATGTGGTTAGACTGGCTTTGTCCTGGGTGAGGAACCAGACAAAGGTTCAGAAGACCCCTATGAATACAATATCAAGGGAACAGTTCACCCTGCCCAGGATAGTGTTACCAGGGCTCTGCCCTGGAGCCAGGCCCAGGGAGGGTGGCCGAGGGCGAGTGTCTGGTGCCCGGGCCTTAGTCCTTGGGACCCGGCCGGGCACAGCCTGAAAAAGGGACATGGGCCCATCCTCCTGCAGGAGGCGCCACAGGGGTCAGGTGCAATGTGTACCGGGCGGCGGCATTCTCTACTTTGTACATTTGTCAATGAATGACCGCACATCATTGTGAGAGCGAGAGAAAAATGAACTAAGCAATACAACAAAACTCATCAATAAACCAGGGCAGATAATGGTTTGAGCATGAGCTTTCTTTCATTAGTGGCAGTTTGCAGATTGATAAAGAAGTGAAACCATATTCTCAAAATCCAAACAATGAATTAGTTTAATGCAAACAATGTTAAGGCTTTACTGAATCTTTTAGCAAATTTTTATTAACCTTAAAAAACATAAAATAAATGAAAACATAAAACAAAACATTAAAAGATAGATAGGCGCGACCCTTTGGAAACATCCCATCAAATCAATAAAAATCTAAAACTGGTCCATTAGATTAGTTGGTTTTTATTTTGTTTGTTTTATGTCATAACATGAAAAGTCAAAAATTTATTGTAAATGAAGGATTATAACAGAATTGACAGAACATCTAAATCTAAACTTATCACTACTGTATCTTAAACACGAAAAACTTTTTTTAAAGTTAACAAAAAGAGATGGTGAGATATTCTGAGCGTACTATTAGTACATTTCGAATAACTTATCATTACTACTCTATATCTTAAACTTAGCAGTAACTATGTAGGTAGGAAGAAAAAGAAATGTGTAAAGAAATGTGTGGCTGATGGATTTGCCACTTAAAGACTCTCTAATGGAGACTGCCCTTGAGTGAGTGAGAAATACTCCATCTGTGGTGTAAATGAAGACCTGTTCCACCACCCCGACACCATACCCAGTACATACAATATTAACATTAACAATTTTTGGTAGAAAACAATAAGGGAAGCGCACGGTGGGGCGGGACCCATCGGTGTCAGTCTGGACTCTGTAGTACCCACTCCGGAATCTTTGGCGTTCCTGCTGCAGTAACGAAAAGGAACAAACAGGTTAAAGATGCTCCAGTCATTAAAGATCAGAGGACAAACATTTAAAGCTGAAGTGAATACAGTGAATACATGACAGTATTTTTTTTTCTTGAAATATCCACCACTGATGCTTACAGCATTGTGATTACTCACCTCTTCCTGGTCAGCCTCCTCTCTTCCAGGGTTGTAAAAAGAGGTAGAAGACTGGTTGGACCACATGATCTTCATTTATCTGAAAATGCCAGTTTTAGAAACAAGTGTTCTTTTTCATCACTCACATCTTGTATTTGTAGAATTTAGAAAATGTTAAAACATGTACTTCTCTGTGAGCATACAATATACATTCTATTCACCTCCTGATGAGCACCCACCTGTTGTCCATGCTGGAAGCCAGAGCTGGAGGGCTGAGGGCTGGATCTCCTCACTCGTCGACCAGGGGGTAGCTGTGAGATATCACTTGATGTTAAGCACCGAAAATGCTAACTATTATTCTTACGTTAGCAGTTTCTTTTATTTTTTTTCAAAAATACTACAGATAACTTCAACAGAAGTCAGTTCTGTATGCACACTGGGAGTGGTAATTGGTTTGTGAATACTGAAATAGTTAGCAAACTGCAACAAAATGTACCTTTATGTAACCAACATGAGTTCAAATATAGTGTGCTGCTACATGCTGCTAGTGCCAGAAGGTGGCAGTAATGTGCATAGAAGGGGTCAGAAATAGAGACTGTATAAGCCACTAATGACTGCGGGTATGGTGTGTGTGCAGCACAGTGAGATCAGACAACAAACATTTAAAGCTGAAGTGAATACAGTGAATACATAACAGTATTTTTTTTTCTTGAAATATTCACCACTGATGCTTACAGGATTGTGATTACTCACCTCTTCCTGGTCAGCCTCCTCTCTCCCATGCTTGAAGGCAGAGGTGGAGGGCTGAGGGCTGGGTCTCCTTGCTCTCCAGTCACGGTTCAAGTGTAAACCAGAGGTGGAGGGCTGGGGGCTTGACCTCCTCACTGGCTGGGCAGTGTTTACCTGTTAGAGATGGAGTAATGTGTGTCAAAACTCTTGGCTTGTCTACAATGCCAGTTTGTATTTTTTCACCACTCAGTTCTTGTTTTTGTAAGATTTAGAAGATGTCAAAACATTTACATTGTCTATGAGCTTATGAATATGCTTTCTACTCACCTCTTGATTGGCATACTTCGGTCGTCTATGCTGGAAGCCAGAGGTGGAGGGCTGAGGGCTGGAGCTTCTCGCCAGCAGAGCACCAAATGTGGTCCAATATGTTTTTTCGGGAGGGTGTTGGAGGGATTCAGGGCTGCTGTCCTCTAGCCACTTTGTCTTCATCTTTGCCTGTCAGGGACATTCAACAACCAGGTAAACATAAAGGGCAAACATACTCAAATATATGAAGTCATGGTACAAGTTTTGTTGTGATCTGCTTTGTTTTATTCTTGATATTATTTACAGTTAAACCATTTCAGTGTTGATGTATACTGATACCCTTCAAAACACTGGTGCTGAATAAATGACAGTGACTGACACTGAGATCATAATTCTGATGTGATTACTCACCTCTTCCTGGTCAGCCTCCTCTCTCCAGGATTCAAGGTGTAAAAAAAAATATTTAGTTGTATTTATTTCAGTGTAAGACATTTTCTTAAAGAACTAAAAGAGGTTTTGTGGATTAAAACAATAATGAAATGAAAAATATATTCTAGAAACCACTGTTCTGTTATTAAAATGTTAACTGTAGTGAAAAATATATTGTAGGTTTATATTTTCTGTTTCAATACACATTTCAAGTAATTTTTTTATCATGATATGACACCACATTTAAAGGAAAAAGCAGAGCATTAGAAATATTTCATTTTTACATAGATATAAACAAAATGAAAACAGTTCATTTTATCTGAAGATTTAAGTTTTGTAATGTGTTTTTTTGTTATCATTATTAATTTTTTTTTTTTTTTGTTTTGCTTTTTTAAATTTGGTCAGTGGTTATTTTTTTTACCTTTAAAATTTTAAATGAGTCAAATTCAGTAACTGTGTGTAAAGGCTACAGCTGTGTGGAAGGAAGGAGATAGGTGCCAAATGCAGGACTTGCAGGACACAGAGGGATGAACTAAACGAGCTTGCGCTCTAGAGAGCTGAAATAGGGGTAACAGAAAATAAAGCATAATAACTAGAAGCTAAAAAAAAAAGTAAGGTCTCAGGAAACTGGAAAACAAGAAATTTGTGTCCCACAGTAAAGGCACAGAGAGACAAGACAGTGAACAGAGGGAAGGCACATTAACAAAACGTAAAGACTGGAAATAAGGAGATGCTAAAGAGCTTACAGAACTAGAAATACAGAAACAAAAACCAAGAGACTAGCAATGAAAAATCATAACAAATTTAAGTTCAATTCATAACAATAATAATACAAAACACAAAACACTGGGTCACCGACCGAGGACCGTGACAGAGTGTCTGTTATATTTACCACAAACTGCTTTAAAGGTTCAAAATAAATACAATAACTAAAAGATGCTTTTTACTCTTGTTACAACAAAACAGTGATTCAAAAGGTTTCATTTCACAGGACTGCACAGAAAAAATGCAGGAATGTAAAAAAAATTGTAAAATCTTTAGATTTGCAAATATGAATTTCAAGTTTAATTACCCGATTCAAAAACAAATGACTTGAAGAACTTATTCATTTATTCATGCACTTACTTTTCCCATGCGGTCAGTCGATGGTCAGTGGTTTTGCAATCCAACAAATTTCTGCTTGCTAGTAAATCCTTGCTTTGCAACCGCTGTGATAGTCAATTTCTCTCCAAGCTCTGGATTGAAATGGTGAAGACCTTTGCTTGTTATGTTTCATATATATGTTATGTTACTTTAAACGGTAACGATAGCAACAATGGAATCACAACATAATTTTGTTACATAGAAACCTGCTGCCATGTGCCACTTTAAAATGTCTTTTTGTTTTAATTTTATAGTATAGAAATACTTTTTTATCATACAGCCTCCATTTAAAAAATTATTTTTAATTAAAAAAATATCACTTTTTACTGCACTTGGTGTTCTGCATCCCCAAAAGTTGATTCTGTTCATCTGGATGTAGCGTTTTGATTGGAAGAAACGTTTCATCACTCATCCAAGTGACTTCTTCAGTGTCTTGGTGTTGTGTAAATAAGCTTTCTTGTTACATAAAGATCTGACAGAGTCCTGTGCTTGTGCCCGTTCATTCACCCAATATTTCCCTACCTATTTGCCTCAATGAGCAGTTGTAAAGTGGCTTTCATCCAAACATCTTTTTTATGGAAGAGGTTTCACATTTCAGCAAAGCGATGGCAAACAGCATGTCAGATGACTTTTTTCTTTAAATAGGACATATTTTCCATGTCCTACTGCCTCAAGACTAGTGTCAGGTTTTGTAGCGTGATAGTGTGTGGAAGAAAAAAAAAATGTGGAAACTAAAGACACAAGACTAAAAACAGATTTTATTTAGCATTTATTAAACCAGGTAGTCCCTTGAAATTAATATTTCTTTTTCTGACATGAATCAGTTATGTAATCATTTTAGGAAGTGAGTGTCATTGTCATCAATCATCATACGTTCTCAGGACATCTTTGCTTCACTAGAAAAAAGTCCTTGTTATATATGTCAGTGTGTGTATATAAATCAAGTAATTGACAAATGAGAAAGTTTAATAGTTTTGTTCAATAACTAACAATATAGGTATTACTACACTGATTTATTAAGAAGCTATAACACAATATGCTAAAAAAATGTTGTAGGTATTTTTTTTAGCTCTGTTTAATGTCCCCACAGTGCAGCACTCTGCTCTCTAGTCGTGAGCGCTCAGCTTCAAACACCAGCAAATGACTCTGCAGTGTCTCCACAGGACCAGACCGTATCAGTGATGGATCATTGTTCTGCATGCATATAAAGATATATGAAAACAAAAATTAGCCATCACAGAGCAGATACACATAGATACGACACATGCATCCTTTAAGTCCTGCATCACAGGTACAAGAAGAGCAAATACAGACAATCTCAAGTGGAAGTAGAACTCAGCAACAACAAATCTTATCTAAAATTAGATATTTAAAAAAAAATTAAAAAAAAAAAAAAAGAGTAATGAGCACTCACTGCCACAGCAGAAATGAAGGCATGTATAAGGCAGTAGTCTGCTCCACCGTGTCCACTCATACCGAACTGCCTGGTAATGTTATAGTCTGCTGTGTGCTTTCTGGATTTCTGGGTCAGGAAGTTGAACACATGGATCTCGTGGCCATTGCATGAGAGCTCGCCCTGAGAAGACCCAGTTCATTATGTAGGAAAGAGCTGAATTTTAGTAACAAACTTAACTCTATGTTTATCAAATACTAAAGATTCAAGGAGATATCATTTCATCAGTCGCACATCAGTAGTATGAATGATAGCTCATTGAACTGGTTTTATCAAAAAGGTTTTTGTCTGAATATTGAAACTTTGGACACCCTCAAAAACAGGACAAAGCAAAACTGAAAGTATTGTAAAACAACTGGATCCGTTTTATCAAATAAGGAATTGCTAAAATATAATAGTTTTTAAATCAAATGGTCATAAAAAAAAACCATGAAAATACACAGATTTCTGTGAAAGTATGACGAGGCAGGAAATCCCTAATTATAATAACATATCATTGTTAAAACCATATTTCAACATATTATGGAATGGGTGATTTTGGTCTGCGGTTCTACTTTATGATGCAGAAGAGTGCCTTTGTCCTATGAAGTAAATAACATGCTTCTAACAGTTTGAACTGTTACAGGGTCTATAAGGATTAACAGTGCTGTGATATATAATGTTTCTTACCTGCTGTATCTGTAAGCATTCACACTTTTACTTTTATATAATTCATTTGCTAATTAATGTGTTTCTATGTGATTTTCTTCAGTCTCTCATTCTCATCTTTCCCAGAGACATTAATTACAGTCCTACCTTGCTGCCGTAAATGGTTGTTTTTCGCTTACAAATCTCCTCAGTGAATGCCACCATGGAAAAGGCTGCCGTCACACCCCCTTCAAACTCCATGTTGACAACCTGCACAGGAGATCAGAAAAGTTAAAAGAGATAAAAGGAAAGAATCGCAGACCAAATAAATAAATAAACAAAGTGCAGTCTGGGAATTCGTATGCCAGTCAGCTGATTTAAGCTATGGGGACAATGTCCAATATTTTGGGCAAATGCACATAATTACAAAACAAAAACTCATCTCAGCAACAACTGATGGTTCTGTAATTACAGTCCTCCAAATTCAACCTGTCTTTTAGTCTCACACACACCATCTTCCTGCTTGCAACAAAGCCTGCTTAAATATGAGAGGTACAGTATAGAACTGCAAAACAGCAGAAACCAGAAAGCTTCTTGTGCTAAAAAATAAATAAATAAATAATAAATTTCACTGTGTTTAAGTTATTTTAACTCATATGCAGATAACTGTTTGTTGAGATTAAAGAAAAAAGAAAGTACACATAATGAAAGTGGTGCAGGTAGAAGTACAATATATTCTGTATATTCTAAATGCATCTTTGATGCCTGATAGGAACCTAATACTGCATAACTGAGTCAGAAAGGGTCAGTGCTGCAGATTTCACAGTGTTTTCTAACCTGGTTACTGCAGACGTCATTGTCACACTCATAGACACAGCGGCCATACGGTCCAGTCTTCAATGCCTCTGTTACTGACTCAATGTCTGGGAGTGAATTGGGGCATATGACTGATACTGGCCAGCCAGTGTGACCCTAGCACACAAACATACAAAACACAAAAATTATTTATAAGAAGTATATAAAAAAAAAGTACATAAATGATGAAAGTAAATTGGTGAAATTTTTACCTTCTTCACACTGTCCAAGTAGATTTTGCATGCTGAGTACGGGCAGTCTTTTTCTACTGAACAGTTAAGGCAGCGATCTGCAGCCCCTGCTGGCTGACACAAAACTAGTAACGTCACATTTTATATTCATGCTTAGTACAGAGATTTCTACCCATCATGGCTACTGATTATCTTCATTTGATCACTGAACAGACAACATACCTTGTTGTCTTTATTGAAGTGGGTGACGGATCCAAATGACGACACTTTCACACACCTGCCAAGAACAAACTGCCAGAGTAAATAATCAAACTACACAAAAAAAACATCCCCATTTACCTCTAGTCCAACAAAATTGGGCTAAACATGTAGTTTTCTAGCTGTTTTAGGCCAAAATAAAAGAGAAAGAAAATCTTACTTTTGAACATTGAGCCTTGAGTTTAATCATTGACTACTGTCTAATGATATACCTGCGCCCTCCAGCCCAGTGATGTATGAGGTCAATGTCATGGCAAGATTTAGTGAGAAGAGCAAAAGAGCTCTCTGCTTCGTTTCTCCAGTTCCCTCTAACAAACGAGTGAGCAAAGTGATAAAACCCAACCTGGAAGAAAGATCGATTCTGTTTTTAACCATGCTGCAGAAATGTTAACATTGAATAACACTTTAAAAACCTTGAAAAAACCCAAAACATAACAAAAACATACAATGCTACAAAATTTTGTCCACAGGCCACAACTATGTGCAAATGTCTCCAAATTATGATTTTCTTAATGAATATGTTAATTATGAAATTATGTCTTATATTGCAATATAATATTAACAACAAAAGAAAAATCAACATGTGTCTGTTAAATTCAATTTAACAATGGTAATAATAATAATAATAATAATGATAATAATAATAATAATTATTATTATTATTATCATTATTATGTTTCTATCGTATCTGCCTGCTCACCGGTTCCAGGTGCTGAATATGGATCACTTCACCTATGACTCCAGCGTCTATGAGCTCCTGTAAAAGACCATTTATTTTTATAAATTAAAAAAAACAGCAAAACCCTCATACAGATTTTGTAAATTTTCTTTACCACTTTCCCAAGTATGAGAAAATTGTAGTTTTGACTTAATCAAGTCAAAACAGCCTCAGCACTCTTGATTAAAATGCTGTTTTGGATGGGGTTTTTTTGCACTTTCACAAACACAAAAGAGTGCTCTGTTTGCTTATTTTTCCTCAATCCTGCTGATTCTGTAAATGTGTGGCTGTTTTGAATGAGAAAGAGTTCCTATAGATTTTAGGCAGATGAAGTTTAAGCGTTTGAACCCACAATAGATTCCACTACCTGCTGAAGAAAACTGTCACAGCTGGATAAAGTGCACTAGAAAATGCTCACCTTTATCTTGTGGATGACTGGATCGTACCGGAGAACATGACCCACGGACAGCATCACGCCGCTCTGAATGCAAGCCTCCACGATCGCCGTGCAGTCTTCTACAGTTGTCTGAAGTCATGTGGGGACATTAAAAGCGGGACGCTGTGCTTCAGTTTGATGTAAAATACTGAGGGTGTGTGGTTTTGTTAAAGCTTTTGCTCAGAATAGTGAATCGTGAAAGCAACTAAAACAAACAACTGTTGGGTCACTCTAGCTCAAATCAGCAGATTTTAAAGCTTTGAAGTTTGGACACGAAGAACAATTGCTGTAAAAATTTAGCTTCATGTATCAAATACTTTTCCAGATGTCCTTTCTTTGAAAAAAATAATCTGTTGACCCACTTTCAGAAGTTTTTTTTTTTTTTGTACATTAAAGACCTGTTTGAAGATATTTAATATTTAAAACACTATTCAAGATAAGCCTGAAATTTTCACTGGTCTTTCTTGCCATCTGTAATTTTGAACAGATACATAAAAAATGTCTAAGTATTAGCCAGTTTATGGTGTCCTGTAAAGTCCCATATTTGAGCACACACTAATAAAGTTCACATTAAAGAAAATTAAAAGAAAACACAGACTACTTTTAACATTATATTTTAAACTGTATTCTCTAAATGCAAATTTCAAGATAGAAGAAAATATCTTTGCTTGAAGTTGATACTGTTGTTCAAACACTGCCTCAGATTTTAGAATGCTAAAATAAATGGTCTGAGAGAGGTTCAATGGGCCATTTTTCTAAACAATACAAATTAAAAAGTATTTTTTTAAAAGAAGCTAAAATCAAACTGTGTGTCCAAACTTCAGACAATAAAACTTTTGGTGCAAATCAGGGATTAATTATTACTGTAAAATCAGTTCATCAATAACATCCACAAACACTCACTGCCATTGGTTTCTCCAGAAGAACATGGTATCCCTTCTTTGCAAAGGCCACAGCAGGTTCCTAGGAAGCATAAATGTGATCACCATAATAATTAATTTAAGAACATCTCAAAGTAATTTAAACCAATAAATATTTGCTGCAGACAATGTTTACCTTATGGAGGCGATCTGGGGTGCAAATTAACACAGCGTCTGCAAACTTGTCTCTTTCAACTACAGCCTGCCAGTCTGGATAAAAGAGGACTCAGTAAGGACAAGGCAGATAATTATAAGGATTTGATACTTTTTCTCTCTTCCTCTCACCTTCAAATACGTTCTCCTCCACGATTTTGTGTTGTTTTTGAAGTTTGGTCCTTGCAAATTTCCGTGGATCAGCCACTGCAACAACCTGAGGAGGTCAAAGTGAATAAATCAAGGTACGCCCCGTTAAATATTACAACTTACTACGTGACATTGGTAGGAACAGCTTGCATCAATGACTTGAGCAAAGAAGGGTTATAATTAGGAGACTAATTTCAGATTTCAGGTATTTCCTTTCGACAGACGAAGACATGCTGACGTTTTGACAAATGCTTCCCTCAGAAACAGAAGCCTCTCCTAACCTTCATTCGTTCGGGATGAATAGACGCATACTGGGAGTAGATTTCACCCCGACATCCTCCTCCTACCACGATGGCACGGACAGGAGCAGTCATTTTGCCAGCCTGTGAACTTTGATACAAATTAAAGCTTGTAGGTACACCGCCACAAAACCGAAGAAAATACATAATCGTGAGATTACAGGTTGAGCAGTCCTCTACAGATGCACGATACTTCCCTTAATACGGCGATATGTAAATACGTTAAACCTACAGAGATAGGCACAAAATTGCCAATCATTTAAAAGTGGACTAAACTGAGTGATTATTGAACAGGGGACGAGAGGAACTTTGTGAAAGTCGTTAATCGACGTTTGTGGAGAATTTAACTTGCACGTTTAGGCTGTCAGTACCTGTTTTGTCCCATTCAACTGTCACAAACGTCCGTCTCCCGCGTTGGTCAGACGAATACAGGACTACAATTTGTCCAGAGCTCAGCATACAGTCCACTGCAGTGAAAGACTGACCACAAAAACGGAGACTCACTTCTTCGAACAAGAATATCAACCGAGAAAATGTCTGACACTCCCTTAACGCCCCCTGCAGTGTTCACGAGATCGCTCTGCTGTATTCAGTGCACCTCGTAAACTACCACTTCGCACCGCCAGTAGAGGTGAATCTCTGTTTAAAGGTATAAAATCTCACCGCTAGATGTCAAAAGATTGCAGACTGCAATCAATTGAATGCTGATTTCTTACAGGAATTTTCTGACAGGGCAACATGATTGCTTATTCAAGCCAGAGCCTGATCCCATGTCTTCATAATGGATTCATTTTAAGTTTATGAGAATGCATCAATTTATTGGAAGACATAATTACACACTAATCATTTTATATTTGTGAGTACAATATAATTTTGAACAAATCTGAATTAAATGCTTTAAATATCATGAAGAAAGTGTATTAATTTATAACCTACAGTCTCCGCTACGGCAGGCGGCGTAGGAGGCGGTGTGCAGTCAGCAATAAAACACATAGAAGAAGAGGATGACTATAGGTCACGTGAAGCGATCTACTTTACAGTGGTGGCTCAGCGTTTTACTGCAAAGGACTTAGGAACACTTCTGCTACGAGTTATAGTTTTTTTTTTAGTTTTGGTAATTCATTTCGTTGAATTAAAGGGTAGAGTTATACTAAAACAGAATTTTGTAAAATATTTGTCTTACAGCTATAAATCGCGGATTTGTGGTGTTTTGCATATTTCGGTGCTAGTTAACCACGGTTAGCTCGTTAGCTAACGCCAACATGAACATGGACAACTTAAATCAGTCTGTAACAACAGGAGTGCCTTCTACCACATCGTCAACGGCAAGTAATTGCATTGCCAATGATAATACGACAACCAACGTGAGCAGCATCCCGTCGGTCACAAGTAATGGTAACGTAACGTGGCTTTGTTATTGTCTTTGTTATTATTCTGAGAGCATTTGATGATTTCATCTCGCTGTGGAAGTCGGAATTTTCCACGATGTACATTGACTTTGTCAACATTACCAAGCCTGACTGAGAGAAACGCGTACTAACCTGGCTGCCGTCTTACACTAAAGTGATTTAAACATATTTATTACAAAACCTACCAACTACCATGTTTCAGGTTAAGTCCGTATCACTAACTTAACCACTGTAGCAATTTTTAGATTGTTGGTACAGTAATTTGCAAAAGTCTCAAGCCATCCATGATTTCCTTATATTTTGCCAGGGCAGATTGGAAATGGGTACAGTGTATTGCAAAAATGTTAGTATATAAGGTAAAAACAGTTTGTGCAATTCTCACAAGCTTGAAAATAAAGTGAATATTTGATATGATCACCTTTATTATTTAAAGAGCTTGAATTCTCTCAGGCAAGCTTTCTTGTAGGTTCTTTAAGTCGTCACAGAAAGTTCTGATTCTATTTATCTGACTGTTGAGATATGTTTTATCACTCATTCAAGTGACGTCTTCAGTTTCAGCTGACTGTGGGGTCCCCAACCTTGTGAACATTACATTTGCATAAAGACTGAAACTAACACAACTGACTAACTGTTAGGTCAGTTTCCTGATTACTAATATAGAAATTGTCATGATCATTAATTAATGGCCATGGGTACCGTTCAGTGAGAGTTGGGGAATTGGTGCAGTCACAGCATTGTGAGATGGTGAAAGACCCTTTGGCCCCAACCTTAAGATAGATTTAATTTTTATGTAAAAATGGGAAACTACTTCTCCAAGTAGTCTTTAGCAATAGTTTTCCAGGCTTCTTGAAGGACATCTAAAGCTTCTTTGGATGTTGGCTGCCTTTTGCTATGTTGTCTGTCAAGGTGGTCCAACTATTCTTCAGTAAAGTTGAAGTTTGTTCTTTGGGATCCCGATCCATGAGTGATAGTGCTTAATTGTATATTTTTCTTTCCAGGTATTTTTTAATGCATTAGCAATATGTTTGGCGTCATTGTCATGCTAAAAGATGAAACTGTGTCCAGATAGTTTTTTGTGGTGGATATCAAAATCTGACCCTATTCATGTGTGTTTATAATTTAATCAAGTTTACCTAAATCCTCAACACCACTGGCCAAATAACCAAGCGGCAAAAGGTGCAACTTATCCTTTAGGTGCAGATGCACAGCTACACTCTTTTGATGATACAAATGTTCACATTTTGGACTGACAAAACAGATGGTTTGAAAGAGGAGTAAAATAGGCCATCTTTGCCCTGTGTCAACAAACATCACTGAACACAAGCTGCCACCTTCAATGCTATCTTGAGATCCCTTTCCAGACACTTCAACCCTTGACTCAGGTAACCTCAATAGGTCATGATAGGGAGGGGCAAGGTCTCACTTTAATTTCACTTGAAACCTCTGGTTTAATGACTCATTCCCTTTTTTAACTCCTTGGCTCATGTCATGTCACACATGATTAATAGTAGGTCAACGATTATCTCCAAAGGTGACATTCTGCACTAGGGTTTAAATATCTGGGACTCTCCACCTTCGTTATTTGAACTGAAGAAGCTTTTGGATAAGATGTGAAACGTCTTCACAAACTTAAAGAAGTTCAGTTGGCCTCCTTTTGCCTAATTTTCCAGAGGGGTAAAGCCACCCTTTTTCCAAGCATTTAATAGACCCTTCTTGATGTCTCTTTTTATAGCTTCGTCCTCATCAGCTGTGGTGACACCGTCTGCAGACACATCTGTTTCCAATGGAGTGTATGTTCCTGGTGGCATCACCAATGGAGATGTGAAGCCTGCTGTTTCCACCACGCCACTGGCTGATTTCCTCATGCAGCTGGAAGAGTACACTCCCACGGTAAGTCAGCTAGCCCTGCTACATCATATCTTCACATGTTTATGACGGTAATGTTTCTTAATCAGTGCTTGATTGGCATATACATAAGTAGTTATTAAACCCCCCCATCCCCATCAGATTCCTGATGCAGTCACAGGCTACTACCTCAACCGGGCTGGCTTTGAGGCTTCTGATCCAAGGATGTGAGTACACTCAATTCTGGTCTAATGTCATGGACTTGTCAGTTTAGACATTAAATACAGCAAAAAGGCTCCACCTATACATGTGTCCTTTAAATAGACTGGGAAATTGTATACTAGGAACAGCTTTGTGTCTGTCAGTGTGCACGCATGGAGGAGTACATAATCCTGATATGAGTGTGACTAATAAAACAAACAGCACAAATCATAAGGCTGCTCAGTTGGTACATTCAGAGGTTTGATTGATAGCCACCAATTTACTTAACAAACCTATGACTTAAAAGCCTTTATATAATATGAGTTCACCATTAAAAACCCGAGTTCAAGGCACTGAATGAGTCGGAAATTAATGTAATCTGGCATTGGGAACATGTTGAAGTCACAAATAGATGACTGTATTGTCAAATATTTCTATGCTCCTGCTTAATTTAAAGAATTTCCCAATGGTATACAGCATTTCTTATCTTAATAGTGTATTAGTCAGGTAGCACTGTGCTTTCTGATATTAAAGGGAGTGTTGGCTGATTAGATTTGCTTAAAACAAACTGGCTTTAACCTTTTAACCAAAATGCAACATCTCTAACCTTGTAAGACTCTTTAATGTCAGCTTTGTGATCACTCCGAACAAGATCAGAGAAAATCTGAGGTTTATGTGTGTGGTGTTTTTCAAAGTAAGGATACAGATAGGCTGTAAACCATTAAGGGAAGAAGTCATTAATTATTTTCTTTTTTCCATGCATAGAATTCGTCTGATCTCCCTCGCATCTCAGAAATTTATCTCAGACATTGCCAATGATGCGCTGCAGTACTGCAAAATGAAAGGCACTGCCTCAGGAAGCTCAAGAAGTAAGACAAAGGTAAGCTTGTCTAATTTTAACAGGCACTTTAAATATGATGTACAGTATTTAGAGAGCGCTGTGTGAGTGTTGCTAGAAGAGGAAGGTTTCATCTGCTTTCAGTTATTTTTGTTCCTGATAATTTTCTTCCTCCTCCCGTGTATAGGATAAGAAGTACACATTGACTATGGAGGACCTGACTCCTGCCCTCGCAGAATATGGTGTGAATGTGAAGAAACCTTATTACTTTACATAAAACAATTTCTTTAGAGCTTTTTGCTATTGCTAGTACTTATCTGCCTGCTTGCACAGCAGAGTTTGTGACAACCTGTATTGCTATTTTTTTTTCTCACCTTGAGTTAGAACAACTTTGAGAAATCTTTGCAGTCAATTTGCATTTGGTCATTTGTTTTGTGGCGCAGTCTTTGCAATTTGTTAATTTGTAAAAAATTTGTTTTATTGTGAAAATAAAACCTTTAACAGAAACATTTTCCCACAAAGGTGTCAAAATTAGTAAAGCTAATCTTTTCTGTATGACTTTTGTTCCTCTGCCTTACAGTTCAAATTTCTTCAAATGTATTTTGCTGGATTCAGATCAGGGACATACTTTGTCATAACTTTCTCCTTTTTCTTCTTTAAAACAACTTTGTTAATTGTCGGTCTGTCTGGGATCATTTTCGTTTTGGAAACTTCCCCACTTCCAAAGCTTCTTCAGACTGGGAGCCTCGCTTAAGTATATAAGGTTTCATTTATAATGCTGTCTTAAAATATTGTCTGAACTACAGTCATGCAGCTACATCTCTATACATCCTGGCCGACACAGTTCCTCTTAGACCTTGCTAGAGCCACATGAAACCTACTGCACCCATCAGACAAGGCTTTGTTTTTTGGTGAAGGTCAGATTATCAGTTTTCCTGGACTTTTGTGAACAGTGATTTTTTTTTTCTTTCTTTTTTTTTTTCTCCTCCTTTATGGATGCGGCCCATGACAGCTTTATGTGATGTTCTTCACAAATGTCAGATACCAGAGCAGGACTGACACTCTGGAATTCAAGTGATTTACACCCCCAACATTTTCATTTTGTATTGTATAATTAGTCTAAATTGGAAATTTCACGTGTGAAAGATTTTTTGCTGCTGTATTTATAAGCATAGATTTGAGATTATAGATGGTATAGATTTTAATAAAAGAAAAACTAAGTTCCAGACCTTTACCTTAGCAGTTGATACTCACTTAATGAATTTGATATGGAAAGGACTACTAAATGCAGTAATTTCGTTGACAGTTTTTTAGGTAGAAGTAAAGACAAATTCAGCCTTTTTTTTTAATTTATTTTTTTAAAATAAACTGTTCATTTGTTACGCTGCTATCAGTAGGCATGTCGCCATTATCATTTATTTCCGTACAATCGCGCTTTTGGTGAAGTAAGTCTTTTGTCCGCAGAAGGGATCTGTAGCACGTCTCTCGCGAGACGCCGTAGTTCCGACAGCGCAGATCGTGGTTCAAATGATTGCTGTGTAAATAGCCAAACGTTGCATTTTGTTGTCTCAGAAAGCGGGTAAATCACGACAATGTCGATTCAAGCCTCAAACCCCAACAACCCGGTTGTGTTCTTCGACATTACCATTGGAGGGCAGGTGAGTAGCATCATAAAGACACTTTGAAGCTAACCGGGCAACGTTACCGCGTCACATCAGTGGCAACAATAAAGTTCATAGTCTGGTTAAACCCTGTTAAACGACCTTGTTGTAAAACATACACACCTGATGTACATTATATACAATAAGGGAGGCAAAACATTTATAATCCTTTTCATTATATACGGGTGAGTTTGTTGAACTAATGTTGACGCGGACAGAGAAAGCACGTTGACTTCAAATCGAAGATATCCCGATGTTGTTCAAAAGAATAACCCTCGCAACTAAATGCATATCAGTATGGTACGATAAATTTGTTATGTGACTGTTATTCATCTATTGACACCGTGGAAAAAGCTGCATTTGGAAAAATGACTTTTTGAAAACTTTAGATATGTCTCTCACACGCACACATGTATAGACTTGGTGTGTATGTAAACTTGGGGATTATCCTGTAACAATGCTTCTTGGCCTATTTATTTTCACTTAAATGGTACCACATTTGTGATTTGAGAAGGAGAATTTTGTATGTGGGTTGTGCCCATTAAAATCTTTTCCAATGCCAAATATCTTATTTGCGTTTCACTTTTATTTAGTGTCATTTATCAGATTGGATGATTAAAATCTGAAGAATCAATACATCCTGGCAATTTAACAATTTATTCATTGAACAAACAGCAGCCTCAGTAGCATGTGGAAGACCCATACACAGCCACACCAACCTGGCACCTCCACCTCATGGTGGTCACATACTGTTATGGTGACAGGTAAGGAAACGGTCTTCGTGTGGTCTTGTTGCCCTCAGATGCACACTTCGCCACCGTCTCTGTCATCCCCCATTATACGGATCTTGGCCTTCAACTTGGAGATGGTAGAGGGCTGGGGCTCACTCGGTATTGCTCACACTAAGTATTGCTTGTTTTGCAGAACGCCATCTTGAAGTTGCCATATCTAGAGCAGTCAAGCACAGCATGCTTGGAAAAGACAACATCTGATCACTGTTCTTGCTTATGGGTGCTTCTAATCATTTGCCCATGGCACCTGAGTGCCAGGACCTCCTTTACCTGAGAATCAAAACTAGAATCAATAGCAGAATAAGCTGTTTGGCATTGAAAAAGAAGACATACTCTACCTGCTGCTCAACCCACAAAAGCATTTTCCTTATAGATGTGGCACCATTTAAGGGCAAATAAACAGGATTTCTGACAGTTTAAGATTTAGTGCCAAAAAAATCATTACAACAAAGAAGTAATTGACCAATCACAAATATTGTTTGTGCAAAGTTTATATATGTATGCGAGTGTGTGTATTGAAATACAAGTATTTATAAATTAATATGTATTTTACTTCTTTCTGCATCAAGTGTTATTGGCATTGCCATTCAAGCTTACATTATGTATTAATGTATTTTTAGACAGATTTATTTAATATATTTTTAGAGTTTTAAAAAGAAGTAAATAGTCCTGAAAGTCAATATTATTTTTAGCTTTTTTCTGTGGTGCTTTATGAGCCTGCCCCTTAATAACTAATAGGTGGAAATTTGATCCCATGAGCTCCTTTAAAGACACCGCCCCCAGTTGCATAATGAAGCAGGAACAATGTAAAAAGAAATTAGAGAAAAGATAAAAAGACAAAAGCTATTTAAAACAGAGAGACCAAGAATTATTTTCTATGTTTATCTTTAATTTTTCATTTTGGTTAATGATGGTTCATTGTCTCAGACTCTCGTATTGATTAGTCATATTTTTTTTTTCTTTTTTAAATGAAAGTGACAGAAGTTCCCTTTAACATTAAAAATGAACCGCTATTATCATAACTTGCCTTTGAAAGCATTAAAATAATATACAGACTCTTAAGTACCATATTATGTTAACATGTTAGTTAAGTCCTCTTTTTTTTAATTCATTTTCCTGAATTTTCTAGTTGAAGATTGTTCCATATTTAGGTTTGCTTAAGACTTTGAGAAAAAAATATGTTAGCCTAAGAAAGGAGAATGTCAGTAGTGCTAGTAGCGACTGTTTTTACATAGAATGGTGGTGGTATGAAGTTTGAACTACGTGTACCAGCATATTGTAGTTTTCAGGACACATCTGTCATCTAAAATAATTACAACAAAAGAAAAAAGTCTTCATGAGACCCCTTTACTTATAATAAACAGCCTTATTATTATGATATGGTTAAGTAAAGAAAAGATGTATTTTAGTTACAGCCAATTACAAAATGCCACTGTGAGGTCAGTGTTGGTGTTGCAGTGCGTTCAGTTGTGTTATCTCAGCTTCGTCAGCAGATGGCGTCAGTGTCGGATTAAAAGCTTAGTTTTAAGTCAAGTTTAAGTTTATTCTCCAACTTGGAAATAACATATGATAGAAAAAAGATTACATCCATTGTAGCTGCTGATCATATTTAATGATCTTCATGAACATCCAGAAGAAACTTTGTACCTTTTTTGATTTGTACAAAACAGTCAAGCAGTAGGAGTGGTAAGAGGAAAAAGAAGGTATTGTAAAATAAAATTTTATGATGTCACCTGATTCTAACAGAAGAAGGAATAAATTAGAATCAATCATTCAGTCATGGCATCAGGTGTGTAACTTAGAGTAGACATTTCCTGCAGCATTGACACAGGTGAAACTTTCTTAGTGGCTCATCACATCACGTTTCTTGTAGTGTAGACCAGGGGTGAATTGCCATTCATACTACACCAATTTACTAATAGATAAAGAAGAAAAAAAATTACAATTACAACAACTATTACGAAGGGGCCACGGTTACATAAAATAAAAAAGAAACAAAAAAATACAAATACAAAAACCAAAAAAAGCCCCAATAAACCAAGAAGCACTCAGCGTGGAAACCGTCACCAAGGCAGCTCACACTCTGAGCAGTATTTACTTTTATTAGAATAGTATTGTATTTTGTGTAATATATTATTATTTATTTTTTTCTTTTTCTTTTTTAATTCTTAAAGTACTTGCTTTAAAACATAGTATAGTAAATATAATATAAACTTCTGGTAACCTATATCGCTTATGCTGGCAGTGCAAACAGTGGCTGTAAGATATTTTAAAACGGCCTTTAGCACATTGACCTTCAGATGAATCTATTTATCTTAAAGATGATGTCAGAGGTCAAATGTGAGTTAGTTTTAACCTTTTTTGTTGTTTGTATATGTTTGCAATACACATCACAACTTTAACAGTCATAGTTTCTAAGTTATAAGTCTGTTTGGCAATTTTTGACCAATAAAACATTAAGCTGACCTTGAATAGCTTGGTGGATATAAGTCAGATTTGAATAGATTGTTAATAGGACCTCATTCTAGACCCCTACAAAGTTTGCTATTCAAAGCTTTTTCAGTCAGTGTGTTTAAAGACAGAATGATGCTTACATATACAAACATTATCAAAAACCTAGACGGGGGTAAAAATGACATTTTCTTTGAATTAACATAAACTCTGTTTATAATTACAGGACAGTCTGACCAATGAGCTGCCAAAACCTTTCTGTAATGTTATACATTTCTTACACTTTAAGTCCAGCTGTGTTGACAGATTTCTTTTATTTACTACAGCAATATTTCTTTATCATATAGAAAAACTTGTCCCATGCATAGGGATTCGATGCACTTAGCATCAAAGTCTGCTGTATGTGGCCCACGTTGTACAATGAGTTTGACTTTCCATCTAGGCTTATGATGTCTGTTACTTTCAGGTTTTTTCTTACACATTGTAAGTATTTCTCTTCTCTTTTGATGGGTTGAGCTCAGGAACCATCAGCTCGGGTTGCATTTCTGTGCTTATATGCCAGTAAATGTGCCATGAGCACAGATTTTCTGGTAAATTGGTGTGTGGCCCTAGAGTCTTGCTCTTTACCCAGAATAGCACACCCAGCAGTAAACTGTTGGTGCATTCCAGCCACAACAGGTTAACAGAGATGTATGCAGGTACTCCAAGGCCAAAAACCAAACAGGCCAGAGACACAGCAAGAAAAGGCATCCAGAATGTGGCAAAGCCCAGTATTAGACTGATCCAGAGAGGCGGTCGATGGTGGATTGTATGTGTCAGGTAACTCTTTTCATCACCTTTTGTCTCTGGGCAGAGGGTTGAAGTGAGTAGCAAGTTGTTCCCCACCTTCTCTTGTTCTTCCACTGCTTCACAGAACTTGTCAGCATCTCTTACCCACTGGGGAATATGTGAGCAAAATGGTAGCAGTGCTAAAAGGATTGCAGTGAAAATCCCAGCAATGAAGTTGATCACCAGTTTTGACTCCTGCACTTCACACACCAGAGCTTTCTTCAACCTTTTGCCGCAACTCATATCCATCAGTTTAGCATCAGCATGGCTAAAAGAGCACATAAAAGCTAGCAGCCACACGAGAAGTGTCAGGAGTATATTTCCGAGGGTTTTTAAGAAGGCTCTGCCGTTGCTAAGAGCTTTGTCTCTTAAAAGGTAGTCCATTAAACTCAGGCATATCATGGGCAGTGGTAATGCTGCATATGTTGCTGAGGCATTAGTCAAAATGAGGCAGGGTGTAAATGAGTGGACAGGACCCAGTAACCACACAGCTGCCATTAAAATGGTCATCAGCCAGTCAGCCAGTATGATGGACAGGCTGCACGCACTCATAAAGATGGTGTACCGTTTTTGACACCATAAATAAAAGATCACTGTTTCCAGGCCTGCTTTGGAAATTAAAAGTGAAACATACTTTCCAGTGTTGTCTGTGTGACTGGCAGACATGCCCTCCCATTCATGTATAATGGCCATCATTCTGAAAGTGTGGCTTGTGTCAAACAAAGATGGCAACTCTGGCAGCATTTGACTTGGACTGCAGTGTTCAGATGTTCCAGGAAATTCTGTGAAAGACAGCAGAAATTGTATAGACATGATGAAAGCTTATACGGGAGAAAAAACCACAAAAGAGCTTTTAGCTGTGAGTGCAAGGTGAGAAACCACCTATTTTCTGACTCTTCTAGGGCTTTTGTTCTAGGGCTACAGCTATTGATTATTGTAGTTATTGAGTATTCTATCAATTAATCAAGTCATCTGATAAGAAGTACTTTTGCCTTTATTAATGAACAATAGTAAATATTCACAAGAGAAAAAAAACACTACTTTGATTTGATTTAACAGAAACGGGGAGAAAATATAATAAAAGATAAATATAAAAATAAAATAACATGGTAGTTAACAAAAAAGGAAAAACTTTTTTTTTTCATGCCATTGTATTTTTACTTATTTATCACAACCTAAACCACACACTTGGTATTTGGTAGGGGGGGCTGTGATGTCTGCCTTTTACTAACCAGCAAGCATACTGTCTTAAGCCCATGTTGCCCCTAGATAGCACAACAGCAGAAATGATGACAATGCTGTCATAGTTTAATGCAAAGAGTTGTGGTCGTTAGCGAGACGGTGAGCTCACGTGGAATGAAAGAAAACATTGTTCTGCCTTGCAAAACAGCAGCGCTTGTTCCTGTAATCACCATTACACCTTTACTAGGAAAAAGCTGGTGGGACTCTTTTCTGAAACCACTCGATAAACAAGTTTCAACATGAATAAAAGCGAACTTCGCCACTCCCGTCTGCTGCTTTCTTCAGTTAAAATCTACAGTAGAGCTACAGAACGTAAAATACGGAGATGAACTGTAAAGTTAGTTTGATATAATCTTTAAACCAGGAAGCTCGCTGAAGGCTTTTGGCCGCTGTTCTACATTATATGGCAGCAATACCTGCAACAACCAGTGTGAGTCTAAAGGGCGTGGAGTTGGATCATATTTATTTCACGGTTTTAGTAGGATTATTTTTCTGGATTATATTAATATAAATATGTAACACACTGAGCCACTGACCCAGTGCTGCTAGGTTGGACACTGAAATATTATTGTTAATTATTAACATCTATAGCATCAAAACTTCAGTTTTGTACAGGAGGAAGAGTTGCATTGAAGCACAGGGCACGCCTCAGTTCTGAGAATGTCGATAAACTTGTTTATCTTCATTGCAGTCATGCACATTCATTAGATCGCTGAAACATAGGTTAATGTGCACACATGCACAAAAACACAGACACACACCAAGTTTGAAAAGATGAATAAAAATACTTGAGAAAAAAATCCTGATTTAGGTTGTCATAATTCATGCATGACAGGGTTAAATAACGATAATTACAATGAAACATGCCATGCATCTATAGTAATATTAAACAACCAGTGGGTGGCAAGGTATGGAGTGACATATCAGTGTCCAATGTAGTGGTTTATGTGCAAGTATACCATCAACACTGACACAAACACAATAAAACAGCCTTTGAGTAGCTGTCCACTGTAGTGACCACTATGCATGAAAGGGTTAATTGAAGGACTAATAGATAGAACTAGAAAGATTTGCATTTCCTGCGAAAATGCTGTGTGGATGCCTTAACGCTGAAGATGTCTGCTGAAAAAAGCTGAAAAGGTTGAAAAAAAAAAACCAAAAAAATGTTGCCCTGAGCAGGATTCGAACCTGGCCCTTCTGGTACTTAAGGCAGGTTCTCAACTCACTGGGCCAAACTCTTTCTCACAAGGAAG
>NW_024582421.1:2342251-2392151 GCF_018398535.1 Haplochromis burtoni
ACCTCTTTTCTGCAATGTTTAGCCTTTTCACCTCTTATTAGCACAATTCTAAGCAGCTTCTGCTAATTTCACCAGATTGTCAGTCTCTCCACCTTTCTTTGTGAGAATGACTGGGCGCAGTGAGATGAGAACCTCCCTTGTAAGGGCCAGGTTCGAATCCCGCTCAGGGCAATTTTTTGTTTTTTTTTTCCACTTTTTCAGCTTTTTTCAGCAGACATCCTCAGCGTAAAGGCATCCACACAGCATTTTCGCAGGAAATGCAAATTTTTCTAGTGAAGTATTGAGTTCCTCTTGGGATCTTTTTGGCACTTAACTACTTCCACAATTTTCAGCCGATTTTCACCGTTCAAATTTTAAACTATTCTGCTATTTCTGCTAATTCCTGCTATGTCTTTTGGTATTTTCTGCTATTATACTTTTTAAAATATTAAGCTTAATTTGTCCCATTCAAATGAAATTCTCAGCCTCTTCTGCTCATTTCATCACAATTGTCAGTCTCTCCACCTGCTCATCTCACTGAGCTAAAACACAGGTCAAGCCGGCAAGGAAAATCAGTGAGGCCACTGATAATATGCAAAAAAGGGCAATAAATATTGAAAAGAAAAATCAATATCTCAAAAAGTATAGAAGTTATGAGCACCAAAAGTCATAGCAGGAAAGAGCAGAAAGAGCAGAATTTTTTAAGATTTGAACTGAGAAAATCGGCTGAAAACTGAGGGAGTAGTTAAGCGCCGAAAAACGTACGGAAGCAACTTGAAGATGAAGAAAAGATAAAGAATAAAGAGAAACAGGAACTCAATAGTGTGGATGCCTATTAAGGCATCCACACAATAATCAGTAGCTGCAATCTTTCCTGCTACAGATGATCTCCTGGTGTAGATGTTAATAATTAATTGTAAAACATATTAAAAAATATTGCCTTCAGGATATTTTATAATTGAGTTACTGAGTAAATTGTTGCAGATCTATTTTATTGAATACCTTTGCTCCTGCCCCTATTCAGATTATTGTTGTATTTCTAAACTTTGATCATTATATGAAGAGGGTATTTTAGAGGTCTGCTTTAAGACTCCACCAAAGGGAATACATATACATTGTATGAATCTCAAGTTCATTAAACTATAAAGATAATTTTCTCCTGCAAGTTATAAAATGTCTTTTCTTGTTTACATTCAATTTCATTTTAGAAAACGTTCTCCTGATAATTACAGTATGCACCGCACTTGTAAAGTCTGAACAGTTAAGGGGTCACAGTGGACTGGCAAAATGCATTCATGTAGTACTATAGATATGTATCATTATCAAATTTGGTGTAGTCGTAGCTTAAAAGCTGTGTTACCCTGTTTACAGGTTGCTAAGACTGAGATGATTACAAACCATACACCCTGAAAATAAATTGGGGTGTGTCCGTTTGATGCACTGGTAAATTATTAATATTAAAATATTAGATTAAAAGAGGAAATGAGATACCAAGCAGTGTTAAAAATGAACAAATGCAAAAATTCTCAGTTTCTCTCACAGTGCTTGATGTGCATCCCAGAAAAAATTGTAAGGGCCTCATTGATTAACATGACCAGTCTGCTTATCTTGTATGTACCTACATACCTAAGAAAGTGGGAAATCGCTAATGAAAATAAGCATCAGTTGTTATTTTGGTATGGTAAACTCCTTTTATTGTAATTTTAAGACATGCTAAAGTGTTGTATTCAAACTGACCAATCATTTTGCCACCGCAGAATCACTTCTGCACAATACAGCACACACATAAACTTTATGTTCCTTTAGATTTAAACCATGTTCTGCCATTGAAGAATCCTGTGTTTGTCATGAGAACGAAATAATAAATGGCTCTGAATTTACCTTTTTATGCTGTGTTGTATTAGTCCCGTAAGCTTCAGCAGAGGTGGATAACTCTTGTTTAGTAATGTAAGTCCTGCTTCTGACCTGACTGTTATGAGCAGGTAGGCAACTCTTCATGATCCTGCTTCCCCATTGTTGATGCACACACCTGATGAGGCACACCTTCTATTTTTTTTTTCCAAGAACTCTGCTTGTTTTCCCTCCCACATGTATCATGGAAGTGACGACTTCCTGGTGCATCAATTTGCATGTCCTGCAGCCACGACAACCAGTGAATGCTCACAATGTGTGTTTGAAACTACTCCCTTTAAATTATTTTGTTTGCCTACACCTCATGTATATCAAGTTACACTCGTTTCTTGGGACTCAAGATCCAGTGAATGGCCGGTTCACAGAAATGTCAACTCGTCTGTCTTTGACCACAATAGACTGGTGATTATTCCTGTTGCAAAGTTGATATGTGGACTATGTCAACACTGTAGCCTCGGGTTTGGCTTGATTAGTTTGCTGTGTGGTTTTATTCTCAGTTTTGGTATTGTTATTATTTTCTTTTACTCCTCCTGATCAGTTAATATAGGTGTGGTGAATTTGCTCGCTGTGGATTGGAAAATTTCAACATTGTTTGTTAGTTAAAGCCTTGGCCTTATGTCTAAGTCGGTGCACTTGAGACCTGGTTTTTCCAAGTAGCATAAATCCCTTGAAATGGAAATAATCTTGGAAAATTGATACCCTAGTAATAGGATGACAACAAAAGTAGTCCACTGTTAAGAAAGAAAGTTAAAAGCTGTCTTACCTATTGTTGGGTACAAAACATCAGGGGAAACCAGACTCCAACAAGGGAAAACCCTTACCAGATAAAATGTGCTGTGCTTGTTTGTTCTTTATCAACACAATTTCTGATTTCATTTCTTTGTCTGGAAACCTTAAGCATACTGTTTTATCTCTTTTATCTGGCAAGCACAGGACATCTAGAGGCCACTGTGGTTTGTCCACATGGAGTGGAGGACGAGTTGTGCAGTGATGTCATGAGGACAAACCGCTCCTTGTACTCCAAATGTTAGACTGTTCTCTCAAACAGACTTGCACACGTTGTAACAGTGGGCCACTTACACGAATTCAACAGTATCAGAGAACTGGGCGGAGAGATGGCCACACTCATTTACATGTATATATGTAAATACAAGGCTAAGATAATTTATAGTCCAGTGACGTTTTGCATCAAGATTGTAGCATCTCATTATTTCTGTTGTCACACCTGCATGACATCAAAACTGAGACACAGCAGAGCTTGTGTTGTTTAAACAACAGTAGTTATGTTCAACTTCGCCGAATATGTAAAGTGTTCAGCGAAGTCGACACAAATTAAAAACCAGAAGTAGAAAGTGTAACTTCAGCTCCCTCTGAAAGGGTGTTAGTGAGTGTAACATTATCATTTAGACAAGAATAACCTGTTTCTGTGTTCTGGTGCCAAATCTCCGCGAGGTATATTCTTTTGTGTGGTTACCCTTTGGTTGGTTAACCAGTAGTTTTCTTTACTGCAGTGTTGATTTTGACATGAAATTTAGATGTAGTTTTGTATATTCTTTTGACTAAAACATTATTTAGTTTAAGTCATTAAATTAAACATCTAAATTCTTTGTTTTTGTCTGGCTTTTGTTGCCTAAATGTCATAAGATTTTAGTAGACTAATTATAAACTTGATTCAGTTGACTAAAATATTCAGTATAAAAGTTGAAATTTGTCCATGTGTCTGCTCTTCTTTTCCTCCCAAGCACTGACATTTTGTTGTGTATTCATGACAATTGGGACCACCCCATCAAACTTATTATCTTGTTTTTGTTTTAAAAAAAAAAGTTTGCGAGAACTTTGATAATTCTGTTGATCAATTATTGTTAACTTTGCTTTACTGTTTGACAGGATGTTGGACGGATGAAGTTTGAGCTCTTTGCTGATGTGGTTCCAAAGACAGCTGAGAACTTCCGGTAGAGAACAAGTCACACAATCACAGACTGCTCACAGCCTTATATGATATAATCTTCTTTGTTGTTGTTTGATATACAGTATGTGTTAACAGAAATCAAACTTTAACAGTTTCATAATCTCTTACAGGCAGTTCTGTACTGGAGAGTTCAGGTAAGGCAATGTGTGGTGGATGCATATTTGCAAATACCACATCACCAATCTGTACAGTTATTGACATAACATTTACATGCTCTTCTTGAAAGCACTTGTTAGCAGGGCCGCAGTTATTGATTATTTTAGTGATCAAGTACTCCATCAATTATCGAGTAATCACATAAGAAATACTTTTGTCTTAATAATGAGTATAATATTCTTAAGAGAAAAGCAAAGGTTTTGCGAACTGAACCGCTCATTCGTTTGCCTTGATGCATGCTCAATCATCCGTTTAAGTAAATCCCAAAAAGCTGATTCTGTTCATCTAGACGTAACTTTTTCAGTGGGAGAAATGTTTCGTCACTCATTCAAGTGATTTCTTCAGTCTAAGCTGACTGCAGGTTTCCCCAACCATATAAACAGTACCTTTGCACAATGACTGAAACTAGCCCACTGAATGAACAATGGGCTGTGAGGTCAGTTTCTTGATCATTAATATGCAAATTGAGAAACGCTTCTCCCACTGACATTGCTACATCAAGATGAACAGAATTAACTTTTTGGGGTGCTCATTGGTTTGCATTTTACAAATTCCACTGTATATTCGGGCTGAAATGTGTGCCTGCATGGTAAGTGTACTAGAGAAGCAGTAAGTATCTGGTGACTGAAGGAAGAAAAAAGCGCATATCAACATTATCAGAACTGAGGTGTGTCCTGTGCTTTGATGCAGTGTTTCCTGCTGCAGAAAACTTTGGGTTACTTGCATAACCCCAGTTCCCAGAATAGCATGGGTGAGATGTCTCACAATGGGATGTGCCTCCCTGAGATGAGCATTTATCTCATTCCACTAATCTTGATTGGCTGGTGATTGTAACTAGGGGTGGGTGATATAAACGATATACGATATAAACGATATAAATTTGGCCAACGATAGAGATTTTGACTATACGCTCTACCGCGATAGCGATAACAAGCTGCGCCTGTTTTGGTCGAAAGCATCGCAGCGGCTACAACCATTATCGTCTGCAAATTATGCTGGGAGACAGTCATAGCAAAGAGATGAAGCACTTTTGAAATATGGGGAAAGCCAAAAACTGCGCTTCCTCCACTTCCGTAACATTGATTCATTAATGTTGAATTCTCTCGCAGCTGCTCTATTCCCATGTTGTTGCAGTATATTAATAACTAACCTTGTATTGTGGATGAAAAATCTCAGTTGTTCTCCTGACTGAAGTTTATAGCATCCTGCTATGCGATTGCATTTGTCCCTAACCACCAGAATCCCTCACGTTAACTTTTATCGAGTGGAAAAAACGTTTGGCGTTCATCCTCCAGCTTCACTGTGCTAATATTATGCTAACATAGCTGTGTCGCTAGCAATCACATAGCACAACATTATATACCAGGTAGTTCAACTTCAGTAACCCTGCAAACGCCACTGCTCATTAGTTTTCTGTCTTCATTTATGTTGGAAGTGGTAGCAGAGCTGTACATTTTAATTAGTTTCAGAAATTTCTGTCAGAACATGGTATGAAATGTTTAGGTGGAAACTAGCGAGCTAACTTCCTGTTAACTTTTAACTCCGTTAAATTTAATAAATTCTGTTTTCATGGATGCCTGGATGTTAAACTTAATTGTTACACCTGGTAAAGCAGCAACGCTGATGATTTTATTAAAGATGAAAGAATTTAGACCGTTTTTAACTCTCAGTGTTCGTTTGACTTTGGGACCTGAACCGATGGCGTTTTGGACCCAGATTACTACGCGAAGCTCCTCACTATGGCAGCCGTAATGCTCTGACAATCCATTAAGCAGTGCGGCTTACCAAAGTTGTACTAAAACATTTTTTTTAACAGATTTCTGCACGCCCAAATCGGTTCGAGGTCGGTAAGCACAACCAGAATTCATACATAAAGCACTCTCTCGATTTTTGAGAAAATTAAAGGATTTTAAGTGTGCCTTATAGTGTTGAAAATACGTTATACAGAAGAAAATAATATATCGCGATATATATAGTTACCGCACGTGCTTCAAATTATACGTGATATGGATTTTAGGCCATATCGCCCAGCCCTAATTGTAAAACCCACGTTGGGCAGAACCACTTATCCTTTAGTAACTTATCCTGAATAACAGCTACGTAAGCATAAGCACCTCTTCTTGCCTTTTCTTAGCAAGAAGGGCTTGTCTATTGAGACATCTTACTCATGTTACTTTGAGAACTGGGGTTACACAAGTAGCCTAAAGTTCTCATTCCTAGCATTTGTTTTGATGTCCCATTATGGAAAACGGAGATTTCAGATTCCACATAGGCCAGATTGGGCTTCAGTTACACCCTGGTCTGCCCTAGAGCAAACTGAGTGCACGAGGCCAGAAGACAGGCAGTAACTTGGAGTACTCTTTGATAAAATGGCAGGGGAATGTCAGGCCACACTCTTCTTTTTCCTGAGCTGCTGACTTACCTGCTACGCGGGTTGTCCCGGTGGAACTGCTGTCTGAGTTGTGGCTTACCAGCCCTTGTTTTGGGATCTTGAACTGAGTGGGAAGCTGGGTGACTGCCTGAGCAAAGGTCTGTCATGGGGTCGGAGGTGGTGTCGGCTCAGTTTTCTGGGAAGATGGAGATTGAGACCTCATCCTCCTGCTTCCCCAACTCACATCTATGCCTTATGGAACCCAGAACAGTCCTGAAATGTGGCTTGGATTGTGCAGCGTTGTATGCAAAGATAAATGTCTGTGATCACAGTGATCTCTTCCCACACATTAGAGTCAGTCCTAGTTGCATTGGCCTCACATAGACCTCTGCTTGGTAAGCAGCTAACATGGAGGTAATTTTCAGTGCTCTTACCGCTAAAGCCGCCACTTTGTAGGCCCTTTCATTCACAATGAAAATGTGGAACTCCTGGAGGAGCCCGTAGCCAGCCGTGGATGGAGGTGGGCTGCGACTTATCATAGGAAGTGAAAGTAAGCCATGCTTCTCTGTGCCCTCAAAATCCAGGGAAGAAGCCCCATGTTACATGAGTACCTGCTTTGCCGCCCTGGTGGCCTGGGGCAATTTCTTCCCTTCATAATGTGATCTGGTGGTCTGAGACCTGGTGTGTGTGTCCGTAATTGAAAATTTGTTGCCACAAACGAAGAGTAGAGCCCTAGTTTCTCTGCTTCCTCTGGTGTGAGGGGGAAAAAATCTTTGATTGCTGGGATGTTTGCAACAAAGGCAATCAGTTAGCTGGTGTGCTAAACTGTACAAAAAAACCCCCCGCCTTACTGAAAAGTAAGTGGTATGATGCTCGATCAGTGATGAAGTCTCGGGTTCAGGATAGACAACCATAAGGTAGCTAGCGGCCGGTGAGGAAAAGTTAGGAAATCACTCCTATCTATGGACAGTTAAGATAGCTAGCCTAATGAGGGGTTGAGATATGTTAGCTTTGTACTTTGGGTTGCTGTTCTGTTGAAACAGGTTATCATCAAGGATGACTCTGTACAATGCTGCATTCGTCTTTCCTTCAAACCTGATTAGTCTCCTGGTTTGCTGTAACAGTTTTGAGTGTTATGACAAAGGCTGCGAATACTTTTGTTTTGTTTTTTTAAATGAATTTCCAAGAATAATATTTGAAATAGGGCTGTATCATAAGAAAATGTGGAACAAGAGAAAGTGCTGTGAATACTTTCCAGATGTACTATATTTCATGCTGGCCCATTTACTGTAAAAATCTGAATCACAAACATAGACAAATCTACTTTGTTTCAAGGAGACAGTTGACACAGTTTGTACATTAAAGTATTTTACTGCTTACTTCATTTTCTTTTCTCACTGACTCCTGTCTTTTTAGGAAAGATGGCGTTCCTATTGGCTACAAAGGTTGCACATTCCACAGGTACTCACATGGCAGCTTGACTTCTGTAGCTTACATTAAACTCTGGTGTTTGACTTATGAAGTGTGTACACTACAGCAGCAAAGCTGAGATGATATTCTGCGCTATAGTTACAGAAGAAATGTACCGTGTTAACGAAGGGTCTATGATGACAAGACTAGCACATCTGTTATGTGATTCACAGTGTCATTTAGAAAACTTTTGCAATGCTACACTGCCTCTTCGCATTTAGCAATGACATGCAACTTAAGTAATTTTACTGTGGTGATTGTGTACACTGACTAACAGAAAATGGAAAAGAGCATACATTTGTAATCTGCTGTCTATTACAGTTAGACTGTAATACTTTTCATATATTTGTTAACTTTTGTGAGGTTTTCTTTAGCAGAATTGATATTTTCTTTTTCCATTGGTCATTGGCAGGGTGATCAAAGACTTCATGATACAGGGAGGAGACTTTGTAAATGTAAGTACATGGAAGACTGGATTGACAACACAAATATCCATAGTTTAATGGTTGTCTTTTGACTGTGTCTGGAAGATTTGCACAAATGCTTTGTGAATTTGAGAATTTTTTGATTAAATCTTGCCATGGTAACTATTGACTTGAACTGAGCAGATTTATACCACATTGGTGTTTCCCCCTCTGGTGGTTATGCAGCATATTACAGCACATTTAAAATTTCCTAATCTATTGCTTTCTTTATGAGCCCCTACTTACTACTGTATGTACTATTAATCTTTTGTGCAGGGTGATGGAACAGGTATCTGCAGCATCTATAGAGGTCCATTTGCAGATGAAAACTTCAGAATAAAGCATTCTGCTGCCGGTCTTCTTTCAATGGTACGTGTTTTGATAAATCTACTTACATTTTATCTTGCAGTATAGTGATTGAAAATGTTACCAGTTGATTGGGTTAAACTCCTACTGGATGGCTTAATCTCCACGGATACACTTCAGGTAAATCACCCTAACCAAAATGTGTCTGTTTTAATATTGTATCATATTACAGGCAAACAGTGGTCCAGGAACAAATGGATGTCAGTTTTTCATTACCTGCACTAAATGTGACTGGCTAGATGGGAAACATGTTGTGTTTGGTGAGTAAATCAACGGTATTGCATTTTTTTTACTGTATTGTCTGTGTCAGAGTTGAATTGTCTTACTTGTAATTATTACAGGAAAACTGGTTGATGGCTTGCTGGTCATGAGAAAAATTGAGGTAAGAACTTATCTTCCCTATAAATCTACCATATTTGTTTAAACGGACAGATTTGTATTTGTGGTTCTTTTGGTAGGAGTAAATTGACAGAGACATTGTACACTAAGCTAAAAAACTTCAAAGGGGGAGAATAGCCATGAAAAAAAATTAAGCTAAAATGTAGCATTACCATTTAAATTTAAGAAATTCTCACAATTCTTCCGCTCTTTCTGCCCGTTCCTGTCTGTTTTCTGTTGTGCTATCTAATAGAGCCAAAATGCTCAAATAATAATAGTAAAATGAATAAATTCTTACATAAAATTAATTTTGAAATGCCTTTTTTTTTGGGAAATAAATGAACACAACCCAATAAAATGTTGACTTTTGTAAACACTCATCACTTTACATCTGTGATGTTTAAGGCTTCAAGACCTTTTTTAAAGCAGGTATCCAGCCTAATACTAACACCTACAGTTTAATCTTTTATAACGTAATGTTTATGTAACAAATAATTAAACCTGTAACTCGTACAAGTCCATATAAATCACCGTAGTTGGATGTAGTGCTTAGATTACAGCTTTAGAGTGGCATTTTTGTTCTAAACGTGTGTCACTTTCTTCCTACAGAATGTCCCAACAGGGCCCAACAACAAGCCTAAACTCCCCATCGTCATTGCACAGTGTGGAGAGATGTGAGCCGACACGTGCTAAACACCATGCCAACATTACACAGCCTCTGTATACTTTTAATGTCTTAATTGTGACTTGTTACTCTTCAGAAAACATTAACACACTGATTCCTACAATGACCAGTAGTGGACATTGATGTATTTATTTGGTTTCAGACTGCATTTGTTTTAAATTCATTGCTTCATTGCTGTTGTTCTGTCAAGTCCAAATTAAGACTGTTTGTGTACCTTTTTTCTTTTTTTAATTGAACAAAGAATTGGATGGTGGTCATACTTTGTATTATTTCCAATCAATAAATTTCTGTACATTTTTATAAATGCTGCAGATTTTTTTTATATCAAATTATTCAAAACAATTTCATTAAGTGTCAAAGGGTGTCAAATGTTGCAATACTGACCATTGGATATAGTCTAGAAAGTAGTGAAAGCCAACTATAAATAGTCCCTCTAATAATAATTCAATAATTCACATCTGTAATAATCAGATTTACCTGATGATTAAACTTTATCAACTTAATGTGTGTTTGAGAAACTGTAGCAGTGTCCAAACTTTGAAAGAACATTGTGTACCCAGAGTAATCTGAGCTGCTTTGGTAAGTGTTACTAGCTCTGTTTCCTTATAGTGCCTTTGATTAAAAATTTATCTTAACCTCAAAGTTATGGAGGAAATGAGAGGACCACTTTACAGTGAAACACATCTTCCATGGCAAGCACTCCAGTGCCAAGCACTCGTCTGCTGAACTTATGGCTACCTCTTCTATCTCAGCCATCTATACAGATCTAAGCCTCCACAGACCCCCTCCCCCATCCATGCTCTCCCTCCTCGGCCTTGGACATCGTTCCCTTGGCATAAAAGAAGCTTTTCAGATGGAGACGCTGTTCTTATGGATTCAGGAAGGAGGCTTTTTTCCCCCCCATTTTTTTTGAAAGGGGGATCTCTGTTGGGAAGCTTTCTGGGGTCGTTGCTAAAGCCCATCTTTGTGTATGGGACAACGGTGCTCAGACATTAACAGCAAGCTCTTCACACATCGGCCAGTGCTCGTAAACAGTGCCAGTGGAGCATTAACATGACAATGGAAGGGGGGGAGGCTGTGGTAGGGTTGTCCTACACTCAGTCTGGGCCCGGCTGCTCTGGAAGTGGGGTTTCTAAATTCACACAGGATGATGACTGGCTTTAACCAGTTAAAATAGAAAATTACCTGACTTACTTTGTCATTATTTCTGCTAAGATTTGGTTTAAGGTTAATAATTAAATGATTTACAGAAACAGCTTATTTAAACTGTGATGTAATTTTTGACAGTCAAAGATAATTATGGTGTGACTAAGGTAATTAAGATTGCCAGAAATGTTAAATGATTATTATTTTTTTTAATGCTTAGGTGTAATAAGTAACATGGATTACTTTATCAGTTACCCCTCTTTTTTTATATATATATGCACCTTTTTATTTTTAATTTAACTAGCGTGCACAATGAAACTGAAAATAGTTTGAACATTCAGGCATCGTTTTTCTTCTTAATGGACCCGTGATTCTAGATCTCTTAAGCAGAATATTCAGCTGTTGACTTTCCTTTGCCCCCTGTGCGATTAACACACGATAATCCTACTATTTTGGCCAAGTCTTTTGAAATATTTCCATGCAGTTTTATGTATTGCATAGTGATAACTACAATTATATTTTAAATTATATGTATATTAGCTCCAGGTCCGTCAGCAGAACATGATTTTACCAAGTAGACACTGTTCCAAAACTGTCACGGTTATGTGGTCTGATTCGTCTGGCTCTGACATCATGAAGGGGTGGTGAGAATGGACAGGTACGGTTTCCTTTACCCAATCATTTTACCCAACGCGTTTCTGAAGCGAAATTGACAGTTGCTCAGGCTAATTGGAACGCGAGTGTTTCCTGTTACACTTTCCAACCAATTAGAATGGCAGTTGGGCGGACCTCCGAGTAGGAACGTTCTCCGGCACCTCATCTCATTCTGCCCAGTTCGATCGGCAACGGGAGCGGAAAGAGGAAAGCAGAGAGCCCGAAGGCAGTAGCCCCCACCACCGCCGGCCCAGGTTACCATCTAGCACCGGGAACTATAGCAAAGAGCCGCCGCCGGCTGAAGCCATTACCAACAAGTAACAATGAGCAGCGAGGCCGAGACACAGCAACAACCGCCGCAGCCTGCTGCCGATGCGGAGAGCCCATCCAGCCCGGCAGCCGCAGCTTCCGCGGGGGATAAGAAGGTCATCGGTAAGATTGCTGGAGCTAGTTAAGCTAACTAGATAGCTAACGTATTTTATGGCACAGGGGCAATGCGCAAAAGTGGTGGCTGGTAAGGTTGTCAACTCGATCCACAGCTCAGTATACTGTAAACTAAAAAACGTTCGTTAGACACGGCCGTTGAGCCGCACAACGTTAGCACATGTTAAATTACACTATTACATTAACTTAACATTAGAGAAATTTTTATTTTAGCCAACGGGACCCAGTATATTTTTTGGTCCCTTTGGCTAAAAAAATTATTTCATGGGCTGTGTTCTATTCAGTGTATTGGCTTTTACTAACGAGAAGCATTCTTAAAGTTTAATTTTCTTTTGGTGCCTAAAAAACGCTAAACGTTTACGTGCTGGCGATACAGAATTAAAGTATCGGTTGGAAGCTAGACAGCGCAAGCTTTTTATAGTTTTTATAGACCGCTGCTTATTCATTCTTTTATAGCTAACACTTTGGCCTTCATATTAAAATAATTTTAGAAGACATGTGAGTATTTTTTTTAAATGAGGTATTTTAGACTTAATCCCTTATGTTCATTGGCCTCCTCGCGTCTAACGTACGCCATAGAATGCTCTGGTACCGGTCGGCCGTCACGTAAACTAAAAGGTTTCTGCCCGTTATCAGATTCTGTGTGTATATGCCAACGTCGGTGCTCCTTTTAAGCAGGCAGGAAATGGGAAATGATGTATTAAAGTGAACTTTAATGCCATATTTGTGGAACACCGAGATATCAAATGGCTTAACCGGTTACAAATTATATCGAAATCAAGCTAGCGTTAGCGACTTGCCATCCTTTGTTCGCACGAGTCTTGCTCCCCGGTGAAATATTAAAAAAAATAATCTAAAACAGTCGAAACTATATTCAAACTTTTCACTGTTACAATTAGCAGCTATTTATATTTGGATTTGATCAGAAAAGCACCGTAGCATAACTATCAATGGTCGACTATTTTCGGTGGAATTGATGAGGTCTCATTGGGGCCTAGTGATCGACCGACGGTTGCTTGCGAAGCTATATTAGCCTAGCCAGCTAGCTTGAGCTATTTACATGGCTAAAGAGGCCATCCAAAATGTCCGCCGTGTATTCCGCTGATTTCTTTCGCCATTTCCTCGGTTGTTAATTGAAACCAGTATAACCGTGGTATTTTTA
Source organism: Haplochromis burtoni (assembly GCF_018398535.1). Lineage (NCBI taxonomy): Eukaryota > Metazoa > Chordata > Actinopteri > Cichliformes > Cichlidae > Haplochromis > Haplochromis burtoni. Next base: position 2,355,407 of record NW_024582421.1, read on the forward strand.
TTTTATTTTAATTTTTTAACGTTCTAAGCATTTGGTCACAATAGAAGCTGTCCGATGTGTTATGTTCATTTCCGCCTGCTGGCAGTAATCCAAGCACATGGTTCAGACCATCTCAGCTACATAGCTATGCTAACAAGCCAGCTGGGCTCGCTAACATATCCGGGCGCGACTCTACCACGTGTGAACGCTCAGTAGTGCGTCTAAAATGGGGCAGTAGGTCTGCTGTAGTTAAAAGTCAATGTGTTTAGCTACAGCGGCCTGCTATGATGATATTGAAATCTTTGATTTGGGTGGCATTACAGTAGACGGGGACATTAAAAATAGGGGCAGTCTTGAAATTTACCCGAGAAGTAATCTAGTCGGTACTCGTTCGTGGTACTCGTTCATGGTGCTTACCTCACACCAAATGCAGCTGGCACAAGACACTCCTAAGCGCCAGGATCTATAATAAGAATGACAGTTGGGAGTTATATTTAACTTACACATTAAATGTGTCACTTTCTCATGGTCTGTTCTTATTTTACACTTTGTCATTGTTAGAAGTCTTATTAAATACCAAGATGCATCTAAAATGATCAGTAATATATCATAATTTGTTTTCTTTACAGCAACAAAAGTCTTGGGTACAGTCAAATGGTTCAACGTCAGGAATGGATATGGGTTTATCAACAGGTAAGTTGACTCCACCCATCTCTTCTTTCCATAGACCCTGATAACAACAGTGTGAGTGTGTGAAGCAACATTCCCAATCCTATTATGGCTATGATTTGCTTACAAAGCTGCCCAGATGAATTATCTACACGTCTCCAAACTCTGGTTGCATGCATCTGTTAATCCTTACACTCATTCGCTTTGTTGTAGTCTGCAGAGGCATCACTGCTTTTTGTGGCTCAGTAGGATACTTCTAATGGTGTTCTGCTTCTTTTTTTTTTTTTTTCTTTAAATTCATAGGAATGATACAAAAGAGGACGTTTTTGTACACCAGGTAAGCTTTGCAATGTTGTTTTTTTTTTTTTTTTTTTTTCTTTTCACAATTTAAATCAAAATCGGATGATTATGATGATTAGAAACATTTCAAATGTGAACCATTATGATTTCAGACAGCCATCAAAAAGAACAACCCGAGAAAATATCTTCGCAGTGTTGGAGATGGAGAAACTGTGGAGTTTGATGTAGTCGAGGGAGAGAAGGTAAGCTGTTCTTTGGTTAGTAATTTGGTTTTGTAGTCTGCCAGCTTCTAAAGAAAACATCCCATGAATGTTCTCTAGTTTAAAAAAAATAAAAAAAAACCCCATCTTACTGCGGACACAGGGAGCAGAGGCTGCAAATGTCACCGGCCCAGGAGGTGTTGCAGTCCAGGGAAGCAAGTATGCTGCTGACAGGAACCGCTATAGGCGGTACCCCCGAAGGAGGGGCCCTCCCCGTGGAGGAGACTATCCAGAGAACTACCAGAGTGATGGAGAGGGTGAACAAGGCAGCGGAGGACGTGACAAAAGCAGAGAGGGTGGAGAGAATGCCCCTGAAGGAGACTCGCAGCAACAGCAGCGCAGACCCACGTACCCTGGCAGACGGCGCTACCCACCATACTTTGTACGTAGACGATACGGCCGCCGGCCCCCGTACACCAACGCACCACGCGGAGAGATGACTGAGGTATGCTGTCACAGGCTACTATCCTGAAACAGACACCCAGTTGTCCCTAAAGTCGGGACCGTAATATGATTATGTCATACTCGGCTCTTAACCCTCTCCTAACCCTCACGTGGTTGTGACCAATAAATCTTGGTGTATCGGGGGCCTTGCCAGTATTTTACAAACTGACCCTAATAGGGTCCCATGATTGTTACGGTGAACTACCTGGTAATGCTCATTCATCATTTCAATATTAACTCTTTAAGCTTGCTAGTTTCATTAGAGTGGTGCATGTCACTACTGAACTATGGTTCAGAAGGCGTTTGACCAGTTTGATCCATTTGCTTTCAGGGAGGTGAGGGTGACGAGAGCCAGGGAGGTCAAGACCAGGGCAACAAACCAGCGAGGCAGAACTACTACAGAGGCTTCCGACCAAGGTTCAGACCAAGGTTTGCATGTTGGCTTCACTGATGTAGGGCTGCAACAATAGGCGAATAAACATTTGGGCTGTTTCCATCCTGGTCTTGTGTCCAGCAACTAAGATTTCTCTATTTGATTCTTTTACTAGTAGTAATCTCCACATGTTTGGATAGAGAAGCTGTCCTTTTGTTGCAGCCTATCCACAAATTGCTGCTGAAAAGCTGCAATTTGTTAGTCACTTGAATCCTGCATCTTGCTTTAGTAAATGTATTTTTCTGCATGGTATTTCTGCCTTGTAGTTGGTACCCTTATTGTTTGCTTATAGCTTCTTCCTTTTTGTTTGTTAACTTTAGGGGTCCACCCCGTCCCAGACCGGTGCGGGACGTTGAGGAGGACAAGGAGAATCAGGGCGGTGAAGGTGGTCAGAATCAGCAGCCCCGCCAGCGCCGCTACCGCCGCAACTTCAATTACCGCCGCAGACGCCAACAGACTGGTGGCAAACCTGGCCAGGAAAACAAGGAGGCCAAGACAGGAGGTGACACATCGGCAGAGAAAACGTCCGCTCCCGAGGCCCAGCAGGGTGGGGCTGAGTAGGAAATAACCTGCCCACCGGCACCTACCATCTTTTACCATCGTCCGGGTGAGTCTGCTTTGACCATATTCATAATGTCGAATTCTACATGTGTTCATTAGATTCAGCATCTGGGACTGAAAGCAAAATAACTAGGCAGTATTACAGCAGTGTAAAGCTGAATAGCTTGTCCTATACACTTTTTGGCTCTGTAGTGGACAGTCCGAAAGCCTGAGGTAATCTAGTGGATTTGATTAAGCAAACAGTCTGGCACCACTGAGCTCTATCACTTTTGTCTTTTGTCTGAACAGCATCTCTGAATAGTGTCTCTGGTGATGCACATTTTTATGCATTTCATTATACACCATGCAAAATGTCTAAATCCAAAAGGCTGGGAATGTTTAATAAAAACTTGCAGTGGACTAATTGCTAATTTTCTTCTTTTACAGTTTTTTTGTCAACAAGAAGAAACATCAAATAAGATCTGAGCAATAAAGATTTGACTTGACGATCGTCACAAGCTTGCACCATGCATTTGACCAGATTACCACCGATGGCCTGCAGAATCTATGCAGACTTGTTTTTTTTCCATTATTTTTATGTGACAGCTACAAAAAGTTTTGGGGAAACAGCAAATGTTTTTCTAAATCTGTCCTAAGTTTTTACACCAAATGGTTTTTAAAGATAAAATGGAATTTGATATCTGGTCAGTTTGACATTTTTAAATAACTTTTTATGTATTCAAACATTTTAACAAAATGCAAGCTCAAATAAAAGTCCAGAACCCAGGAAAAATGTTTGGAGTGGTGGCTGTTTTTATTTCAAGTATACAGGATATGGAAAAAGACAATCTTTCATTTACAGCGGACACAGTTCAAGGTTTAGTTTTTATTCCCCATTTCATATAAAGATGAGGGACTTAAGCAATGGTGTGGTTATCATCAACTATATTTACAGTGGTAAATGTTTAATCAGAACTTTGGTCACTTTTTCACAGCACAGTAATACAATCCTTTAAAACATTGTAGACATTGACAGTGTAGTACCAGTATTTATCCACAAATGTGTTCTACATCTAAAGATCATTTTACTGCAGCAAGTAAATTAAACAGAAAATGGCTGGAGTGAGCTGTACAAGGTGACTAAAATGTACACTTGGCCAGGAAGTCTTTATGCTGCACATTCGTACAGGTGGACAAAAATCCTTACTGTTCAATTGTTCCTGAAAGAGATCGACACAGTTTCAAATAATGTGTTTTGATAGCCTGATGGTAGAGAGAGAAATGGAAGGCACAAGGTAGAAATAGGAACCTGAATCATCGCATCTGAGACCAGAGAATAGCATTAATGATTGGTTATGGTTTTCTCTGTGCCAATGTTTTTCAGTCGGTAATGGACTGCTGGACCACATCTACTATAAATGATAGTTTGTTTAGTACGATTCATCAGCAGTGCAATGTCTCAGACGTTGGTCTCTTTGCGCAAACGCTTCATACGCTGTACGTTGCTCTCCATGGCGTCAGGGTTGGTGATCTCTGTGGCACAGCTATCAGGAAACCAGCCCCTCACTCCATCTCGCATTCTCTCCCCATAGCACCATCCTAGGAGAAGATCGCTGTTAAGGTCAACTTTAAAGCACCTTACATTTTATTTTGCGCTTTTAACCAAAAGAACAGCGACACTCTTGTGTTTGATGGTGTGAAATTTGCATTGTATTACAGATTGGAAAGAAGTTAAGGTCTCACCCTCTTGTTTTTGTAGGACAATGACAAGCTCGGCCTCTTTCAGGCCCAGTTCATCTGGCTCCTTTGGCATGTAGGATTTGGTGGCCTCATACTGTGGCAGACCTGAAAAGCACAAGGCAGTGAAGTTCATAAAACTTTCTTTAACATCTTACTGTCCTACAAAGGAGTAGGAAGCTAACTTATATCCAACAGGGTGTAAAATTACACCAAAGTACATACCATAACTTCTTTGGAGTGGCACACCCTTTGATAACAAAACCAAATGTCAACAGCTATGCTTGCTATTAAACTACACAAGCTGCAACCCCACCTCTAATAGTTTTGCTGTCGGTATGGTAAACGGACTGGTTCTTCTGGAACTTTTCATTTTTAAAATACCATTTTAATGTCTGTATCTATTCTGATCTTATAGCAACAAAGACATTGGTCACGCCAGGCCAGGTAATCTTTGAATGATTCGGCTACATCTGTGTCGACAGAAAAAACAAAATCCTTTTACTATTTGATGCTTTTGAGTCTAAATGGTAGGAAGTTTGAATTATTGGAAGCTTTTCTTACAAGTTCTTTATGGATCAAAGGAAATCTAACAAGCTCAACCGAAGAAGAAATAAACGCTGCAGCTGTGTAAACAAATAAGACGGCAAAAGTGAATGCAAATCATCCGTTTTCTATGCTGCACTGTGCTGAGGGAGTTCATAACAAATGAATAACATCTCAGGAAAACAAACACTGTGATTAAACTTATTATTCTTTATAATAATACAAGCTTACCATCAGTATTATTGGAGCCAGCTGTCTCCTTGTGTTCTGTAAGAGCAACTATCCATCGTTCCCGGTCCACCCTTGGTGATAGAAAATAAAAAATAAAGCACAATTTAAAACAAAAACAAAAAAACCCCCCAAAAAACTACAAACCAGTGTTTTCTACAGTGAAATTCATAACATGGGAGGATCTTAGGCTGCCATTAAGATTCATGGCAGTAGAGAGCGCCAGACACAAACTATTAGATGTGGTCTTCGAGGTGGTAAATGTAAATGTGATTTTGAATAAAGAACTACTATCAGTATTGAAAGAAAGCAATATTTTAGAATCACATTGTGATATAAAGCATTAGAAGTTGTTAGACCTCTGGGTAAGTAAACTTTTCTTTGAGATATATATAGCTGAGCTTAAGAGGAGTCTGAAAGTTACAGTACCTGGACTCAGCCAGTAGGGAGATTTGCTCTGCTCTCCCTTCACTGTTCTTACTCATCAGTAGTCTAAAAGAAAGGTAGCTGGAGTTGTTCTTGGGAGACGTAGGCCCCCTTTTCTCTCCATCCTCACCCATCTCCACCTCAATATTCTCTAAAGTAGCGTAATCCAACACCACAAAACTCTCCTCACTGGACAGACAATTGGGAGAAAACAAACAAACAAAAAAGAAAGTCCATCACATGGCAGTTTTAAGCTTATTGTGTTGTCTTGCTAAACTTGCTGTGAAACCTAGTTTATGCATGTGTCAATGTACCTAGATCCCAAGCAGCTAAAACTCCATCACTTGATTGATAATGGTCTCTCCTAGATACTATCACTTGACTTAAAAATGTGTCTAAATGACTCCAGTGTTGTTCCTCTGAGCTGACATTGTTTGCTTTCTCCCTAACTCAAAACAGAAAGCTGTAGTCAGTCGAGCTGACACGCTGAATGCAGGATCGAAGAATCTCAAGTATGCAAGCACCACATCCATACTCTCTCCTTGCTCTGTCCCTTTCCCTCCTCTCTTCTGTTTCTCATATTCTGTCAGCAGCTGGATCTACTTAGTATCGACTACAGTCACAAGGAAATAGCAAGCAAGTGAATTAAACTGTTTGTGGGTTTAAGTGTTCTCTTCTCTTGCCCGCTTTAGCAGATGTCCAGGCAGGTTCTACTGTACTCTACCATTAATCTTTTAGGTGTCCACTACTTATGGTCCACCAGGAATCATCTTAAGATACATCATTTGAATATTTGTCATCAAAATCAATGAAAAAAAAAACCTCAATCATTACACAGGGAAAGCCTTAAACTAACTCTGACAGTCATCTTCATACTCAGCTTCAAAATTTCCCATAGTATTTTAGGTGAATACGATTGTTGGCACTCCACTCCCACTCACCTCTTCTTCTTGGTGACAATCAGTACATCGCTGAAGACAAACAGGTAGTAGCTTCTGGTGCTGAAAGCCTTCCATATGCTGAACTCTTCAAGTGAGAGGCGCAACTCACCGCGCTTCTTCAGCCACCGCGATGATGACACCAGTGGGAATGCCTGTCAGCATCAACAGATTTATCATTCCAGGTTAGCAAAGTGGACTCAGGTTTTATATGAATTTTTAAATGACATTGTTATTTATTACTACAATCATTTATGATATTTTACTAATCAATGTAACCATATGTATGTATCAGTGTATTCTTTCTTGACTGTGTGGAAGCACACCTTGATTTTACCAAAATCCATTTGTTTCTCGATGGTGTACATCTGCTCAGTTCGCTCCATCCGTCTAGCTCCATCATTGCAGCTAGTGACCAGCTGTTGGCATAATAATTTTAACAATAGCAGCATAAATGTCCCAGTCTGCTCTCAGATGATAACTGTGAAGCTGCAGAGTGCTTTACATGCATCCTAGCTGAGGTGTGCTCAGTACCTTATTGATGTAGTGCAATGCCCAGATAGCAGCAAAGTACTGCGCTGTTCCTTGTGTAGTTTTCTGGCTGATTGTCTGAGGAGCAAACAAATACCAGTTACTCTCTTGTGTATTAGTTAACACTTAGTACATAAGAGCCCGACTGATATACTGGCAGGGCTGATATACTAGTATCAGCATTTATAATTCTATAATAATATAGTCAATAATTTAAATAATTTTTTTTTTAAAGAAAATGGATGGATAGACAAAAAGACTTTGTAGAAACACCCTTCAAAAACGTTTGTCCACCAGAGGGCACTCTGCGACTATCTTGCAACACTACAAAAACAATCAGCTGATCTGAGCAGAGAAGGGCAGAGCATAAACAAGTAATCCACAACTTGTTGAAATAGTAAACCAGGATTATTTTTAAACTGCATTGTCAGGCTTCTGTTTATGTTTCATGTGTCTGAAAGAAAAAAAAATATCGGCTGATGTATTGGATTTCTACCAAACCCTGTGTCAGTCAGGCTCTAATGAATGTATGATTCTGATTCACTAAAAGAGAAAATACACACAGAACCTGCTGACCATGAACCCATATTTTTTAAATGTCCATTTTAAGTTGCTTTGTATGTTCCACTCTAAAACAAAAAAAAAAGGAAAAAAAAAAGAAAAAAAAAAGAAAAAGAACTTTTACTCATATAGTAAAGCAAAGCTTAAACTGACATCCAGCAGTAGTGGCAGTCTGGTTACTCGCTGCATGGGAAGGATGAGAAAGGAGAGCATGGGGAGACCTCTGCATTCACTGTTCATTTCGATTTTCTTCAGGGTCTCCTTGAACGCACTGTTACTTGACCTAAGAGATGCAGAAAGACACATGTTCAGCTCATTTAGCCATGTTACCAGAGAAACTCAATAGCTTGCTTGTTCTTCTACTCACAATAACTTCTGCAGGGTCCTCTGCTGAAAGGTCTCGTTGGAGCAGTAGCTAATGTACGGCTCAAAGTGGTTAGCAGCGTGGGTCTGAACGATGTCGCTAATGTCCATGATCACTGGGTTGTCAGAGTGACGTTGTTCAAGGTCCTCAAAAAACCTGAGGGAGAGTTCAGTAACAATTTAAAAGATATGTTATTTCTCCCACCTCTGTAGGACATATACAGAGGGTGTTCAGGCTGAACTGACTGTGACCACTGAACAGTTTACATTTCTGATGTGTAATACAAATCAATCAATGCACAGATGAAATATTTCTGACTCCAATGAACCAAACTTCTTTGAAATTTTGAGAAGTAGTTAAATAGTTAATGCAACCCCCCCACACACACTGACTAATGATTTATTCAAGCACAAAAAATAAATAAATAAATAAATCAATCAATCATCACCTAATTCAAGGGTAGTACCAGTGTTTTATCCACACATAACAGACTACTTAGCAAAGAACCCATTTTAAACTGATTGGGCACTTTGTTACTAGGAGCCTGTTGCAAAAACACAAACTAAAACCCAGTTGTTACCATTTCTTTAGTTGAAGCAATGAAAAATACTGTGATGACACTGTTTGACAGAGAAAAAAAAAAAAAAAAAAAAAAAAGGATTTCCCCAACAGTGCAATTAGGGAAAAATTAGATTAGCTGTGATTGTCAAGCTATTAGCTTGATGGAATTATGAACACAAAAGAATGCCATCAGATTTTGATCCGCCATGCAATACTATTTGGAAAGCATCTGATCAGCAACAACTTCATTTTTCAGCATGACAATGATCTCAAACACACTACCAATGGAGTAAAAGCACATCTAGACAGACAAAGCCACAATGAAACACGGTCTTGGATTGGACAGATGGAGTGTGGGATCATTTTGACAGAGAACGGAGCAAAAGGCAGCCAACATACAATTAATAGCTTTAAACATCCTTCACGAAGCCTGGCGAAATATTCCTGAACACTACTTAAAGAAATGACAAGAAGAGAATTCACGTTATGTTGAAAAACTAAGGTGGCCATACTCAAGCTTTCCAGTGTATAATGTATATATCCATGTGTGCACATGTTTCAGGAAAGAACTGCACAAACATCTAACTTTTCTAACAAAATAAGGAAGAAGTGGCTCAAGACTTTTGCACAGACCTGTATATTAGTTAAAAAACAAAAAAAAAATCTATGACTTTGACACAACAAAGTATTTGGGATATAACTTCTATCACATCACAGAAATAGTTTGTGGCAATGTTAAGCAACCTTAGTAACAGGAAGAAACATCTTTTGACCTTTGCCTCACCGGTTTCCAACAGATAAATAACAAACATCAATATGAAAAATGACTTTTAGCCCCGCTCTTGAAATGTGCTTTTAAACAAACAAAAAGGGATGAAAATGAAACCTGAAAACCGCCCAGCCAACAAACCAACTACAGCACGCACGCACACACACACACACACACTGAGACAGCAGCTTCCAATACACGTTCAGTAGTTTCACAGATACTGTTTTACTTGGAAATAGAAGAAGAGGCTCAAAGATGAAAGGGCATTTCTCTTTGTTAATAAAGTTGCTTGCATTACACACAGGCTGGTTTCAAACACATTATCATTATAAAGCCTGGGAATACCACTCTGAGCAGATAGGCAGCAGAACCAGTTTGACTAGCAAGTTTTAACATGTTTATGGGGCCTACAGGACAGTACAGAAATGCTAATGGAAAATGCTCTACCTGAATCAACCTTTTTCCTTACAAGTAATATGTTTCAGATGAATTTGACATCAATGCTTTCCCCAGAAAAAAATTAAATAAAAATGAAGGTCTTTTTGAAATTAGCAAAATACAGTAACGATGACTATGAGATCCTTAAGAGTCATGCGCTGACCTTTGACTAACGTCACGGATGACGGCAATATTGGAGAAGAGGTGGTGATGCTCTGTGGCCGTCATTGTCTTCCTCAGTGTTTCGCTTTCCTTGAAGTTGCGTACCAGGATACCCAGGCTGTGCAGGTATGAATGCTCTGAGGTGATGATCTCAAAAATGGCCTATCAAGTGCAGACAACAAATTACACAACCAAGTAAATCGGAATGAGCCATTCACTCTGTAACATGTACTTTCTGCTGTCAAGTTCTTTCACTTTAATTCACCGTGTTCCTTATTTCATGTGTGTGATGTAGTGAGTTCCTACATATCCCAGAATTCCTTTAGAGAGATAGCATCTTCTTACAGCATTCTGCTTCACTACATTACAACCAGCCAGAAAACCCAGTGTGCAGCATGTGACAACATTATAAAACATGAGCGTTTGCTGCTGTGCATTCTGGTTTATCAAGGCTGCTGTGGTTTTCAAAAAAAAAAAAAAAAAAAAGGCGGTTCAAAGGGAGCAATGCCTAAATGCAGTTTTAGTACTGCAGATATTCATCTTAAAATTCACAGAACACTGAAGTGTAATGAATGCAAAACCAGCAGACACTTCACCACTGCTTGATTAGCAGCTGTGTGTTTTCAGCTGTATAACAGAATAAACACTATGTTTTACATTATCTTAGTTTACCACTAGTGTTGTGGTTAGAACCTTGGAGGAACGAAGAGGTGGGAATGACACACCTTCCAGGAATGACCAAAGGGCATGAGCTGAGCTAAATCTAACAAGTTCTGACTTGAAGCTTGAAATGTCAATAAGTAACACTGCGTGCTGGACCGAGTCAAGATCTCTGTTGCAAGAATCTCAAATCTTCATTACACTACAGTCTATCCACAAGGAGTGCAGCATTTTTTATTAACCTCAGCAATCCTGAACTTCAATAAAATGCTTTCATAGTTCCTAAAACATGATTTGAACGACTGCAGGAAACTGGTTCACCATTTAAAGTAGACCAATGAGTTGACCAAAAGTACAAAGGAGCATGATAAGCACCTGTGTAGCCAGAGAATGATTACATTCACAGGGTGTGGCTTTATTCAGGGACTGTAGTGCATACAGGGTGGACCTTTGCTATTGACACAACAGCTGACATCTCAGATGGCTGGTGAGGGAAAAATCCACCCTGGGATAGTGTTACACTGCACAGATAGTATCAGTTTGTGATGTTTGTTGGCTTTTCAGAAGTTTCTGGAATGAAATATAACTGGATTTGTTGTTACATTCACTTCACCGGAACCCACCTTAGCGGGATCCTAACCTGCTTAGAGAGCCTTTAGACAAATTCTCTGAGAACAGGTTTCCATTCAGGAAATTAATTCAGGATGAACTTTTTCCCCCTAAACAAAAACTCTGATTTAGCCCAATAGTTTACACAGAGTTTTCTTACGAAACCTTCAGTAATCATGTTGTGCTTGAATCCATTTAATCACCTTTTTAAAAAAAACAAAAAAAAAACAAAAAAACAATTTCCTGTATGTCCCCAATTCTACTAAACTATAAAATATGATAATTATTGCATTAATAAACTGCAATCCAGTATAAAAAAAACAAACAAACTATTAATAGTCACTGCATGTGTGGGGGTTTCTTATTCTGGTATCAGTTTTTATTGAAACCACAGGCTGTGGCTGCTTTTCTCTTTATCTGAGTGAACGGAAGCAGCATATCATAGTTTTGTTTTTTTTCCCCCCCCCGCCATTCTGTCATCAAGAATATTCCTAAAACATTTTATATAGCGAAAAAAGTTGTCATTCTTAATGTAAACATTTTGGGTGAAATGCTTTGAACTTGTCAAATGTTTTATGGTTGCATTTATGGTTTATATATGGTTTTAGTAGTGTGCGGTTTTCTGTAGCATGCTGAAACACACCACAATCCCTCTCAGAAAAGGGGTCAGTAGTACTTGGAAGATGAGGGAACCGGTAAATCCAGTGTTGCAGCGTCGTGGAGAGTAATGACTCACATGAAAATAACCAAATTGGTTTGTATTGTAATCATCGTGGACTTGTTTTCTTCATGGCCAGGCTTTGTGATCACCTGATCTGTACTGCTGTGACACAGAGGTTTACTGGTCTCTCTGGATTCATCCAACTGCACCATCCACCATCAGCTCATATCGTGGCTGTCTTTTACCCATACCTCTACTACAAAGACTGAGTTTGTGAAGTGATCCTAAGGAGCAGCATCATCTTAAATTTAAGATAATGATGATTGACCAAATTAGTTCATTAATCTTTACCACAAACTACTCAGTTCCACAGCCTGCAGTGCACATTTTATTCATTGCTAAAGAGATTTCATTACATGAACCAGATACCTTCAACAAGACAATATGCACCTACCCAGTGCGTGCCATATTAAACGAATAAACCTACTCATACAATTTTTACATTTCTTCTGGTCCTTAACAATGACCATAATCTGTCACCTTCCTCTGTGTCATCTCTTGTTGACAACTTAATCTGAGATTTGTTACACAGTAAAGTTAACCTTACCAGGCCAACCTGATATAGTAAGCAGCTATGTAAGCATGCACACACTTACCTCCTGTCGCTTTCGCTCCTGAGGTGTGACCGAGTCCAGAATACCGGTGTCCTTCACCTTTAAAAGTGATATAAAAAAAAAAAAAAAAAAAAAAAAAAAAATATCAATAGTTTGAAACTAATATTTCTTTGAATAATTTTTTTGAGACCGTTATATAAAACATATTCAGTACAGTAAGAGTAAGTGTTTATATCAGATAACTTTAATTCAAATTGATTTGAAAAAAAAACAAAAAAACAATGGAAACCCCCCCCCCCCAGAAGGCAGACCGTGCTCTCTGCGGAAGGAAGTGAGGACTGAAAATGATTTCTATACTAGCACGCTGCTTTATTGATAACTGAAGATTATTATAGACTGCTCTTAGCCTATACTTGATTCCCTCATTGCATTTGGACATGTACCAGCTGACTCCAGGTGAGCTGGGTTGGTCGGTAGCTCTTTATCACAATGCCCTGATCATTTGCAGCAGGCTCTGCCACCACAGACTCATCAAGGGACTCATCTTGGTTGGTGGACTGCAGCCCCCGCTCACGGATTTCCTGGTAGAGGCGTGGTGTAGCTGAGGACAACATCAAATTGAACTCAGAAAATTTTATAGTCAGAGTCCTAAATGCACAGTTCTAAAAGTATCTACTATCATGATCAGCTTATGTGTGGATTTTGCTGTTTTTCAATCACAAATGCCACAAAAATGCCAAAGCTGGATTGTGACACCATATTAAGATGGATTATTTGAGAATGAAAACGAGGGAGGTGAGAATGCATCAGTTAGGTGGACAGCCGGTAGACAGAGAGTGTGTTAAATGTGCAGGTTAAAGATCAAAGAGCAGGTTAAACATCGAATGATCCTCGAGGACTTAAAAAGAAGCAAACAAGCAAACAGAAGTGTTGTTTAGGCAGTTCTCAATCAGCTGCTTCAGTATCAGTTTTATAAACTGAGTTTTCTTCTCAATTCCACATAACTAGATCTCAGAGATTACTTTAAAAATCACATCTCAAAAAGGAGACGTCGCAGTGCCTGACGGTTCGGGACAACCTTCAAGGCCCAGCAAGTATTTAACATGCCGGGAGTGTTCAGGGAGAACGATTTCCGTTTCGGTCCCCTCCTTTCCAAGCTATGGCATGGAAATTATAGCTTTCTCTGCATGAGGTTTTCATGACTGAGCATACGATTAATTTGCAATCTAGTTTCAAAATGTCAAATGTAATTGGTATTTTCTGAGTATTTGTAGCCCTTTAACCCAATTAAGAGACGCAGACAACGCGGCGCACGGGTGGACATACCATCTTTGAATGATCCACGTTGTCTCTGGTTCCTCTTTCTCCCCAGGGTTCCCTAGAGACAAAACAGCAGTGCAGCCTGAAGTTACTGTGGAATAAATGTGTGTCACTGATATTTTTTCCTTTCTTTCCTCATTCTGCCTTTAACAAACTTCCTGAACACTAGTCTAGTCGATTGTGGAAAAACGCCATCATCTTTATTACTAAAGTTGAATGTTGCTGACACTATTGGGTATTCCCCCTGTCACCTATTAAAAGGACAAGACTGTATCAGCTCTGCTCATTTAAGAACTTTGGTAGCTACACCAGACTGAAAGAGCTTGACAGACCCAGTCGAAGTGTATGTGTTTAAAGGTCACAACTACACAAAGAAAATGATGCTGCACATGCTCCAAGTAATTGGATAAGTTAAAGTATGATTAATTAGAAGGACTAGCTCGGATGCCTGTTTTTCTAAGGAATTCATAAGCTAATATCAAACTGTGACATGCATACAAGTTCTCATCTAATTTGCAATATATTTGTGGCAGATGGGCAGAGTAGAGCACTATCCTTAGACCCCCTGGCCTCAACTTATGTACCTTACGTCCATGGGTGCGAATTGGGGCAGGACTGGGTGCTCTGCCCTCTCTAACAGGTTTCAGTTCGGTTGCAGTTGCTTGTTCTGTCGCCAAGGTTTCAAAATTCAAGCTAATTATTGCCGCTCTGTATGACTGGTTCCTGCGGTTCCTCCTAATACCAAAACCTTCTCCATCACTGTCGTAATCGTCCCAGGACACATCCGAGCGACGGCTTTGGTTCGCACTGCTGGAGTTCTCCAGTCCTACTGGGAATGTCACCACGGTGGTGTGGTGTCGGTTTTTAGGCCGGCTGGACACTGCTAACTTCTTGGGGATCATTTGCTCCTTGCCAACCTTCAGCGCAGCAGGACTTGTTGTGCTCAGAACCACCTGCTGAGGCACCGCAAGCCTGTCCACTTTATCATCATCCACATCCTCCGCTTGCTCCTTGGGTGTGGATGCTTCAGGCTCGGGTGTTGCAGAGCCTGGCGAAGGGCACTCATCACCCGACTCGTATATATGGAGTTCTGTGGCGAACTGATTTTCCACGATCTGAGGGACCTGGCAGTCCTCTGACTGGCTCTGAGACATGGCGTCCTCCTGTCCTAATGTTGGCTGGTCTGGGCTCTTCAGCAACTACAACAATGGACAAAGTACAGAATTGAAAGGAGTTATAATGTATAAAGCAGGACCTTAAACAGAAACAAGGCAACAGTCTGGCCCCAAATAATCTCCAGTGACCCACCTTGTGATCCAGTTCCGCTCTCACACAAGCACTCAGAGTTTTGATACCCTTCAAACTCATATGAAGGGACTTAACCCATGAGTCACCACTTACTCCTACGCTGGACTGTAAATCTGTACGCCGCAGTAACCACAAGAAAAGAAACTTTTTAATAAGCTGGCTACTCCTGTCCTGTTCTGTGAACAGTCCAGCGCAGACCCATAAGCCCGTTTTAATACATGCGTACTTCTTATAAACACATCTCTATTATAAATAAGCCTGGCGAAAGCCTTTAAGTGGCATTCCTACCAGCCAGTGAGAAATCAGCTTTGCATGTGGGTTTAAAATATAAAATCCCGCTGCTGTAAATCCACTTTAAGTGTTTTGGGTTTTTTCCGTGCATTTCGCCTTACTCGCAAATTGATTTCCAATAACTTCGCTGCCTGTAAGACGGATTAGGGTGGGAGAGGGAAAAAATGTCTGCCTCACATTCCCACAGTTCAAAACAGCGAGATGACACGCAATGCAAGCAACACCGAGACTGGGAGAGGTCCAACAAACTGCCCTACCTGAGTGAGCAGAGCTTCTGACAGCAGCCTCGTTTACTCGCTGACAGCACGGGTCAGTCCGCCGGTGCTTCCGGAGCTGCTGTCCGACGCGCAGAAAGAGTGCAGCTTTTATTGAGCTGCAGCTGTACTCCTCCGCCGCTTTCTGTCACATTCTCCGTCTTTACTCGCCCACTTCCTCCTGTGTTTGCAGGCGCCCATTAAAGCGAACCCTTTACGTCACTACAGGTGAGCGTCAATCAATCATTAATAAGCGACCGTTTCGAAGAAAGCAGGACACAGCTCGCGAGACAGCTTCTCACGGATAAGCAGCCTTATATTTAGCCATTCATATTTAACACCTGCCCCTGTGATGCTGGATTATCCTATTTACCAGTCTTGTCTCGGTCATACAAACCTTGACTTTGAAAAAAAAAAAATATATATACATTATTATAGAGCATCAAGTAGAATTTTGACATTTGAGTAGCTGAAATCCGTTTGCGCATACATAAAGACAAAGTGTTCCCTTTTGCGTAAACTTGTAATGACAATTTTTTTTTCTGATTTTTGTATACCTGATTGGTAACACATAGCTACATAGCTCGTTGTTCCCCTCTAGTGACCAATAAGAGGCATGACACTGTGTTCATCAAGCATAAATCCAGATTTTCACAAGCTTAACCACAAATGAGTCATTAATAAATAATACATTTGTTTTTTTTAATGATTATTATTATATTTCAGTCATTTTGTGCGGTAATCTGTTTTTTGTACAAATCATTTTAAAATCATCAAAAAACAACTCTTGTTTAAGCCGTGTTTGAACTTGCAATTTCCATTTCATTTTCCTTGTAGATTAAAAATATCACCAGCAAATATCTCCACAAGTCACTAAAGCTGAGCCAGCCTCAGACTCATGTTGCTCAGAAAGTAGAGCATAATCTGAAGGCCAGTGGTTTGATCCCTGGCTCCTTCACCCTTTATGTCAAAGTATCCTTGAGCAAGATACTGAATCCTGAATTTCCAGGATTGCACCCACTGGAGTGTTAGGGTAGGTTAAAAGAAGTGCTTGCATGAATTACTTCAAGCCTGGTGGGTGAATGAGTCTGGAAGTAAAGAAACACTAAACACTCAAATTGAGTAAAGTGCTATGCTGTAAAATACAGTGCTGTGAGAAAAACCCCAACACAAACACATTTAATATGATTCAAATGATTATTGATGATTTCATTTACTGAAGAAAAAAATCTATTTAAACCTACCTGGTCCTACGTGAATAAGTAATTGTCTCCTTTGTTAAATCATCATGTATAATCATGATGAATCAAACTGAGTTGAATTTTACTAGACACACTGAGGCCTGATTACTACCAGATGTGTTTAATTTTAAAAAATCACTTAAAAAGAACCTTACAGATAAAGTGAAGTTTTGGTTTTGGTACTCTACAGTGAGAGCCATTATGAGAAACCTGAAACAGTGCACACTGAAGACTCATCCAGGAGGTCACCAAAGAACCCACAGGAACATCTAAAGAACTGCAGGGCTCAATGTCTCAGTTAGTTAGAGTTAGAGTTCACAATTCAATAATAAAAAAAGAGACTGGGCAAAAATGGCATCCATGACAGAGTTCTGCGCTCTACCTGAAAATCCTGAAGGAGAATGCCTGGCTGTCAGTTCACGCCCCATAGCTCAAGCATATGCAAAGGGACAACAATCTGAAACACACCAGCAAGTCCACCTCTGAATGGCTCAAAAATCCCAAAATGAAGTGGCCCATTCGAAGTCAGAACTTAAATTGGATTGAATGCTCAACAAGTCTCCAATGTGGCTTAAACAAAACAATCCAAAAGCTTCACCAACAGTTATCACAAATGCTTGATTGCAGTTCTTGCAGCCAGCAGTGGGACAACCAGTTTTTAGGTTTAGAGGACAATTAATTTTTTGTGTAGAGCCAGTGTGTTCCCGTCCATATAAGATTTTAAGCTTCTTCAAAAAAACTATACATGACAAGTTTGTATGGGAATTAATTAGTGTTGCACAAGTATTATATTTTTTGGAAAGTAACCCAAAAAACAAAGCACACATTTTCTCTTTTTTTTGGTAATTTAAGATTTAATTTCTTCAACTTTAACAGTCTGAAAATATGATTACACATTAACCAATATTCTATTCAAGCAAGGCTGAGACATGTATTATAATGCAATGTGGAAACAATGAGGTGACAAAATGCTGAGGGTCACTATGTACACAGTTTATATATAAAGAAAATCAAATGGCAATGACATTTACACCATCCTCAATTTCAATATCATATGGCATCCGATGAAAGTGAATTAGAATATATCCAAGTGATCAAACAGTCCCATGATATTCATGTGACATCGTGTGCATACTTGTAAAAATGTCCATCCAACAAAAATGAAACATCATGTTTTTAACCACCGGACAAACACAGCATGATTTAATTTCATTTAAGAGCTTTACTCTCACTTAAATGCCACTGTGCAAATGCGTGAACTGGTAAAACTTGCAGTATGTATGTCTCCTCAGTTCTGCCGAAAGTATTCAACACAGCTTTTCCAAATTTCTATTTGTTGGCCAAACTGTGCCCAACAGATGTGCGAATCATTAAGAATACTTGAAAAAGAAAAATCAGCTTTTTTGTAGTCACTGGGGTCGACTACTGAAACTGTCGTTTCACAAAATTTGTATCGTGACTATGTGTGTAAGCAGATCTGCTCATCAAAGATTTAGAGTCCAGGTTAGTGGGACAAAGACCGGAACATGACACAGGACAAAATGTTGTCTTTTCTCTAACTTTTGAAATATTTAGTGTGAAGATGACGACTGCTGTAAGTTGCCGATGTGCATTTCTTTTAAAGGCTATGCTCACATAGAGGATGCCTAGTAAGACTTTCTGTGTCTTTTCTTTTCTTCCTTTGAGAATATCCAGGAACCCCTGGGTCAAGTATGCTTAACAAAACAACACAACTTGATACGCTTTATGCAACACATGCACACAACATGTAACATTCGTGCTCAGAACAGCTTAAAGTTTAAAGTTTAGGTCACACACTGAAAATCTCATTTGGATCCTTTTATCCTTTTCCAGTGAAAATCAATCTATATCATTTTGCATTTTCTTTTTGAAAAATAGGATATTTTATCATCTTTTGAAATCCGCTGAGAAAGCACGACAAGCTTAACTACGAGACGCTGATACTTTTGAGCAGAGATTTTGCTTTAAAAAATTGAAAAGAATTGCAACCGTGGCAGTAAAATGAAGCCTAGAAAGCGCTTCTATGAGACTGATACAAAAATGTCATGACTAAGCCATGATGGAGATGTAACACTATCTACATATAGAATGCATTAGCTGCTTCATGAGTATTTTTTCCCCATTCATTACATAAAGGTGAGTGAGTCTGGCATATAGGCTTAAAAGTAGTCTCTTTCTATTATAAGTCTGTTAAATGTTCTAACTTTTGTCTAGTCTAGTGATTTGCAGGAAAGCGGATAGATGCTAAGTTCAGGACACATACATTTATCGGGTCACAAGAATCAGTGCATCTCAGAACTGTTGTTAATGTTAAAAAAATGAAGAAAAAAAACAAGATTTTGTGTCAATAAAACAGGTGCAGGGTCATCCCAAGCTGAGCCTCAGAACCCGTGTGGACAGCAGCAGCCACAGCATGGCCCTGTGTGTCTGGAGGCCAAAGAGTAACACACAGTTTAAAGGAAGACCAGCTTTTCCCCTGTGGACCTGTGCAGTGTGGGATGCAGGATCAGGGAGGGGGAGGCATTGGTATAAGTTGGGGTGGGGAGCGCTGCAGGGCAGAGGATGGGGAGATGATCCTGTTTACTATTTGGGTATATCCCCTTTCTTCAAAATGAGCTGCCGCTGCCAGGGCGCCAGTTTGGTCTCGTCATAGCCTAGGTTTCGTATTCGCTCCAACTCCGTCTTCTCCTCGATCTCCTTCACCTTTTTGGCCTGCTCCTCTTCTTTTCTACATGCACCCATAAAGGATAATTCACAGTAGTTAGAGTTGTACAGTAAATCTTCAGTTTATAGTTGTTACTTCTAACATATGCAAATGACCACATCTCAAGACACGAAGCACTCAGAAGCACAAACCACCACCAAGGCATCTCACTTTTTGGGCAGTATTTACTGTTAAAAGAATAGTACTGTATTTTCTGTATATTAAATTTATTTTCTTTGCTCTTTTTAAATGTAATTAAAGAAGTTTTTAATCCATTGATCTCAGACTCACAGCACCTAACAAATTTCTCATTCAACACATTTTGTGTTACGTGTTGTATCAAGCAGAATGAATAAAATTTTCTTACCTTTTCTGTTCCCTGTCACATCAGGAGATGGTGAGCACAAGAAGACAAGGTTTAAATATCTTAAACAGCAACAGCAGTTAATTCACAAGTTAAAGCAATTAAATGATAATTTTAACACGTGCAAGTGACAAAATAGGAAGTACACTTTATACTCTAAACATCAAGTTCAAATTGTTCAACAATAAATGTCACAAAGAAGGCTAAAGATCGCACAAATCTTGAGGTAAAGCTGAATTAGTCAATATATTTTTGCTTCCACTGGAGGAAAAAAATGAATGAAACCTTTCATGTAAAGTTCTCGACTCTTTTACTTCTTCCAGGCTCTGATTTATGGATTTAAAAACAGATACAAAACTAGCCTTTTACTTTTGGTGCATATGAGCATATGACGCACCTGCAGTTTTGATTAGCTCCAACATTTTCCCAATGCAAACACAAAAAATACATTTAGTAAGCTGGGTATTTTTGAATATTTTTGAAATAGAGAAGTACAACATAGTTGTGCAGAAGAGCTTCTTGAAATGCAAATAAACACTAAATTAATAAAGAAGGCCTGCAATGGCAAGAATTTAAAGTGCTT
This sequence comes from Haplochromis burtoni, assembly GCF_018398535.1. Lineage (NCBI taxonomy): Eukaryota > Metazoa > Chordata > Actinopteri > Cichliformes > Cichlidae > Haplochromis > Haplochromis burtoni. Next base: position 2,375,923 of record NW_024582421.1, read on the forward strand.
TCCTGTGAAAAAAAACTCTCTAGTAACAAAACCCCCCAACTGGTTGGATGTTTTGGTGGCATCACAGCCACTAAGTGTTTTCTGCCAACTTATTCCAGCCCAGAGCGCCTTTATGTCATCCATTTGGGTTAAGCACTACTAACCTGCCACCAAAAATGAGATGTGCTGAGTAACACTGGCTACTCACCTCTCTTCATCCATTTTCTTCTTCATCATGTCTCTCCTCCAGGCTGGCATTGACGCCAGGCGTGCCGCCTCCTCCTCAGCCTGTAAGGGGACAGAGGGGTCCGGGGAGAGACAGAGATAGGGGCCCACAGCAGTCAGCAATGAATTTGTACTTTTAAAGTATCTTCTGTTGTGAGGAGACTTGTGTCAAGTTTAAGAGAAATCGCGAGTGCAAAATATGTACTACATGTATTTGGTAAATGTGAGCAAGTTCTTCAGTCAGTTAAGTAGCTAACTCTGCTACAGACTTCACTTGCATCATCTTGTGTGCAACCTTCTTCTTTAAAAAAGTAGTAATCTCAGTCTTCACCTTTAGGTTAGCACACAGTCATGAACAGATGTGCCCCATGAGATCATTTTTAAAATATCTGGTTATAATACACCTGGATATAATAATAGATGTGTTAACATTTGAAATATTTGGAAATTACTATTGAGTCTATTATATTAAATTAAAGGTGATATTGAGATGATTTATGTCGGTAGCACTGCATAAATCATCACTAAAGCAGGCAAGCACCTGCATAAAGAACAACTGTAATGAAATGTTAGTCCAGTCTGTTTGTTTGTGCAGATTCTCAAATGTCAGTTTTAAACAAATGGCCTTTATGTAAGACTTAAGAACCTAAACAATGGTAACCCAATATAGTTGAAACTAATGTATGAATTCACCAAAACAAACAGATCTCACAAAATGTCTGCTTCTGCTGTTTGTTTAAAATGAAACAAAGCCTTTGAAAAGGACAGTGTTTTACAGGATATTCTCTGTGTACACATATGGTAACTGGATCCCTTTTTTCCCTTTCAGGCTGTAACTGGAGGTGGAGCGGGAGAGAAAGAGGGCAGCCATCTTGGATTTCTCATCTTCGCCCAACTAGACACATTACCCTTCTGCATTCATTTTACTGAAGGATTTCACTTGCCCTAGCCAGTGTGAATCCAGGTAAGATTATCTATGGAATTAATATTTAATGAGTCCCCTGGGAATTTTGCCTCAAAAAAAAAAAAAAGAAAAAACATGGAGAAAACAAACCAAAATAAACAAATTTACACCCCCCCCACCAAAACCCTTCACCAAAAAGTAGCTGATAGTAGCTATTAAAGGTTTAAAACTAAGCGTGATCAAGTCAACTGGCAATTAAGTAAGAGTGACAGTTAAGCCAACCAATTAAAAAAGAAAAAGCTGCAAAATACGAATTAAGCAGCTCTCTTGATGGGCTTAATAAAGTTTTTTGGTTTTGTGGGCCATATTTGTAGTGTCAGTGGACATCCACAAGGGTCAGAACACACAACCCTTTGCTGTGCCTGCATACTGTTTGTGATTATAACAATTGTAGGCTATTAGATTTATAAATTTGGAAGTGTGAAAATGACATTGTATTATTAAGATGAAGTTATTGCCTAGACTTTGCTGTGCTAGCAGCTATTTCAATAATCAATAATAGTTTTAGGTAATTTTATTGAATCTAGCATTATTTTTTGTCTAATGAAAGAAAAATAAACAAATAAACTGTAGTTCAGTCAAGACTAATTCTGTTGATACTGTAATTACTACAGCAACTTGACCTCCAGTTCCATATATGCAAGAGCGCATTGTGCAAGCTCAGCAGATTACATCATAGTCTATTATAGTTTTGCCCATCTGTTAAGGCAGTGTTGTTACTAACATCACTCTTTACTGCATTGTGTACGTGCTCCAACTCTGCCTGAAATATTGTGCAAAGGGGAAAAAGTTTGATAGAAAGTGGCTTTAGGTTTACCAGCTGACTGCCTTCTCGTGCGACCTGCAAGTTGAGAAAGATTCACTGTAACCTCCTTATGGCTCCTGTAAGCCACAGATAGAAGGACAGCAGGGGGTGTTAAGAGGGTTATTCCAAGGTAATCTTGATGCAATAGAACAGACACTATGAGAATAGTGTGCAGTGTGCGGTTTATTGCATCGACAAGCATTGCACTTGAGGATTACACATTGAAGAGTGTGTGTTTGACAGTTGCTCTTTCATTGGTAAATCAGTGTCGTTATGTAAGTTCTCAAAAGGATGGAAACAATATCTTAGGTAATCTATTGTTTTGGCCTTTTTGCCACACAGGTGCATCAGTGCAAAAACTCCAAATGATTAATTGCTGCTTAAATCTGCTAATCCCCAAAAATGACAGTTTTATTTACTTATAACACCAACCTAGAAACCAATAAATAGAAGAACATGAAATCAATTATGGAAACTCTGAGCCAATATTTGAAATATACTTATATAATAACATAAGCAAACAATGGAATAAACACCATAAAGCAGTTGTAACATTTTAATGTGATGTTTTATTTAAGTTAAAGCTTTGACTGGTGAATACTTTTAAATATGCTCAGAGAAAATAATTGTAACTTTTGAACCATTTTCACCATATTTCACCAATTCTGTAATGTTTATTAAAAGGCACACCTTATAAGTAAATAATCCACTTGAATTTAAACAAAGACATTTGTGAACCACTAAGTAGTTCTAAACTTCAAACCCACTAAAGACTGAGCTACTTTCTCTTTCAGTTCAAGCAAAAAGGAACCATTTAGACAGTAAGGCCATTTTCCCCTTCACTAATTATCAAGAATGAAGGTAGAACAGAGGCCAGATGCTGCTCACTCGCTGTCACTTGCTGTTTTTGTGTGAGTTCACTGGCTAAAAATGTGACAAAGAGGAGAAAAAGGGACACGTTTGATCATGTGCATAGAAAGAAAGATAAATGGAAATGTAACTTTTATGTAGCAAAAACTGTGTGCAATTCCATGTCATTTTTTAAAGTCGGTGGAATATATGAATGTTATCTATAGACCTGAGTCTGTCACTTAAAAGTGAACCACATCTTCTTATGCACATTACTAATACCAGTGCCAATTAATCACCTACTATATGAAAATGAGATGGGATAAAACCCTCACATAAACGCAGTCTGAAATATTCAGTGTAAAACAACTATGCAGAGTTTTACTAATCATCCCCATTACAAAGATGACCCAAAGAAACAAACAGCATTGATTTTTATGGCAAATCTTTTCCTTTTAAACTATTTTTTCCTTTGTGTTTTGTGGCAATCAATCATACTTCGTCTGAAAAGCTCTTGGTTTCACACAATATGTGCATCTTTTGTAATACAATGCATACTTTCCTCCACTTAAACATACAGAAGCGGTAATGTTAGCACAGCAGCATGGATGCTCTTTGCTGCAGTTAAGTCCATTACGTGACATGACCTAAACATTAACAAAGCAGATTAGGTTCTCTTGTCAGCATGTTGCACTGTGCGTGCTAGTTTTCCACAATTGATCTTAGCAGTGAACCTTCAGCACAACCTTAGCCTACATAACTGTTAGATATCAAAAAGTTCAGCTTCCTTTTCTTTCCAAAAAGCAAAGCTTCGGTCAATGTATTTGATGATTTCCTCATTGCTGAACTCTTTAAGCTCATAGATGACTTTAATTGAATCTTCATTGGGTTCTTCTTTGGGTGGAGGTTTATCAACGTGGGGTTCTTCTTTGACTTTAACAGTAACAGGTTGGGCATCTTTCACTGGACATGGTGTTGCTGTTTCTGGAAGTGTCTCAACTTTAGCTGTTGCTTCAACATGTTGCACGCTTGCCAAGTCCTGCATGTGGTCCTGCTCTGAACCTTTCCCATTAGAAATTGCAGGCTTATTTAAACTGACATTCCCCTGAACACTGTCCTCCACTGAGTCCTTGGGGGGTCCCTGCTCCACACACTGACCATCGTGAGCCACAGCAGGTGACGAACCTTCAGAAACCCCCGAATGTGAGACTGGTAAGGAGGGTTGTTGTGATGGTGCAGGTGGTGCAGAGTGTGCATTCGAAAGTGGGAGTTCAGGAGGTGGTGGGTGGGATGGTGGGGGAGGGAGTGTTTCCTGCATTGACATTATGGACATGTCAGGAGACATGGAATGTAGCGATGCTGTCAGCATGCCTCCTCCCTCACCCGAGTCTCCAAAGTACTTGACTTTTATGTCCTCAAAACCATCCGCCCAATCTCGCTTCTCGCACTCAATTTCCTCCATGACCTCCTTGTGAAACTGCCTTATGACCTCCCATTTGTGGCTGCCAAGACGGTCAAACATCTCATAGCATAAAAGGTGTCGGAATTTCCGCTCACTTCGAGACATGTTCATTTCCAATAGCTGGAAATAGCCAAGCATGAAAAGGTCAAGAGTTAGGCTTTCATAGCTCACAGTTGACCCGTTGATGTGCGGCAGGAAATGCTGTGGCCAATAGATCATCTGAGCACGACTCAGCCGGCGGATCTGGCGTGTGGGCACTTGACTCATGATTGCCCTCCAGTGGCCAATCAGATTCCCTACTACCTGCTTTGATTTCATAAATAGGAGGAGTTTATCGTCTTCACTGTGCATCTCTCCACCAATCTGTGCACTAAATTGGCTGTAGTCCTCCCAGTCCACATCTAAATGATTTCGCCTCCTGCCAGTATATCTAGTCTGATAAGACTCAGAGACTGTATACTTCCGCCAATGTTCAAGGAACAGGAAGACAATTCTCTCTTTCCTCATTTCAATACATTCCTGGACATAGCTTAGATCTGTCTGCACCTCCAAGCTTCTTGTTAGTTGATCATTATTTAAAACAGGGTCTGCAGAAAGAACCTGGCTGAACTGTTCAATATTAGTTGGCGCCATTGCCTCAGAAGACATATATGTCTTAGGAGCATGAGATGCGGTGATAGCTGGTTCTTCAACAAGTGGTAAGACTGATTCCTCCACTGAAGTTAAACCACCATTGGTATTGGATTCCAGTATGGAAGCAGAGGAACAAGGGACCTCATCCTCGCAGACTGTCTCTGGATGATAACTAGACTCACTTACCACAGGGAGTGACCTCTTGCGTTTGTAAACCCTATTTGCTTGGTTATCTGCAGACTGCGGCTGATTCTGAACTTCATAATTAGCCTTTAGGTTCTTCACTGAAACGCCGCACTGCTTTATTTCCTTTTCTACATCCTCTCTTGTTGAAAAGGATTGAGAGCGTCCCATAATTCCAGCTGATCCCACTGACTGACCTGTGCTCACATTTCTTGTGTCTTCTTGGGAATATCCAGGACATATAAGATCCAAGATGTCTATCTCTTTGCCTCCCAGAGTGGCAAGAAGGATAGCCATACTCTTTAGGAGGGTAGAAATCTTGCTGCACCAGGCTGGAAGATCTTCAGCTTTGCCATGCACCTGCTTTGGATTGACTGAGAAGTGCCCCTGATTGAGAGCAGCAGAAACTGGTAGAAGCTGGTGAAGCTCCTGCTCCAATTCACTCAGTTCCTTCTCGACTTCTGATACCTTATGCATAACCTGTAGGTTCTCAATTTGCTTCTCAATTCGGTTCAGGTCGGCCTCAGTCATCAGTTCACCAAATGGGCCCAAAATGGCATTGTGGGCGTGGGAGTAGTGCCATTCCAGAGGCTGGTACTGCCCAGTTGATGCAAACTAAATCAGAGGTCAAAGGAGACCAATAGGACAAGGAAAAAAAAAGGAGGAAGGAGGGAGGGATTCCTTCAGCTTGAATTTCCTGGTACGAACACACGCTTCAGTGCAAATCCATCCTAACACACAGGATTTACATGGATTTAGTGGTGCAATGGCACTGCCTGATTACAAGCACAAAGCTTTCCAATGGAATTTTGAGTCAAAGAACAGTGACTACTTTGTTGAGTTATATGCGAAATTATATGTTAGCTAGACCAATACTGGCATGCAAGAGTTACAACATGTTAATATTTGTATTTTACGCACTTAACACTGCAGATGTTTCACAACATTTGCATAATGCCTCTTAAAAGGCTCTATTCTGTTTTTATGAGCCAGTGTTTACTTTTGTCTGATATTTTTTTATGCATCTACACAACACTTCTACTACAAGGACACTGACACTGCAAACCATTGGCGTTACTCTTTATGAGATCATGATCTGCTCGCACCCTGCCAGCTTCTCCCCCCCCAAAAAAGATGTTGGGGAAATTAAAAAAAAGACTGCTACAATGATTAGATAGAGATGATTTAAATAAAAAAAAAAAAATCCTCAATGGACACAAGTTTTCAGTATTGTTAATATGCTATCTGTGTTACTGTTGGTATCAATAATGGTTGACTTGTAGTGTGAATGGACCCGGCATCACACCACTGAATCAGCATGTAAGAACTTGGAACAGCAAAACTCCACCATCAAACACCAGCCCACACTGTGAACTCATTAGTCAAGTGTGCCAAATTCTGTGATGGTTGTTGTAGCCAAGTATTCAAATCAGTGCACTCCAAAAAGGTCTGCTATTGGCAAGAAGTACAAATACGAACAAGAAACATGTGAAGAAATGCAAAAGAAGTGGATAAATAATTGAAAAATGTGAGAACAAGGAGATGATCATTTTGTGGACGTGAACACGTTTTCATGTGTTATTAGCTTATGTGTTACCAATTTAATGTTTTTATGAAAAAAATGTAACTAAACAATTAAAACACTGCACTTGAGCAGTGTGTTTAAGCTTGTTGTTTAGTGGTGCAACATTACAATTCCTTAGATAGGAGTAAATTATTAATCAGTCAAATTTAATCAAGCATGTTATATACTACTAGGGTCCTTCTTGTATTACACAGGATTAGCAAGTTAAAGATTGTTCCAGTACAAACTGCGAATTAACATCTTGTCTAAATAGTCATAATATAGTGCTATGACTGTGCATCAGTGTATGCTGGCTGTAGTCCTTGAGAAAAATATGATCCCACTGAATGCTTAGCTTTAAACTAGCGACTTCTAAGAAAAGCCAACACAAAGAGCAAAAATGATCTCATGCAAAAATGGAACTAAATTAAACATGCCTTCGCACAATGCCAGTGTTCAAAGCATAGACAGTATAAAACATGGATGTAGTTTCTGGCTAGGAAGAAGGAAGTGCTTTAAACCTGCTAAAAAGTCTATTTTTGAAAATCTTGTTCATACCATGTTTCAAAATGGCAGATTATCTGTGAAAATGTCTTGTGGTTGCCAGTGAGTATGTGGTTTCACAGTCAAAACTCCTCATCACATCCTTTTTTTTCCCAAAATCAAGACGGTGATGGAGAAAACGCTCATCTTGAGGTTTCAAAACAAGACTGCAGAAGCAGTGGGTGATGTAACAGTAGCTACGTCCATCTTTTATACTGTCTGTGGTTCAAAATCACAAACTTCCACGCTCAAATCCAAGCAACAGCTATCCCCTTTGCTTTGCTCATGATCTGAATCTGAAGTCACTTCTAGTCACTTTTACTGTACACTGTTAAATTTATTGGCCCACAAATGGGATAGCTAATGACACTCAGCCATTATGCCTACCTTGCGTTTGTGCTCTTCTTCCTCTTGCATCTTGACCTGAAGCTTGCGCACCATCACCTGCCTTTTCCATTCAGGGATGGCTTTCCCTTGTTCATCGTGAGTAGGCACTAGAGCCTCAACATCTGTGAGGCTCGTCTTCCTCCCTGAATCCGCTTTTGCTGTGCCTCCACCACTGTTCCCATTGATCACAGAGTTGGAGGACAGCTGCTCGTTGCTCCCAGATGTTGACACGGTCCTGCCAGATCCGGAGCCAGCGGGGCTGGGGCTGGGGCTGGGGCTGGGACTGGGACTGGGGCTGGGACTGGGGCTGGGGCTCAGATTGGTGGGTTGTGAGGTCACTGGTGCGCTGGTTGGCGGAGGGGATGGCGGTTTGGCTGGTGGGCTAGATGAACGACTCTCTGGAGATGTAGAGTTTTCCTGAAGAGAAATAAAGGCACAGATGGAAAAAAAACAAACAAACAGGAGTCACATAAATTTTAACACATGTGGCTAAAAGAGAGTGAGATTTTGACTTTCACAAATCAGGCCAGAATGTGGTTAGATTTGCATATAGTTCATTTAAAATAGAGAGCGTGACATCAAATCCACAGTTGATGGTAAAAACTGTGAGTTAACTTTCAGAACGATCCCTTCTGCATGAGTCACTGTCTGTAGCTAAGGAAGCTAAGTGACCTACATTGTTTCCTGTGGGCCCGCTGTTGGAAAACACAGTGGTGTAGCCTTTACTGTGAGGTGTGGGCTTGAGGCTCTTCCCTGCCTTGATCTCTGCCAGCAGCTCCGAGTTGTCGCCGGTGGGGGACATCATGTTGAAAGATTTTGCGCCTGCGGACAAAAGGACGGAGCAGGCAAGTGAAACCAGGTAGAAAGATTGAGCAGAGAGAGATGGATACAGACAGACTGAGAGAGATAGACTGATGAGGAGAAGAAGGGCTTGAGTGGCATTTCACTGTTAAATATTTCATCCAATCAGCAAGGTAACAATGCTGACCTGGAGCATGTTGGACAATGATGGGAGGTCATAATGGTATTCTAAACCTCACTCATGGATAAGCTAGATAAGTTTCTTTTTAGATTTGATTACTCTGGTTGGCATCTGCCTTTATTCCTGCTGGGGTCGAATGTTTGCTGGAGACGTAAATATCGTTGGGCAACTGTTAAATCGGCCAACAGCTGGAGTGAGCCAGGATTAAATGAGGATGAGCAATTAAATATACTTTCATTACAGTGAACTCAAAGAACAGAGACACACATTCTCTTTCATTGTCATCTGACCATTATCGTTACAGCTCAGCTGCTGTTAAACACCCTAAAAAGATATATATTCAGTTCCCGTTTACAATAATCTACTGAATGAATCCTTCAACAAATTTAACTACACTTCAACTTCAAACTCTGTTTCAATGCATTTGAAAATTAACTTCATTTTCACTTTTAAAGGAAAAATAAAATTGGTCCTATGCCAATCAGGCAATGTCAAAATATGCCGCTAATTTATGCAATTATACATATAGATCAGCTTTTCAAAATGATTATACTAACCATAAAGAAAACCATAAAGTACTGCATGCAAGCACCACTGCAGCTGTCGTTTGAGTTCTTAAGCAAGAAAACATTTAAAGTGTAAATGGAAAAAGCTCAAAGATGATGCTGTAGTGCACAACAAACAGTTACGCATATCTTTTTACCAGGATTTAAATGTAGAATATTTTGAAGCAAACGCACAAAAGGACACCTCACCTGTTTTTGCGAATGTTTTTTTCTAGGAAAATAAATATCCTCAATCCTTCATTGTTTACTCATCCTCTATGTGCAGAATGGAAAAAAACAAAACAAAAAAAGAGTCCTACTGAAAAAGTGCTCCCTGTTGAGACAACCGCAATGCTCCGGCCGGACACAAAGACTCGCTAGCGTGCCACCCCTCCTCACTCTCCCTGCTCTCTCTGTCTCTCTCGTGGGGAGGAGAGAACAGCTTTCCATTAAAGACCTATCATCACAGTTGGGGGAAATCTAAAGGAATCACCCGTAACTGGAAGTGACAGCCAGCCATTGGCAAGCCAGCTAGGAATTAACACACACAAACGCACACACGCACACCGTGTTTCAATCCCCGGCTTCTCAGTGCCCACAGCCAGACCAAGCTTCAGTTCGCTCGACCTGATAAACTGTTTCGAGACACATACAGCTGTCCCTCATATTTTCTGCATCACATAGAGAGAGAAAGAGAGATAGAGAGAAAGAGAGAGAGAGCGAGTGAGAGAGCGAAAGAGAGAGAGATTTGCCTGTGTGTGACACCACTAAGCCTTTTACAATGTGTGCTTGATTGAAACTGTGGCCTGTGTAAAGCTTCAGGATAAAAAAGAAAGAGCTGAAACACCTTTGACAGCTATTTAAATTCATTTTAAAAAGCTCAGTACATCGCACGAGAGGTACAAATCTAAAATATCCTGGGCTAAAATGTAACTAGATCAGTTGCACATAAGCATGATTAAATGCTTTTTCAAACTTAAAAACAGCTAAACAACATTAAACAGCTGTATCTTTCAAAAAAAAAGACACATTCTAAGTTGGTGTGCTTGCAACTTTTTGAAAAGTGATTAAAATGTGTGTTTTTGAGTCTTTGCTAGTATGATTGTATTTAGCCTGGGATGTGGGTGGAGAGAGGGTGGAGGTTTGATGAAGAGACTCACACAGTGGGCAAACAGTGTGACATGTTCCTATGGTGTGTTGCTGTTAAGGTCAGCTATGACCTATGATATAAAAAGCAGGATCCTTTGCACCCTTGCAAACAGAAAACCACAGGGACACAAACCTCTTCATTCAGCCGCCTGGTTTGTTGCTCCAAGATTAATAGAAGGCTTTTAATTTTATGGCCTGTTTATCACTACTGGTTAATTCTGTTGAAATCATTAGATGAAAATGTGCGCAGTACAATATAAAAGGTAAGCGGTTGTTCTCAATAGAAGAGCAACAGGACAATAAAGGACTCGTAACCATCGCCATTGTTGCAGCAGCATTTGGAATTAGCCACTTGTTCTGCTGCTGTGGCGACAACGAGTGTTTGAGCTGTAAATTTATCTTAAGCTCTCAAACGAGTTGGTGGTGTTTCATTTTATGACCACTAAACAACTTGTTTAACAGTGTCACGCGACTCATGCCATTAGCGAGCACACACCACTCTTTAGCTTTAAGTCTTTTATTGCTCTCCTACCATTGGTCGGCAGAAGGAGCATGAACAGATAGGACAGTTGGATAATTGCTGAACAAAGCGTACAGATAACATAAAGAGACTGTAAAAAGGTATAATTGTTACTTATGCTATAGCCAGGTTATATTTTAATGGTGCGTTTACTTACAGCTTTGTTTAAGGTAACAAAACGCCTCGCCTGCTGTACTTGTTACAAAATGTTTCTTAATTAGATTGTAATGTTGAATTTTCTGTTATTCTGTGTTTTATGTTGCCGTTTCACTGATTCTGAAATCTTAGTAAAAATCTTTTTTTTTTTATGTTGTTTTACCTGGAATACAGTCACTCTGCACTAATACTAGTCCTCACTGTAATTGACAGGAAAACCATGCGGCATTGGGTAAAAATACATAAAAAAATGTAGGTAATCATTCAAACATTGCCTTTGTTAACAGCAATCACGGTCACATTGTACTTAAAAGTACATTTCTTTCAGTTCAGTTTTCAAAGGGTGATAGAACAGCTGCTTTGATAAATTGGATACATATGGTTTGAAATAACATCTCATATAAAGTTATTTACATAAAATGCTATGGACAGGTTAAAATGCTCTAGAATTTAGACAAATGTTATAAAATGTCATGTGGGAAGGACAACTGTGAACTCTGAACGTATCTAAACAGGATGAAGTGATTTAGCTTAAATGCAATTGATTCGCAGTCTCTACTTACTCTTCATCTGTCTAAGTGCTCCTCCCTCTGCCTGTGAGGCAGAGTTATCTCCGCCTTGACAGAGCACATGGTGGCAGGCAAGAAGAGGGAAAAAACAAAAGAAACAAAACAGAGAGAAGTGCATGGAGAGCAAACAGGAGAGATAAAGAACATGTAAACAGAAACGTATAAAGCAGAAAAGCAATGCTGAATTGAAAGTGACAGTTTATAACCAGGCGACATCAATGTATTTAGAATTACAAGAGAAAAAAGTATTTTGTATGTGTCACTCTTCATGTAATATCTTTATCAGGTAAAACTGATATCTGCCTATCATTAACAAGATTCTTTAAGCAAAGATTTTTGGTATTTTTGCTCAGTTTCCAGTTTGCTTTTGTAGTATACTGACCAATAGTATAAGCAGGAAGTTATGTTTGTAGACATGTATGCAAAGAATGGCAGATGTCAGCTCCAAGAACTGGATTTGTCATAATCAAATTTAGGAACTTCACTTTCACTGAATTTCCTTGTATATTAATGATTTTCTAGAAAAAGGAAATGCATTAATAAACGTTAGAACAAGATAAATATTTTGTTTTTCCGATCACAAATATTAAAACACTTATGTATTTTAAAATTCCACATTTTTAGCACTTAAAAAACAGCCTTATACAAAAGTTTAAATTTCCCTGCAACTCGAGCGGCATGTGCACCATCAGACTGCATCATCCTGTGCGTCCAGGGCACTTAAGGAAATGGCTGAACACTAAACCAGTTCTCAGGGTAATGCTAGCGCTACATCATTAATTTATAATCTCTTATTTAGAATGCTAGGGTCAGACTCAACTCATCTTTACCCAGGGTGATTACTTTGTACCCATTAATACACCAGTCTCTGCTTTCTAGGACTAATATAGCAGGAAACAAAGATGGGGGGAAAAGTATTGAGATTAGGGAAAAAAGCAGGTTTGGTTGACTTACTTCCTGATGACGAAGATGGGCGTCGTTGATTGGTGGGCGTGGCGTTGGCATTATTTTGAGGGGTTTGTGTCTCCGGAGGCAGAGGAGGAGGTGGCGGGGGTGTTGGCATTGGATTGCTTGGGGGAAGAGGTGGTGGTGGAGGAGGTGGTGGTTGAGGGACAGATTCCTCTGTGGTCCCATTTTCAGAGCTTTGGGCGGGATTTTCATTTGGCTCCTCCAATAACACAGAACCCTGAACCAACAAAAGGGAGAGTAAAAAAAATGTCACTCATTCTGCATTCTGAGGTTTTGTCTTAAAAACGACATTGTTGTTAACTGGAAACACTGCTTTATCCTGAAAGAATTAAAATAACACTTATTTTTGCTCCACAAATTAAATATTTTTTTGCATACTCTTGAGAGTTTCTTTGCGCCTTACAAAAACAGTTTGTTTTTTTTCAGTGTTGGAAATATAAAAAAAAATTCACTGGTGAAAAAAAGATGCCACGACATTTATCTAAAATAATATCTGAGAAAGCTTGAGATTCCTGCGCTGAGGCTTGACAGGCGCAAATGTGTAGTGGCACGATACCTCAGCTTCCTCCTGTCTTTCATTAACTCATAACAACACAATGCCTTTTGCTAATAACAGCTAATATGACATAATCTCAAGGGGGAAAGGTCTGAGGGGAAAACAGCCATCTGTCACTGCCCCACCCAGTGCATATGTCTGACACACTCTGAAAGTGTGCCGTACCTCCTGTGGAGACAAATTAATAGACCATGACATTTAACTCGACTCCACCGCTCCATTATTCCTCAGACGCGTGCTTGTCATTGTTGCCGCCTTTACTTTTCAAACCCCCCAGAGAGCTGGAAGGGGGTTGGCCATGTCCAGATGGGTCTTGGCAGCACGTGCCGCTTCTTCTGATTAGCCAGCCCATCTGCTAGGGTTGTGCTGAGACCAGGAGGGGCCCCGCTGAGGCCTTAATTGGCTCAATGAGGATTATAACCCATGTCATCCAAAACACCCCCACCCCTGATACCCATGAGATTATAAGAACACCTCTCTAGGGATGTTGGTGAGAGTCTGCCAGATTCTATTCATTCAGCTGCCTGTGAAGGTATGTGGCAACAAGCACACAGCTTATATTTAATACTGGGATTGACATGCAAATGCGAACAGAAATTTTCCTTGATCAACTTTTCAGGGCACCTACAATGGCACATAATTTTGGACTAACCTTTTGTCCTTTCTGGGGAAATTCTGTTGTGTAAGCGCATTATGTCAATGGCTAATAAATAGTGCCTAAGTCAATAAAAAAGCATTATCAAAATGTTTGCATTGCAGTCTGATGTACATGTGGGGGATTTTATTACAGCCTAACACATACAAGCTGGCCACTTATCTAACAAATACGTTCAGCTTCAGTGGGATTCTCCTTTTTGTGTCCCTTTCGTTGGTGATTTCTTGCTAAGTGCTTTGTTGTCAGCGATCATACTGAGTTTGATCTACTGTAGCCTCTTGGACAGTTTACACAATGGGGTGGAGACTCAAGAGGCAATGGAAATAAGGGGATAATTTGGATCAGGTGGCAAACAAAAGCTCAAGAGGACGCAACATTATATAACATGCTGAGTGGCAATGCTTAGGCAAATAGTGCAGCCAGTTTTGTAACCGAATGCCATCGTCAGCAAGCTAAACCTCAGACTGGAATGACCTTATAAGGAGTTAAGAAAGGAAAAAGGAGAAAAGGAGCCTTCATGGAAGAACCAGGGCACACTATGTAAACCCACTACTAACCTTACATCCATCAGACATCAGCTCATGTACTGACTTTCAATGTCACCAAAAATAGTGAGATAACTGAATTATAACAAAGTAATATTTATTTTTATATTTTTGTATAATGCACGCAATATTAAGCTGCCTTCTGTTAAAAAAAGTATGTCACATAAAGAAATAAAAGCAAACATACCAGGGCAAAAAAGCATTTTTCACACACATTTCCAGAAACATATAGACAAGTACATACATTAAAATAAGAACCTATAATACAGCAAACATATATAGAGGCAGACATATTATTATCATTTTTAACCATGTATAGTTTGCAGAAACGGCAGAGCTCGGGCTCACCTCCTCGTTGGGTGCCATGATTTTGCTCCCACAAGGCTCGGCCGTGTCGCTCCCCAGGGTTTTGTAGTAGTCCCCAGTGCTGGGCTGCTTGTTGAAACTCCTTGACTTCCTGTTTGAATCCACACGGCGCAATTTGTCGTGGCTCTCTCCAAGAGTCAACTGATTAAGAGATTCAAACAAAAGAGAGAAAGGAGAAATATAATTTATGTTGTTTAACCCACCGACTTTCACAGGAGTACATTAACGCTTTTTTTTAGTTTGAAGTGCATGTAAAACCAGTCAATGAATGATTGCTATCGATAGACTGATTATTGGAATTGGATGCAAAAATGTATAATCATTTATGTTGTGCTGAATTGCATTGAATTATTTTATTGTGACTTATAATCATTGTCAATGCTTTGGGAGTGAACCTTTCATTCTGCGATGCTGTGTACAACATATTTACCATCTTTTATTCCCAGATTAGCCTTCTCTTGTGACCAAAGTGGCTTTATTCACTCACAACACTTCACAACAAGGCTTTAGTTTGGTTCAATAGTCATTGATATTTCATGCTAAATTTGTGGAGCTATAGGACATAATAGTTCACATGCAATGCAACTTTTACACCAGCGTAAGGGAGACCGTTCTTTAAGAGTAAGGTCAGAGGTCACTAACTTGAACCTTTAGTTATGGGCTCTCACTTTCCACTCCGACATCTATCCAACAATTGGAGCTGTAAAGCCAGGATATCAAAGCTGGTGTTAAAAGAAACTGTGTGGGTTAAAGCGTGCATATACATGAGAGTTACCAGGTTACCGGACAGTAGCGATGGATGCGATCACATTGCATTATGACTAACATGCTTTTCCAGTCTTTCTGTGGACAGATTTTACTAATGCAAAAAGCCTCAAATTTGCATTTACTCAACTCAAATCAAGTTCAATGAAAACTTTTTAAAATTGAAATGATTGATTTTCAAAAGTGTGCACTACAAAATGTGTGTAAAAGACAACACAGCACATTTTTAATGTTTAATGTCAAAAATGAACCTTAAAAGCTTTCAGCTACTAGCGTGCGAGAGTCGTTGACGGAAAAAAATACAATTACTTTGCCTTTCAAATCCAGGGCTAGGCAACAGACTTGCGGTCATTTACATTGTAATGCGTGCATAGGTCATGGCTTTGCACAAAATCCAGACAAGAGCACAGTGTTTAACATAACCAATAATTGACAGCTGACCCCTGACCTCTCCTCCTATGTGGTGTCATGTTCTGAGTTTTTATAAGCCTATTTAACTTTGTTGACTCATGTCTGCTGTCACAGAAATGGTCCCTGAGCACTCATCAAGTAGGAGAGTAATGTGAGCTGGGGAGTGCTACAGATGGTTTGTCATCCTCCAGGGAGGTGGGTCAACAATAGCAATTGTACAAAGCATTATAGCTGCCCCCCGCTCCCATCAGCCACAGAGAAGCATACACACAGACAACCTTTCTTCCCATTATATAGATCTATCTCTCAGCATAAAGTCATATGTTTTATACACATGCACGCACGCACGCACGCACACACCCACAGATAGATAGATAGATAGATAGATAGATAGATAGATAGATAGATAGATAGATAGATAGATAGATAGATAGATAGATAGATAGA
>NW_024582421.1:2392171-2393575 GCF_018398535.1 Haplochromis burtoni
AGATAGATAGATAGATAGATAGATAGATAGATAGATAGATAGATAGATAGATAGATAGATAGATAGATAGATAGATAGATAGATAGATAGATAGATGGTCAGTATGCCTGACTACTGAAGGTTGTTTAACCTGTTTGTTGTTGAAGAGGTTTAGCACATTTGCATGTAGCCTTGCAAAAGGCACGGTCGTATTAAAATATTTTGACATCCTTTAAAAGTTAAAAGCAAACTACTCAAATAACCTTTTAAAAAGTAAAGTAAATCCAAGTCTAAAATTCAAGCATGACTTTTTATGCAACACACTCATCGTTCATACAGCGGCTTAAACCGCTCCAACCTGAACCTGGAGATAATATGTGAAACAATTTGTAGCATCTTTTTTCTTCATTTTTTTCCACTACGTGACAGCACTTTTTCCTGTTAACACCTTACCTCAGCGCTGAGAGTCCTCTCTTATAGCTCTCCTCCAGTACAGACAGAGTCTCATCCACAAAAACCCAGCAGAGCAAAGAAGGTAGCTGTCACCAGATCCAGAGCTTCACCTCCTCTCTCCTCAGTGCTATGCCTGTCACTTTACCTGCCCTCTCAATTTACCTACAGGTCTCATCAATAACCTATTGGGCCAGCCACAATGCTGGCAGTGATGTCACCACTAACCCGTAGACCAACCACTCCTCAACTCTACCCGTTTCCTCTTATGCAAAACACCAACACCCATGTGTTTCCCTGACCGTGGTCAGTCACATGCAAATCTCCCAGGCTTTAGGATTATGAGAATTTTCTAGCTTTCAGGGCCCAGAATTAGCAGCAAAGATCTCATGTAAGTGAGAGTTCAAAGTCCAAATTTTTCCAGAAGGACTGCAGATGCAACCCCCCCCCCCCCTCCTAAAATATCTTTTAGTAAGCTTTTAAAATAATTTTTTGCACATGAAGTTCCTTTACTAGATTATGAAATGGCACCATTCACTGTTTCAAGGTAATTTGTTTTCCTTCCGACGTATGTTCCGCACAATGATCTTATGTGTGCTTTCATTGTTAAATGTTAATGATGGCCATCCAGGGCCGGTCACCTGGGTATAAAGAAGGGAGGGACGGGTGGGGGTACTAATTAAAAGCTCCACATGGCTGACGGCACATGCTCCTAGATACAAATACACACAGAACTCACCATGGAGATGATCTATGGCGAAAGGACACTTTCACTAACTGTGGACTTGATGACAGCGAACAACAACCATACACACGGCCCCTGTCTGAACAATTGATTTTTTTGTTTAGTCAGCTGGTTCTGCTGCCTCCTGACCTTCATATCTATCTATCTATCTATCTATCTATCTATCTATCTATCTATCTATCTATCTATCTATCTATCTATCTATCTATCTATCTATCTATCTATCTATA
>NW_024582421.1:2393595-2410155 GCF_018398535.1 Haplochromis burtoni
TATCTATCTATCTATCTATCTATCTATCTATCTATCTATCTATCTATCTATCTATCTATCTATCTATCTATCTATCTATCTATATATATATATATATATATATACATATGTATATGCTTGGTTTGAGTGTTTTGTGAAAGTCAAGTAAACTTGTAACTGGAGAGAGACTCATATATTAAATAAATTCACATGTACTGCAGTGTTGCAGACACTAATGTTTATGCCAGTCCTAATGGCTGCTTCTTGTCAACTACATTTTTGAGTGATCTTGGGCCAGATTAATTACTGGCATTAAGATCAAACCCATCAACCATTGTTTGTGCGTCAAGCCAGAGCCCTGCTACGGTAATGAGCATATTCTTTGCCCTCGTTAGCAATATTAACACAATAACATCATTGTGGGTATAAGACAAGGCACAGTGTTACATAAGAGTTATAGCTCACTGATTAGGCACAAGGGAAAATAACAGCTAATGGCTAGTTTATTCCCCCCCCCATCCCGCTCCTCCTGTTTCTAGTCTTGGTCACATCATGTCACTTTTGGTGTTTTCCCAAAATTAATGACATCTGAAGTTTAGCTAAAAGTGAGCATGTTGAAGCTGATGTTGTGTGAAGTCACATTAAAGAAATCTTCTGCTGGTCTTGCGATATAAATAAGCCAGGCTGTGAAACCCTATCCCTGCTGAGAAAAATACACAAACACTAATTTATATAAATATGGTTGCTTTCATTTTTCCGTCAGATTTTCCTCCATAGAGAGAAAATATTTGCACAACCTCATGGCACTTCCGACAAACAGCTTTTCCTCAGCTGAACCGGGAGCTTACCAGCGTCTCTTTTTTTTGGGATTTGTTGTCCACACGGCGCAAGTTGCTTTTGACTTTAAGGAACTCGGCTGCCAATGGCTCTTGTGGAGGCTGTGGAGCTGGGTAGCTGGGGGGTGGAGGGGGTGTCGGAGGAGACTCTGGGGGAGGCGGTGGGGGAAAGGGGGGCGGTGGTGGCGGAAGCTTGGAGGCTCCATCATCAGGTTCCTCATTCTTCTTGTGCGTATCGGAGCTGATGTCTGGGTTTAGCATATCCATGTATGCCTGCATGTCTGAAATGGCTGTCTCTGGTGCACCTGTGAAAACAACAGCCTGTTACAGGAAGGAAAATGTGTGCATTTGTAAAACATTCCCTCCAGTCTACATCTGATTACACAACTGAGAGATGAATGAGAAACATGAATGTCACACTAATGACGTCTGCACACAAGCCACTAGGGTGCAGCACTAGTATGGCACCTTTGACATCAAGCGACAGCAAGAAAACTGCTCCATGCTGTTTCCTGCGCTTTGCTGACTGTACAGGGAGTGCAGAATTATTAGGCAAGTTGTATTTTTGAGGAATAATTTTATTATTGAACAACAACCATGTTCTCAATGAACCCAAAAAACTCATTAATATCAAAGCTGAATGTTTTTGGAAGTAGTTTTTAGTTTGTTTTTAGTTTTAGCTATTTTAGGGGGATATCTGTGTGTGCAGGTGACTATTACTGTGCATAATTATTAGGCAACTTAACAAAAAACAAATATATACCCATTTCAATTATTTATTTTTACCAGTGAAACCAATATAACATCTCCACATTCACAAATATACATTTCTGACATTCAAAAACAAAACAAAAACAAATCAGGACCAATATAGCCACCTTTCTTTGCAAGGACACTCAAAAGCCTGCCATCCATGGATTCTGTCAGTGTTTTGATCTGTTCACCATCAACATTGCGTGCAGCAGCAACCACAGCCTCCCAGACACTGTTCAGAGAGGTGTACTGTTTTCCCTCCTTGTAAATCTCACATTTGATGATGGACCACAGGTTCTCAATGGGGTTCAGATCAGGTGAACAAGGAGGCCATGTCATTAGTTTTTCTTCTTTTATACCCTTTCTTGCCAGCCACGCTGTGGAGTACTTGGACGCGTGTGATGGAGCATTGTCCTGCATGAAAATCATGTTTTTCTTGAAGGATGCAGACTTCTTCCTGTACCACTGCTTGAAGAAGGTGTCTTCCAGAAACTGGCAGTAGGACTGGGAGTTGAGCTTGACTCCATCCTCAACCCGAAAAGGCCCCACAAGCTCATCTTTGATGATACCAGCCCAAACCAGTACTCCACCTCCACCTTGCTGGCGTCTGAGTCGGACTGGAGCTCTCTGCCCTTTACCAATCCAGCCACGGGCCCATCCATCTGGCCCATCAAGACTCACTCTCATTTCATCAGTCCATAAAACCTTAGAAAAACCAGTCTTGAGATATTTCTTGGCCCAGTCTTGACGTTTCAGCTTGTGTGTCTTGTTCAGTGGTGGTCGTCTTTCAGCCTTTCTTACCTTGGCCATGTCTCTGAGTATTGCACACCTTGTGCTTTTGGGCACTCCAGTGATGTTGCAGCTCTGAAATATGGCCAAACTGGTGGCAAGTGGCATCTTGGCAGCTGCACGCTTGACTTTTCTCAGTTCATGGGCAGTTATTTTGCGCCTTGGTTTTTCCACACGCTTCTTGCGACCCTGTTGACTATTTTGAATGAAACGCTTGATTGTTCGATGATCACGCTTCAGAAGCTTTGCAATTTTGAGACTGCTGCATCCCTCTGCAAGATATCTCACTATTTTTGACTTTTCTGAGCCTGTCAAGTCCTTCTTTTGACCCATTTTGCCAAAGGAAAGGAACGTTGCCTAATAATTATGCACACCTGATATAGGGTGTTGATGTCATTAGACCACACCCCTTCTCATTACAGAGATGCACATCACCTAATATGCTTAATTGGTAGTAGGCTTTCGAGCCTATACAGCTTGGAGTAAGACAACATGCATGAAGAGGATGATGTGGACAAAATACTAATTTGCCAAAAAATTCTGCACTCCTTGTATTATTGCTGAAATGCCATAATAGTAGAGTCATGATATAGACTGAAGCAAGCCTTTCATGCAACATTCTTATTATGATGTGATTAAAAGTATATGTAGCTGTTGATCTGATCGGCATTTGTCATTCTGAAATGCTTGAAAAAGATACATATTATATCCTTAATGTGTAAAGAGCAGCAGACCTGTGTGTGCAACTGCGCTCAGCTGAGCAGGTGGGCCTCGTGACGTTGTCAAGCTGCTCCTCTTCTCCCCAGTGCTGGACTGACTGGAGTTGGCTGAGTCGTAGTTGGACAGGGAGCTGGATGGTGAACCGATGTCAAAGTGTGCTGCCTGGGCGGAAGGAGGCATGGTGGTGTTTGGGGAGGACAGGCCAGAGTCTGGCTGCTTGTACTCAAGGTCCGTCGAGGGATCCCGGGACAAAACGCGGTGCTCCACACTCTGCGAGGGGACGAGTTTTATGAACATTCAATTTTCACGATTGTTCAATTTATTCTACTTGGTTGTCTGATATATAGATATCATTTCCACATTACTAAAACAAAGCAAAAAGCATTTGTACATCAATTAATTCTTTATTAATCATTAATAAAACACATCTGGTTCATTAATTTTTAGATTTAGAAAGATACAGGGTCATTATGGCAGGCTCATAAATTTGTCTCTTATTAAAATCTACATGTGCATTCATCAGCTGTTAAATCTCACTGCTACTCAGTCCCTGGTGACTTAACGAGGAGAAGAACAGCATTACAGGCACACTAATGAAACACCTCACAGCTAGTGAGAATGGCTCTGGGGATCTTTTTGCTTTTCCCACAATGCAGGACTCAATTGGCTGAATGTGCCCCATGAGAAAGAGCACAAGAAGAGAGAAATATGTCATCGATGCCAAACGAGCTCTGTGAGAAAGAATTATTCCCCTGGCCACTCAGGAACTTCAGAGGGTTAAGGCCATGGAGAGCACTGTGTGTCAGGTAGCTTGACTAATTATCTGAGTCTGAAGTCTGTCATGGGAGGCAGGTTCATAGAAAGCTAAACATTATTGAAATATCTCCATTATTCATTCTATCTATCTATCTATCTATCTATCTATCTATCTATCTATCTATCTATCTATCTATCTATCTATCTATCTATCTATCTATCTATCTATCTGTGGGTGTGTGCATGCGTGTGTGTGTATAAAACATATGACTTTATGCTGACTTCTATCCATCCATCCATCCATCCATCCAACATTTACATTTTTTTTAGACATGTACTCTTACCATGTTCTCCACAGTGTGCAGATACTTGGCACACTGGGAGTGGCCATTGTATTCGGCCAAGTCTGCTGCAGTGAAGCCATCCTGGTCCCTTATGCCCAGGTCAACTCCATTAACAACAAGGATCTGACAGCACTGAAAAGCAGACAGAGAAAGTTCCAGAGTGGATTGATGTCAGTGTTTGTGAAACAGGCTGCTTAAACTCATCTTCAATTAGCAACGATAAAAACTGTTTACACTCCACTCAGTTCAGTGTGACAGACTCTCAACATGTAAAATGTTTGACATATTGAGTGGATAAATGCAAGGCTTAGAGTACATGTTAACACAAATTGTGTTTTGTTTCACACTGCATCAGACCAGAAAAACACCATATTATATCACCACACTCCCTCACTGATCAACTAATTAATGTAAATGTCCTAGCTAAAAGCAAAATACTTAATGTAGCAGTATCATGCTTTTCTTTGATCTTCTCTTAGTTATCATTCATTTTTCTCTCTCTCATGAAAAAGTTTCTGTTTCAAAGTCTACAGAAACTTGGAAATAGTTTAAAGCATGAATTTAACAAGCTTTCTACCAAGCACCAGTGGAAGCTGGAATAAGCTTGTTGTTCTCAGA
Organism: Haplochromis burtoni; assembly: GCF_018398535.1. Classification (NCBI taxonomy): domain Eukaryota; kingdom Metazoa; phylum Chordata; class Actinopteri; order Cichliformes; family Cichlidae; genus Haplochromis; species Haplochromis burtoni. Next base: position 2,398,391 of record NW_024582421.1, read on the forward strand.
CTGAGCAACCTTTGTTCTGCCCTATTGACTTGTGTTTCAGTGAGCTTCTTAAAAGTCCACACTGATCAACTCTTTTGTAAAAAAAAAAAAAAACATAATCATGAAAAACATAGTTTTCTCTATATACTTCAACAATTCTTGAAAGAGCGCTTCTTTACACATATTCTGCTACTGTGCTGATCCAATAAGACCTAACACACACCTCAAGTTCACCATTCTCTGCAGCATCATGGAGGGGGGTCCCTCCCCAGTTGTCAGTGACGATCTCCCCACCATGCAGCAGAAGCCAGCTGAGGACCTTTGCGTGACCACGACTGGCTGCAAAATGCATCGTCGTGGCTCCGTCACCATCTCTGTCTGTCAGGCTGATCTCGGTGAAACTCATCTGCAGGAAACGAGATGGAGGTTAATGCTTAGCAGTCATCAGAAAGATTTCAGCTGCTTTTGGTCCAATTTTTGTGACTCCAGTAGTAAACGGTGGCTTTGGCACATTTTTCAAGTAAATGATGTAGGAAAATTTTGGTTAAAAGTTCAATTATGATGTGACTTCTGGTGATATCACAAGCTATTTTAGATATCACAAGCATATTATACTAATACTACTAATATTAATTAATTTGCTTAATCATAAATATCAGTATTGTACCTTCACTTGTTCCGTTTAAAAAAAAACCCTACATTTGGCAGGGAAAAACTATTTCATTATTAAGACATGATCTACAGTGTTCTGATAGTCCAACGCACCAGCCAGACAATGACAGTGTTGTGGCCCATCTGGGAAGCAGCATGCAGAGGTGTCATCCCATCATTGGCTCGAATGCTCGGATCCGCTCCACAGTCTTTGACCAGGTATTGGACAACCTCCAGATGGCCTTCCTGGCAGGCCAGGTAGAGTGGTGTGGCACCATTTTTTGTTTGGGAGTTGACAAGGCTGTAGGAAAGTGAATCAGTAAGGAAAATGAAAGACTTCTGCATAATAAGAAAAATAAAAACCAAATTGGTGATAATACAGACCTGTAAAACCCTGTTTCAATGTTATGCTTTAATGTATCATGAAAGAAAAATAATCTGGTCCATACCAGGTTCTAAATTGGTTTAAAACAACCGCTGAAGAGCAACAACATGTGATATTTGATGTTATTTGTGTAACAAAAAAAGTCCAAACTCCAGAAGCAGTGTGAGAAAAGCCAAGTACACCACATGATTCAGTAGCTTTTAGCAAAAGTGACATGAAGTGACGGTTTTCTGACATTGTTGTGAAGGAACTTTGCCCCACTCTTATTTACAGTATTGCTTTAGTTCATTGAGATTTGTGGGTATTTGATTGTACGCAGCTCTCTTAAGGCCCCACTACTTCAGTCAGGTGTTAATGACTGACCAATACATTCTGTTGTAGATTTGCTGATTTTTCATTTTAAATTGTATTTCAATTGTCACAAAGGCAAAAAACGAAACAAAAAAAAATCTCTTTGTGGCAATTCTGACAAAAGATGGCAGTCTTTATACTGAAGAGAAGAAACCTGGCTGTGTCTGCTCCTTACAAGATGATGGGTGTGCACGTTATTTGCCAGCCAAAACATCAGTTTCGTCATGTGTGCACAGAGCACTCTATGAAAATAACCTGAAACAACACAAGCCTTATCTTTTTAAATCTTCATATGTAAGCAATGGTATTAATCTAAAAAACTGAAAGTGTAAGCTGTAGTTAACAATTAGCTGGGACAGGAAAAGATACACTTGTCAGCATCAACATGCAGCTATTTTGAGAACAGACAGCAGTGATGCACAGCCAGATCCTGCTCACCTTTATTACCCTTGGCTCCGCCTTCAATGCAAAACCTCATCTGATGCTTGTATCCCTTCTTGTCCCAGATCTTTATAGTCACAATGGGAGGTCAGAGAGTGAACAAACATATCTCCACTAAATCCTATAAGGTAGTGCTTTATTTGGACTCTGACAAATGAGCAAGGAGTCTCTTAAGAGGATTATCACTCCACTGGCTTTACCTGGCTTGCTTTGTGCTCGTTCAACAGTGCAAGTAGAAAAGACAAACTGAGTAGCCAGAGAGCAACAGAAGTTGAGTAAACTGAGAGGCAGAGCTTAAGTGGATGGTTGGTTCCTGCAGAGTCAAACACAAACCTGTCGTGCTTTCCCTCAAAAGGATTTGCCTCACTTAACGCCACATGTGAATGACAATCAGTCAGGTCCTATTCTGAGACAGGAAGAGTATATGCTAAGGAATAACTTAACCTTTGAAGATCAAAAAAAGGAGGGCCTATTGGGTGACTGAGAAAAAAGCTCCAAGCAGAAAAAGTACATACTAAATATTTCAAAATAAGAAGGGGAAGTAATCTGCATTCCTGTCATCAGGAAATGGGCAGTCAAATTATTTATTCATGAGTGTAACAAAAGTGGGAACAATTTTATCTGCACACAGCCATCCGTGTAGAAGAAAAGTTCTATTTATCATTAATCATAGCTGAAAATCTTGATGGTTACCAGGCTAACAAAGCACAGTCTCCCTTTGTCACAACTCTTCAAAGTGAATAGGCTTGAATTCTCTCTACCAAAGAAGTGGAGAACTGGTGTAGATTTCAAAGAGCTAAGAAAGTGCTTAGCCTTGTGTGACAACACAGCTAGCAAGTGGCACAAGGGACGCTACCTCGTCAGCCACTCATGTACACGGTAACAAAGACCAAGGTTGTCTTCATTACTAGTAAAGTAATTGATGTCACACTAATGGCCTTCTTGCTTGATAAAAGCTTGTTACCTGCTCAGTGGTTTTTCCCATCTGAATAATGAAAAATATCATATGATTTATTTAGCTTCCCAACCTGTGAGTTCTTTGTATGAAATTGTATGTTTTTACATATTTCACAATGGAAATCTGATGGCACAATACTTAGCTCTAATCTGCACCTTTTCTATATACAGTAATTGACAGCACAGCCACAAAGGTATAACTGAAACAGCGATATAAACCAGCGGGAACATACAGGGATGTCTGATGTGGTTCTACATATAAGCAACACTTCTGGCTTATATCTCTAACTGATACTGTGCATGATGAAAACTGAATAAAATATACTTTGTTTGGCTTCGTAACCAAACATTATTCATGTTGAAATCTGTGAAAGTATTTATTGATTCACTTTAAGAAACACACTGCACAGATGTTATCCTGATGGCAGGTGTGCTACCTACTTGATAAAGAAAGAAGTCTGACAAAGAAAGCTGTGGCTCAGTTGCCCACTAATCTGAAGGTTTGATCCCCAACTGCAGTCTGTGAGATGACGTGACACTGGGTACCTGATTTGTTTTTATCATCTGTGAATGAGAAAGTGAGTGTGGGCTGTAATTTAAGCGCTTTGAGCGGTCACTAAGACTAGAAAAGCACTACAAAAATGCAGCCTGTTTACATTACTGCCCCTCAGTTTAAACCTGTTTTATTAAAGAGAGCAGAAAGTGGGTCTACTCAACATGTACCAAGACGTTATTAAGAAGATTAAAAAAAAAAGTGCAGCTAAGCCACAGGCTGACTAAAAAACTCCACTGACCTGTTTACCCTTTACTTTCCGTGTATCTGATCACGAATTCAAACAACATTATATATAAACAAGTCAGAGACAGAATAAACACCAGTTTTGAGCTGCTACACCTGTTGGACTATAACAAATATGTTTTTCAGAGAAAAATGAGAGAGCGTACACATCTTTAGAAAACACACTTAATGTTCAATAATCTTATTAAGTACTATGGTCTAAATAAATGTTTAAACTAGCTATAATGTTCTGTCTTTTCTTATGTTTTTCAGCAGGGAGGTTTTCCCGTGCTCTTGATGCTCAGATCATCAGATACATGAGCGACACCCGACCCAACACAAGGTTATTTCTTGGAGGGAGAGGACATGCTTTGTTAATAGAAATGGGTTTACATTCTGGATTTCGCTAACCATTTCAGTCATAACCACTCCTGTTTCAGCAACTGCTACGCAACAAATCTGTGAAAAGCAAGAAATGAACAAGCTGATTTGATGAAAGTAATCAAATATTTGATGCTTGTTCCTTCTGCATGTTTCCAGAGGAGGTTAAGGCGGCCTTTCTGGATTATCCTTTCTGGATTATCTTAATGCAGAAGTGCAACCTTTTCGACTGCATGAAGAAACTGTGGCACGACCAAAGATCTTAAGCTGCACTAATAGATTGCATAACCTGTCTGTAGCCTCTCACGCTCACTCCCTCCTTCACCATCTTACATTCATTCACTCTTTTGTGTACTGAGGCTATCAGCAGAGACACAGCCCAGGAGGGTTTTCGTTTTGGTTTACTGGGACGTGGGTGGGGGTGAACTACCAATTTAGATGTGTATTTGAAACCCAACAGACACCCTGGAAGTAAAGACACTAATGCGTCCCGGTCTGATTGCGCACCCAAACAATGATGTTTGTTACCATTCAAAGGGGTGTGTTCTTGCTTTCATGAGTTCATGCGTATCAAGCTGATTTTTTTTTAAAGATTTAAGCCAAATGTTTTATTTATAAGGATGAATAACCAAAAACACACTATTTATCAAACCATATCCACATCGGTTGGTTGCTGATAATTAGTCTTTTGGGGGATACTACAGACAACTGATGAACAGTATTTTGTAGTTTGCAACTGGCGTTAGGCCCTTAAACTACCAAATGACCTCCATAAATACTGATGACGATTTTAAAAAAGAAATTCCAAATTTGGATTCATAAGACGGGCTGTCACTAATTTGCAGTCTAGTTCTTGTGTAATATGCCATACCTCAGCCTTTTCTCCCTGTTTGCCTTCCTTAAGAACAGCTTATTGGCAGCCACAGAGACCATTTCTGATGAGGGTTTAGTGGACAGTAGATGGATTAACTGAAGGTCCCTGTGTCAGTTCCTTAAACTACTTCCTGTTCATCAGGGATATGATTTTTAGTTTCTGTTCATCAGTTGTATGTAGTTTTTAAGGCCTGGCACTTCTTCTTATGTCTTTCACTTGTCTGGTTTCTTCAATTTTTTTCAGGACTTGTTGCATTTTCAGTTAAAAGCTCTTTGAGAATTGCCTTTCTGGTGCAGAAATACTAATTTATCCCTGTCAAACTGTGTTACGTTTGTTATTTTTCATAGATTCAACTAGAAATAGGAACAAATAATGTGACAGGAAACTACTAACAAAGTGCTTAAAGATACAATTAAAAACTGCTCCTTTGCTAAGTTGTTTGTTATGTGTAGACACAAAAATGGTTCATCTCTTGAGTTATGTACAGCTTTGATACTTGAAGGAGTCATATTTCAGTGTTAAGTGTCTTACAAAACAAAAAAGCAGCCAATCTCCAAAGAAAAATTAAAGGTTGCTCAGAAAGCCTCAAAGACTATTGCTTGCAACTCCTTGGAGGCAAAGTACCAAGAAATGAGGTGTAGCTCAAGACTACTAAGTATAGGGGGAAATACTCTATGAGGTCTTGTATAAACATATTCACTCTTTTGATGATGTATAAGGAGTTCTTTCCTAAACCTTAAACCCATTGGTTTATACTGATGAACAATGCTGTGAGAGTAAAAAGTCCTGGTGATTTTTTGCCTCTTAAAACTCATTAATACAAATTTGCAGCTTGTAATAAACCCTGAAACGACCATTTTATCTCTCGGCTGCAAAATTGCAATCTAAACAATGCCCGAGGCTGCTGCTTAGAGAGCAGCTTGTCTTTTCAGATGGATTTGTTTTCCTCATTATCTTATCACCAGTTGGAGCTACTGTGTGTCACCATGGGGATGGTGGTAAACAGCAACAGTGGGAGGGGTGGTGGAGAAGAGTGAATGAAGCCCAGCTATCGGGGAGCTAACATGTCCACGAGACTCATTAAAATTTCAGATGGTATGCGTCCATCTGGGGTGCAAACACACAATATTGAAGGGTCAATGCACAAGGCTCATGCTTGTCATTTTAAGTCAGTCTAGTTCTAGAAAAGAGTTTGGGTTAAAGACTGAGCCATTATTTCATTTCTGTTTCTTTATGGTAGCAGTATGTAATTCTTACTGATAGTTGTTCAGATACAAGCACAAAGAATATCCTTTCACTGAGCAGTTAATGTTTTCTGCTTTATAACTTTTATAGTATGTCAAGTAATAATAGAGCTAGTGATGGCTACAGCAATAAACAAACCAAACAACAGCCACGTGATTGAGCACCTAATCCATGCATGTGGCTCTGGGACGTGTTAACTAACAGCCGTACCTGTTAGCTAAATGCATCTGACATGAGTGCTAAGGCAAACTTTGATTGTAAAATGATATATATATATATATATATATATATATATATATATATATCAACATGTATAAAAGATTTTATCTGGTTTTGCTGCTGCAAAGAACTCAACCAATGACTCCCTCATCACGGCACTAATACAGTGGTTATGAGTATGAGCAAATATTATCTCTGGCACAGGTGGGTCTGACACTGCATTGATTAGGGTAATATTCATTAGGAGGCAATCACCCATGCACATATGCACACATATCTTACAATTACTGGTCAATTAACTGTTCTATAGGCTGGTGTTGTATTTAATACCTGTAATGGTGCTGTCCATGTCTTACCTCAGTAGGACTTGTCTTGTTAAATAAAACGACATTTAAAATATTAATATAAGTTAATGCTAGTTACATATTCACAAATTTGCTGTTTTTCTTAGACTTCAGGTATTAGGAAATCCAATATTTAGGACTTTTGCACTGGTGTTGTTAATTGATTAATCAAGTAAATAACCTGATGATTAATTCATTATCAAAACACATTTTTTCTTACAGTTTACCAATTTTTTAAATATGTACAATACAATATATACTTAAAATGCAGCTATACAGACCAATATCAGCATTATTACTTAATCAGCATTAATGGTGCAGTAGTGTGCAGTATTTTGGGAAAGTTAAACCACCAAGAGGGTTTTTTTCCTTTGTTTTCAAAACAATATATGAGCATTTACATTGTAATAGGTAGCATTTAGTATCAGGTATCAAATTAAATCTTTAAGTTCAACTTACTTCACCCTAGTGCCAAGTTGTACTCTACAGACTACGAGTGAAAGTTGGTGTTTTCGGCTATTTCTGTAGCAGACTTAAACATTTTAAACCTCGGAAAAGAAATAAGAGTTGATGCGCTAACCTTAGTAAATCACAGTACGTCATTTATCAGCGTCAGACTTTCTAAGTGGTCTTACTGAGTCTGAAACCTGAATCTGTGGAATTGATCTACTGTTACATATTTCAGAAACAACAGCCCTATACATTAATTTTCTGTTTTATATTCTTAAACATTTGATTGGATATGCAGTTAAGAAAGTGGACTGCAATTTGTATACATATCGCAGTTCATATACCCGACTTGCTTTTAGAGATTATGTTCTAAATAAAGAGCATCTGTAGTTCCTGCTCAAAACATCAACTGAAATCCTACAAGTTACCAAAATATATGACTATTAATCAACAGCAGGATAAAGACAAAATTGTGGAGACAATATCATGTTGCTCTTACTTTGGGCTGTGCCCCAATAACAGTCGGAGAGAGGGCAAGTCTCCCTTGGCAGCAGCATAGTGAACAGGCAGGGCACCTGTATTGGTGGGGGTCCCAGGGTCTACCTCACCATTCTTCAGCAGCCAATCGGTGATCTCATGGTGACTGAAGCGGGATGCGAGATGAAGAACAGTGGCACCAGAACTGTCCCTGGCCTGTAAAGCAAACAAATAAGGAACATGTTGAACTAGGGAGTCCTGTAATCCCTCCTTTTAAAATAACTGTGACCAACTGTCAGCCTGACTTTGCATTATAAAATGATGATTTGATAACTAATTCAATTTGAACTGGTTACTTGTTTTTCCAGAAAACAATAACCTCCAGAAAATAGTTGATACCCATACTTTTTTCTAGCCACTTTTACTGGCTACAAAGTATATTGTACTGTTAATAATAATAATGGATTGCATTTATATAGCACTTTTCGAGACCTTCAAAGCACTTTACAATTCCACTATTCATTCACACACTGGTGGAGGCAAGCTACAATTGTTGCCATAGCTGCCCTGGGGCAGACTGACAGAAGCGAGGCTGCCATATCGCACCATCTGGCCATCACCAGTAGGCGGTTGGTGAGGTGTCTTGCCCAAGGACACAACGACCAAGACTGACCGAGCCGGGGCTTGAACCGGCAACCTTCCGATCACAAGACAAACTGCCAGCTCTTGAGCCACGATCATCCTGTTCACTGTTATGGGAAGGGGAATCAATTTTTATTTTCTGAAATAAGTAAAAAAAAAACCTTCATAACTTACCACAGTAGCAAGAATATCAAGCACAGAATTGCTCTCAGTGCTATAATTAGCTTTAACAAGAGGCAGACCAATAGCTAACACAGAAAACCTAAAAGACCAAACTTGTGTGGTCCTTGAACAGACATGTCATCTGTTAACATCTTACTAACACAGATGCTTAGGTCTGAGGTAGTGCACTGCTACAGACTAATGGTGTTAGCATCAAATAGACTCATGATCACAGTTTCGTAACACAAACAAGAAAAAAAGAAAACAAAGGTGAAAGCAAGCATTAAGCACTCAAGTGTACTGAGAGTTTTGACTACATACCAGCCATGTTATCACTTCATCTGTGGGCACTCTTTGTCACTTGAAGATGGAATGCTTATGACTGTTCTTCACGTGGATAACTTAATACTGCAGGGTTGTAGGACTGTGTTGTACTCATAATAACATAATATGAATTTGTCACTTTGTCAGTTTCACTTTTACCTCTGCTCAAGAAGGTGAAGATAAATGAGACCCATGTGGGTGAGTCAAAGCAAAGCTCCTCCTCCTCCTCATTATCATATTGGTTACATAGGTAAACTCTAAATCTGAATTTCCTTTTAAGGGCACAAATGATGCACATCTGTGTATCTTTCTGGAATATGCTGGAATATGCAGTATACTACAAATAAATATATACAAGAATAACCTTTATGTGTTTATACATTTAAGTGTTGTAAATTGGGGCCACGCTAAACTGTAAAACTGTATCTTGATATCTGTATTTCATGAGAAATTATACATAAGGCAAAGTTCAGCTTCAATTTGAAAAGACTTATATCAACATAGAATAACCTTTACAAGGTGTCCACATTTTGGGATTTAAATAGTAAAAGGCAAATCGATTTAAGAATCATCTGAGATTCAAATAAAGCGAAAATATGCCCTAAGATCATTCTCGAGTGGATTTTGCACATCCTCACAAGTTTTCTGCTCCTGTTTTCATTTTTTTTTTTAATAATAGAGGTCTAATTTTTATTTTTGCAAGGCATCTTTGATACCTCTTTGATAGAGTTGTGCTTTTTGAGTCTCATCATTTTGTGGGTCCAGTGGTTTCTTTAGTGACACTGTCAACACTTTACTCTTAATATCAGCAGACAACTCCTGAGTCTAAATGTCAACTCACTAGTTGCCACCAGTTCTTATGTGCATGAGCACTAAAAAGACACACAGCTGCCCAAGAACTGTGTTAAGAGGGATAGAAAATTCCTCAAACAGGCCTTTGAGTATTGATGTAAACCTCCACAAATTAAAGCTGAGAGATTTAATGTATTACCTAATAAAACGAGAAACCCACTGAATACTTATGGTATGGATTATGTTATTGTGTTGGAGCATTTACTATGACTCCTTCCCAGGTGAAAAAACGCATTGTGCACAAATAGGAACAATAAAAGGTCGAAAAGGTTAATAAGATTTATTTCATCATGTGAAACTTCAACCACAATCCTTACAGCACCAAACACCACCCCTCATTATAATATCAAACTACACTGTCATTATGTGTTTCTTTTTGTGCCTTTTGTGAGTCACTGTTTTTATTGTACAGGAGATATTGGATTTGCAAATCCAGTTTTGCATACTTTATTACCATAGAAACATGACATAACACTGAAAACCAGGTTTTTAGCCTTAAATTAAATTTTTTTTTAAAAAAGTATAATTTTCTGTGTACTTACTTTACTTGTGGTATTAAATGTAATTTCTTTCATACCTACAACAGTGTTTGAATTTGTTGCATTTCACTGTCTTACCAAAACAATATGAAAACAACTTTCAGGGCCTTGTGAAAGAGGAAGGTCCCTTTTTGAAAAAGACCAGTGGGTTTTTAAACCTTCTGCTTTTATAGTCAAAACCTTAAAGATTACAAGAGAATTAACGACATCATCAGGACATTTAGAGCACACCAAATGGACTTGGGAGCAAAATATCTGACAGTGACACAAAACAACCCGCAAACCCCACAGAAAGTTATGTTAAAATAAAAGCTTAAAGACTTTATTCCTAAGGAGAAGGATTTTAATGTGTATGTTAGGAAAAACGTGTAGGTTTAAGGCACTAAAATAGATATAATGTGCTTTAAGGAGGAGAGCTGATTCAAATGGGGGTTGGAGTAGGCTCCACAGATGAGAAATGACAGCCAAGTCGGATGAAGCAGAGTTAGGCTACTGTCTGCTACACTTTTAGACCGATCCAGCTACAACTGTAGTAACTCACCTCTGGCCGACATCCACCTTGGGTCAGTAGCCACTGTAGGCATGCCAGGTTGCCTGTTGCTGCTGCGTCGTGCGCCGCGCTTGCCCCGTTATTTGCCACACAATCGCCCGGCAGCCCTGCCTCCTCCACCAAAAACCGCAGGCAGGCTAACTTCCCCGCCCGGGCTGCGTGGTGGACGGGCGAAGCTCCCAGCGCATCCTTGACGTCGCTGGTCAGCGCATTTGCCGCTAATTGCACTTTTAAAGTCTGCACGTCCCCCTGCCTTGCGGCCAGCAGGGTCTTGTCACCCTCCACCACCATGACTGCTGCAGATTGCGCGACTCCTTCCTTCCTTTGGTAGCCTCCGTTGACCCGATCACCGTGCAGATAGTGCGGATAGGGTCAGAGTTGTATTTATAAATGAGTGGATCATGTCAGTAGCCGGGTTAATTTTGGGGTGGGGTGTTGGTGGGAGAGACGCTTGGTTATCGCTCCATGGGTCTTCCCAAAGCGCTGTTCAAATGAAAGATCCCTTTATCGTTCATAAGTTTTTGTTTTCCAGGTAGTGCAATATTTACATGCTGAAATAAAACTTCATACCCGACTGACAAACTAACCTCTTTCTTAGGCTTTGTCTGGCCCGACGTTGTAGCTCAGTAGGTTATCCGCTGTCTGTCTCCAATAGCATCCACCTGTTGCACAAGTTGTGTTCTGGGTTACCAGACGGTCTAAACTATCTTTTCCCCCCAAATTAGTTTATTAACCTTTTTTTGCTGCTGAATAACTATCGCGTATCATGCGCCCCAGGGAATATTCCGCTGTGTTTTTCTTCCTATAGCAGATGGCGACATGGGACTCAGCGCCTGTTAAATAATCCATCAGGGGGAGGATCACTGAGCCTGTTACAGGTTGCTGCTTTCTGGAAATCGGCTCAGAAATTAAAGGAGCAGTACGTACATGCTACTTACAACTCTGGATATACATTAATTATGCTGCTGGGGTGAAGGTGCTCGTCGCTGCCAGTCAAGATAGACTCACATTAATTCAGCAATGGACTTTTTGAACATACCCCAGATCCTGTTTGCAAACAGCATTAATATTACATGTGGCAGTGAAATCAGCATCACAGGATCCGAGCACTTTTGCACACTACAGAGGTCCATCTAGTGGCCTCTCACGGGAGTGTAACCCCCC
>NW_024582421.1:2410175-2413690 GCF_018398535.1 Haplochromis burtoni
ATTACAAAAGAAAATCCCCCCAAAAAAAAAAAACCCCCAAAACAAAACAAAACAAAAAAATTTTTTTTGTTGTTTTTCTGTTGGGTGAGCAGATAACCGCGCTGTAGAAATTCGCAAGTAAGCTGCCAGTAGACGTGCTTTTTCCTTTTTTCAAATGTTACCCTTGAACACATACGACTTTTTTTCTCCACCAAGCCAATATGTCCCAATAAAAGTCGACTGAGATGAAAAAAAAGTAACTATATTGTTATTATAGACCGCATGTTGATACGTCAATTGGAAATAGTTATACACCTTAAATGATGCCAGATTAAAAGATGAACAAGTTATTTCTGAGGAATAAAAACTTGATGTTGAAACCGGATAAATCATGAGAAGTAGTCCTGCCCAATGATCGTTTATGCATTTTAGTGCATTTACGCCAGTGGTGTGTGTTTCATTGTTTGGGTGCCAGACATGAAATAAAATAGCTTAAATTAACATTCCCTTAATCAACCACAACAAAATGCTGCTTGCAAGCTATCCATCAGCAAGATAAGGCACAGATGCAGGACTCTTAAAAAAAAAGTTTCATCTTTTACATTTGGAGAAAGTAAATATTCATAGTGCAAGATTGCAAAAGCAGTTTTATGATTTTTATTTTTATTTTTTATTTTTTGCATTACATAAAAGACAGCAAATTGGTCTTCCAGCGATACTGAAGTCCAACCTATGTGCACTTTATGGAGAAAACCCACTGAGCCTTTGAATTCATGTGTGTTCAGTGTCTAATCAAGCACCTTGCCGCACTCTGACTTTGCAAATATTTGTGAAACAATGGGGCTTTCTGGAGCACGATTAGTGACAGGATGCCATTGAAATGTCTTGATGTTTCCCCCTATGATGTTCCACGATCAACTAATTGTAAGTGGTTTTGCTGAAAATTTGACCGAACTTCAGCAACTAAGACAAAGTTTCAGACCAAGTAAAGTTATGGAGCAGGGTCGCCGAGTACTGAGGCGCACATTGAGTAAAAGTCTCCAAAGCTCTAACCCAATAACTGCAGGGCTGCGAACCTTCTCCGGCATGGGTTGAGCAGCTCCTGTAGGTGTAATGTATAGATGTTCAGTACTCTTGTCCATATAGTGCAAAAGCTACCTACTTTAAACGTTTAGCAGCTATACCTGCGGAAGGTATAGAAGCACATGTTGGTGAGCATTATCTTCTATGTGGCCTTACTGACAGTTTTAACAAAAGTTTCAAAGGTCAAGTTTCAATGCAAATGATGCAGATAGGCTGTCTGTATTTTCATTAACATATTGCAAAGAACTGTAATACATTTCACCACCAAACGGTGGCAGGAAAGCCTCGTATTCTGCAGCTTATCTCCACCTGGAACAGGTGATGATACCTCAAGTTATTTGAAAAATGACAAATTTAAATAAGCTTGCACACCGGAAGAGTCAGATAACATGTCTTAAAAACGACAAATTTGAAAGTCTTCATTTTTATCTAAAAAAAATAAGCAAAACTCAGCAATATGCTCCCCTAACTGCTTTGTAAACATACAGTCTTGGTATACACTGCCGGATTTAAACAAGACTATGCTATAGTTACAGCCTAAGACTAGGGTATTTAAATGATTAGATGTGGGGCAAATTTTGAAAAATAATGAAGCTTCACACCAGGTTAACTTTCTGCCAGACTAACTCGATTGGTTTTTCCGCTCAGTCAATTTCTGCAGTATGCGGGTAGATTCACTCCTGAGTATTTGGAGGAGGTGGTGGCGGGGGCGGGGTATGAGCGAGTCTCGTGCTCGGCGCGTGCCTCTTCGGCCCATCTGTCTCACAGGTCCAACTGTCATGGACACCGCGCGCCAATTTGAGGGAGGAGGGGGGAATTCCCACGAGCGTGCTAACTACAATTCCCCAGAGGAAATGGACAGTAATAGCTCTCAAAAAGGCTGGAGATAAACGAGGGGGGAGGAGAGGTCATTTAACCTAGAAGATTTTTTAGCTCAGTCTAAAGTACATATATGTGGGACAAGTCCGTTAGCTCGGAAGCAAAGCACATTGTGGTCGTTTTATGGGCACTATTAAATCTTCGCACATTTCCATACGCTAGCACTGTTTGTTTATTTTCAGACACACTGCCCTGACTCACAGGGGGAAAAAAAAGACCTTCAACTGAATATAACCTCAGCTAAATCTGATTAAAGTTTATTTTTTATTTATCACGAGACCCACAGTTTCAAAAACTGTCGACCTTTTTATAGTAGAGTATTCAACTTCCAGCTACTCACTAAAATTGGATTGTCCGTTTATTAAACACGGTATAGATTATTTGACTGCCACACTAATCCCATCTCCTTGTTTTGGGCTTATTATTTCCCACTTTGGTATGTGGACTCTAGACGTGAAAGACGGGGTACTTTTGTGCTGCAGCTGTAGCTTTTGATGATCGGTCTAACACAGGGTTTAATCAAGTGTAGGAAATTATGGAGTCTTTTCCCAGACTGTTAAAAGACATTCCAACAACCTCAACCAGTGAGGAGCCAAATCCCCATTGAACTGGAAAGAAGCTGCCAACGGTTTTCCCCTCCCTCAGAGCCTGGGAAAGCTGGGATATTTCTTGCACGCGTCAGAAGTGCGACAGTTATTCAAATTGGACTCGATTATTTAGAGCGTGGGCCCCATCTAACCTATTGTGTGTTCACATCTGCTGCCACGCGGGAACATTTAAATGAGATATTCTCTACCAAGTTCAAACCAACCTCTTGTAACCCAACAACTGTAAAATTCAGTATTTCTGACACAATAAGATCCCAAAATAACCTAGACGTGAGAGTTTACTGTGGTCAATGACTGCCACAAATAGTACACTTGTTTTTTTGTTTTTTGTTTTTTATTAAAAAAGAGGGAGAATCCTCTACAAATACTGGAAATTTTAACTTTAGCTTGACCATTTTAACCTACTGACGATAAATGCGTTATCATCTTTATTAAAGCCACCATATATTCATTCAGTTTCCAGTCTCAGTTTATCGTGTGAGGAGGCACAGTTTTGAAAACCCGTTTCTAACTAGGCTATATGCCAGAGTAATAGCTCCCTGTCCAGCCTGCTGGTCGGCGCGTGCCACAGAGGAATTGCTTTGGATTGGGTAAACTCGGGCGCGTGCAGGGAAGGTTCCTCCGGTGTGCAGCAGGGCATGCTCAACCACAGACACAGGTGTGTCTTTATCATCATCGTGTCAAATCTAAAATTCCCAAACAAACAACGTAATTATGTAATATTAAAAAACCCCACAAAAGGACTGTGGTAAGATTACTGATCATAAAAAAGACACCAGACACCAAAAATAAACTTTATTTGCTGAAAGAAGACCAACACACAAAGCGAGGAAAATACTTTATTCTTTTCCATTCTCCCATCCCCAAATGCCTTCTTTCTTTCTTTCTTTCTTTCTTTCTTTCTTTCTTTCTTTCTTTCTTTCTTTCTTTCTTTCTTTCTTTCTTTCTTTCTTTCTTTCTTTCTTT
>NW_024582421.1:2413710-2428929 GCF_018398535.1 Haplochromis burtoni
TCTTTCTTTCTTTCTTTCTTTCTTTCTTTCTTTCTTTCTTTCTTTCTTTCTTTCTTTCTTTCTTTCTTTCTTTCTTTCTTTCTTTCTTTCTTCTCGGTTTGACTGGCATATTCTTGAAATGCATAGATTGAATTACTATTGTAATGAGGAATAGAGCATACTCCAGATATTTAAATTAACAACAACCCTTTTGTATTTGTAGCTGCAAGTTTTTTGTATAGGTCTATATTAATAAAAACTTCAGTTTTCTGCAGCTTAAGTCGGTATGACAACATATATTTAGAAAATATGAACATTTATGTTCTAAAGTATGTAATTCCTCTATAATGTTCCTATTTTTAATCTAAATATGAGTGCACCTGCAATTTGAACATATATAAATGAGTTTTTACTTTTTAACATCTGCGGTTGAGCGCAGATTTTGTGTAAAATTATACCGTTTTCCTCTCAGACTAATAAACTCCAGGCTTGTAAGACCCTAAAAGATAATCTGCATTTTTTATTATAGTAATAGTTATTGAATAATTTGCATTATTATGATACCTGGAACAATGCACTTTTAGAAATATTAAGCATACGGCATTATTGACAAGTCCTACCATCATATTGCTAAAGTTTCTTTCTTTAAACTTCCTTTACTGTTGTTCTCACAGCCTTTGAGACAAAACGTAGACGTCTTGTGCCCCCTTGAACTTACCCTGCAGCCGTGATGTCTGCTCCACAGCGACCCAGTCATCCGTGAGCTGCAGTGAGAATATCTGCGGTCAGAGTTTCTCACACTCAGGGTCATTAGTGCCGGACAGAAACAGGACAACTAATTTGACAAGACAGGCGTTTTAACAATGCAACATCTGCAGCAAAAAAATTCAAAAAGGCCTTGGCAGCACTCTGATGCTCTAGTGAGTCGAATAAAAAGACAAGGTTATTTTCAAAGTTAAGCTCAGCTATATTATTCTGCTGCAGATAAACATAATTGGACTAACTCAAAAGAAGGACTCCCAGTGTTCCCTTTGTAAGCATTGTTAAAGATAATGTACAATACTGTAAAACCCCATGGTCACGTGTTATAGCAGCTTTAGTTATAGGTGTCATATCAGCTTGCTGGCCAAACACTACAGCGCAAACAGCATAGTCTACTTCAAATTGTGACACCAAATATCTCAAATATATACATCCATTATAATAAAAGAGCAGCACACAAATGTTATTATAAATAGCTGAGCTCTCCCACAAAAAGCAACACTACTACACTGTATCTAGCTTTTATCTATATATTTTGTAATCAGAAAGGGTATGATGCCGTTTAAATTAAAAGTGAAAAACATACCACGTGTGACACGCCGATCCTGTGCTCGTGGATCAAGTCCCGTGTAGTCAGTCTGATGGCTAAGGTTGTATTGAGCGCCCTTTTAGAACACGAGATTTGGAGGCTCACTGTTAGAGACGCTTCTGTCTGTGGGCGGGCACCCCTGCAGACCACGCCCACTCACTGGTTGAAGGACTGTGCAGGAACTTATAATAGTACAGAAAAATAATATAAAATAAAATAAAATGAAATAAAAATAGAAAACAGCAAGAAGATTAAATGTTTTAAAGCTCTCTGAAGTTGAACCCAGTTTGTTTTTAATGTTCTGCGCTGGACTGCGAGCTAAAGTGTCATCAGTTTGACTATAAGGGGAGCAATTCAATAGTGTACTAATGTGCTTTTTCATTCTGAAAACGAAGAAACGCAGAAGAATCGTTTCGAGCGTTTTCGTCTTTTGTTGTTATGTTTTAAGCTATTTTTTCTGGTTTATTATTCTCTGCGGAAATAATAAATGGCAAATCAAATAAAGACTTTAAAGAACACAAAGAAACCCCTCGTAAAGACCACTTCTCTATTTTGGGAACTGCTGTAGTAAAAATGTTTTTTTTTCTACGTTTTTTCTCGTGATTAACTGCCCACTTCTAGATTTCCCTTTGGGCAGCTCTTAATGGCCTCTGTGTCTGTGTAACTTCAAAAATAATGTATCGAAGCAGGAAGCCATCTGGTGCCTTTGTTCTCTTGGCTCGTGCTGTTCTCGTGCCCCTTATACGGCTGCACAATGGATTCCCTCAATCAGAAATCCAATATTCAAAAACCCCGCCACCACGCCGCATGTCCTGCCTGTCCAATGCCTGCCTCGAAGCTGCTGGCGTTTCTTATCCACACTATACTTCACTATTTACTAAAGAATTAAGAAAGACACAGTCTTTAAGTTACAGCTAGGTCTTCTATATACTATAGGACATACATATGACATGTCACTGACGCACAATCGAGTTTTTGTGTGCTGGTGCATTGAAGTGAGAGAAAGAAAAGTGTGTCAGAGCTGGAAACGTCAGCTATTGGCGGAGAAGCCAATGAGACGCTGTAAGTTTACCTATGTCAACTTTGAAGAGCAAAACAAATGTGCGTCACCAGATGTGTGCTTGGAGCTTGGCTTTTGGCTTTGTTAGGCTTCTTTGGATATTCAAATCCTGTCTGAGCCATCCATTTGGTTTGGGCAATGCGCAATTACACGAAAATATCTCCCCGCCTCTGAAACGAAAGACGCTAGGCTTGCTGTTTGGCACTGCAATAGATTTCATTTTAAAGAGGGCACAGCTAAATAATAATAATAAAATAAATTAATAAATAAGTCGTTACTGTTAATAAATCGACATTAACTACTGCCTCAATGCAATCATAGCTGCTCTTTCATTCAGTTGGTTTATTTATATTTCATCCTTTTGTCTTTTGTCAGGAGTGAAGCAACATAACATTATGGACTTATTCTTATGTGCAAACACAGTTGTAACCATGATTCCATTGTGTAAAAAAATAATACATTCTGTGCACTGATAACAGTGGCAATAGCAATAAAATAACGCTCATAGCATAATATTTGACTAGAAAATAGCTAAAATGATTTATTGTCATGTTTAATTGTAGATTTTGATATTCACAGTTAACATCTGAAATAAATAAAGAGCCAATATAACAGTTTGATGGGGCTGATTTCTTATTATTTTATAGTGATGTTTTAATTAGACAGGTTAGTTTAAGTTCAAATAAAAATATAAGAATATCCACCTTTTGTCTCCTATAGCACGTGACCTGGGGGGACGCTCAGGGGACAGATTCAGTGACGTCAAATGGTCGTCGTGCACGGTAAAAAAAAAAAAAAAGTTTGGATTTTCCCCAATCCGCAGATGCCTTATGAAAACGGCGTTGGTTTAAGCGTGGGGAGCTTTTTGGCACATTGTAATACGTGTTTGTTTGCGTCCCCAGATGATAAAATGTGACATCAGTGCTTTGACGACATGTATAAAAACAACGCTGGTGCTATGTAAAAACATTAGCATACGCATATTACGCGCACTGTCCCCACATCTGATGCTAAAAAAGCGTCATTTCTTTTATTACACAAACAAAGCTGTTTACTATTTGTGGAGGGACACACAGACCGATTAACAAAGTGAAATGAGACTTTAGTATACTCTAATATAATCTAATAATGATCTTAGTATAATTTCCTTTTCTGTTTGTGTCTGCTTTGAAGATGAAATAGGGGCAAGGAAGTTTGGATGGCTTATGTATTTGATGATCTGAAACATGTGATACATGCAAAAATAATAACAAATAAATTAAAGAAAATGCTTTTAGAACACACAAAGAGCAATGTGTTATGGATTGTCAGGTCTGGATTAATGAATGCAAAGACAGAATCAGACACCAAACCATAACATTAACCTGTCAAATGTATTTATTTTACACGTTTCAGCAATGTGGACATTAGCAGTATCAGAAAAAGTACCAAAAAAAAAAAAAAAGGATACCCTTGCAACATCTCAAAGTTGTTGAATCTCACGTCCTGGTCTGCTCTGTTCTTTGGAGATCAGTGACCATGTTGCTGTCTTGCTGTCTACCATGTTGTTGAACTAAAAAAAAAAAAAAAACGACACAAGATTCCTTCCAGGAATTGGTTTTGGTTTTGGGAGATGCCTCTTTTGATTTATACCCAGGATGCCATTTCTTAGAAATCAATGCAGCGTGTACTATACAGACACATTAGGATGTCGGATATTTTCTAAATGTAATTATTTTGCAGTCTTTTCATCTACACCACTTGAGAGAGAGACCCAGGCACACTATGTCTAGGGGATTTTACACTCAACCAGCCATCAAGGGGAGACTGTTAGATTTCTCATTTTTGTAAAGTCTTGACTTTACTTTGTCAGCTTCTCAAAGATTACATACTGTATATTCTCCCAAGACCCGGAATTCGTTCTTCTCCTCTATGAAGGACATGAGTCTGAAACTTCTACATCAAATAGAATTTATGCAATATATCTTAGTCCTACTGTAGAGTCACTAGCACATCTTGGGCTTTGTATTGATGCCACATTTGTGGGGGTTGGGCAAACAGAGCCCTTTCTTTTCAAAATGACAGGCACTGTGTCCACATTTTATGGCCAAGGAAGCCCAAGTGATACAATATTAAGATTCTATCGGTAAAACTCAAATTGTTTCTTGAATATCATATTTTTTATCTTCAATTTGATAGGATTTCAAAAATTTGCAGTAAAGTAAGACTTTAAAATAAAGCTTTTATTCAGTGTTCTTCGTATTAGACGAGAGGACTTATGAACTCCAATTCAATTCAATTCAATTCAATTCAATTCAATTCAATTCAATTCAATTCAATTCAATTCAATTCAATTCAATTCAATTCAATTTCATTTATATAGCACCAAATTAAAACAATGGTTGCTTCAAGGTGCTTTATATTGTATGGTAAAGACCCTACAATGATACAGAGAAAAATAAATACAGAGAAAACTCAACTATCAGATGAACCCCTATGAAAAAGCTCTTGGTGAGACTGGGAAGGAAAAACACCTTTTTAACAAGAAAAAACCTCCAGGCTCAAGGAGGGGCGGTTTGATACAATTAAGAACATTTTCTCTCCTGATATTCCTCATGTACCAGTCTATACTAAATCTGTAATGACTTTTTAAATTATTTTGTTAATAAGGTCGCTGCCGTCAGGTCAAATATTTCTCCATCATCCTCCCAGTATCACACTGACACTTTGCTTACCTCTGATACCTGGTCCTCTTTTACTCCCGTTACCTTACAGGACATCAGTGCTTTGCTCGGTCGTATGAAACTGACTTCAAGCCACCTTGATGTACTTTCTCCATCATTTTTCATTAGTGTGATTGACTCTATTGGCCCCTGTGTTCTGGAAATAATTAATACTTCTCTTTATACTGGCTCAGTTCCCAGCTATTTTAAACAAGCTATTGTTGAATCAATATTAAAGAAAACAAATTTGGACCCATCTCTTCCAAGCAGTTACAGGCCAATATCAAAATTACCATTGGTGTCAAAGATATTGGAAAAAACAGTTGCAGAACAACTTAACAACTTTTTGGAAAAGAACAATGTTCTGGACATTTTCCGCTCTCCACTGAACCTGCTTTACTTAAAGAGTCTAGTGACATTCTGATGGCAGCAGACTCTGGAGAGTACTCCATTCTGGTTATGTTGGATCTCACCTCTGCTTTTGATACTGTTGATCACAGCATCATGATAAATAGGCTGAAGGACTTGTTTGGGATTACTGGTGTTGTTTTAAAATGATTTATGTCGTATCTATCTGAGAGATCTTTTACCGTTTGTATGAATCATGTGTTGTCTGAAACATTAGTTCTGCCTTCTGGGGTACCTCAAAGATCTGTTTTAGGTCCGATTCTCTTTTTTTGCAGTATATACTCCCTCTAGGCCAAATTATCAGACATCACAATAATATTTCTTATCATCTCTATGCTGATGACATTCAGTTATACTGTTCTTTCAAAACTTCCGAGTTTTACAAATTGTCGTGTTTAAATAATTGCCTGTCAGAAATCAAACAATGGTTAAATGACAGTTTCCTCCAGTTAAATGCAGATAAAACAGAAACCTTGATTACTGCACCTCAGAAATTAAGCAGCATATCAGTTTTTTAGACCCTTCATTTCAGCCGAGTCTCAGAAACTTAGGTGTTATATTTGACAGTTCAATGTCTCTTGAGAAACACTCTAAACAACTTGTCCGGAACTGTTTTTATCATCTAAGAAACATTTCTAAACTCAGACTACTGGTGTCAAAGGCAGAACTTGAGATGATTACTCATGCTTTTATCTCTTCTCGTTTGGCATATTGTAATAGTCTTTTTACTGGTCTCAATAAATCAGCTCTGGATCGCCTTCAGACCGTACAGACTTTTAACTGGCACAAACAAGAGCTCACACATTACTCCAGTTTTGGCCTCTCTTCATTGGTTGCCAGTAAATTTTAGGGTTCATTTTAAAATTTTAGTTGTAACTTTTAGAGCTCAGCACAGTGAAGCTCCCCAATATATCTCTGACCTGTTGAAACCTCATGCTTCATCTCGAGCACTTAGATCATCAGGTCAGAGGTTACTGGTGGTCCCACGTACTATAGGTTTAAAACACGTGGGGATTGGGCTTTTCAGGCACTGGCACCAAGGTTGTGGAACTCTCTGCCGTTGTATTTACGCTGTCTGGACTCCACTGACTCCTTTAAAAAGCAGCTGAAGACATTTTTATACAAAAGAGCTTTTAATAAATTTTTTCACTGCTTTATATTATTTTATTTCTATTTCTGATTTTACTGTGAAGGACTTTGTGATTTTTATCTGTGAAATGTGCTATATAAATAAATTTTACTTACTTACTTACTTACTACAAGTTGGTGGTGATAAGATGCAGTGTGTAAGCTAGGGCTCTGAAGTTTTTTCATAACAATATGTTGAATGGAAAATATGAGCCTTTTCAGTTGAATTCAACTCTATTGAAATTGGGTTGAAAAACTTTCTTTTAACAAGAAACCCAAACAACATTAGCACAAACACACAATCTGAAGGATCTCTGATTACATCAGACAGTAGTTATGCAACCAGGATTTTAAAAATGTCAAAACATTTAAACCAGAAACACAAACCAAAGGAAAGTGCTCATCTCTTAAAGCTGAAAGCATTATTCATCATATCTCTGTATATGGCATAACTGGGATACCCTAGGACTTGAATAAAACCGGTTCTAGTTAATTGACAATTCACTGTGCTATCCACAAATGTGCATATTAAAGCTTAATGATGCAAGAAGAAGCTATGCAAAGAACATAATCCAGAAATGCTGCCATCTTCTCTGAGTTGAACCTCATTTAAAATGAACTCCGGCAAAGTAGAAAACTCTTCTGTGGTCAGACAAATCTGAATTTGAAATCTATCAAGCTTGTTATCAGTACTCATTTCAAAAGCCTGCATAATGCTGATGATGGTATAAGGGTGCACTGTGCATCTGGAAAGGCACCATCAGTTGTGAAAGATGTACATGCAAGCTCTAGAGCAACATATTCTCCAATCCAGAAGAAGCCTTCTTTAAGGAAGGCTTCACATATTTCAGCAAGACAATGCCTTACCACATGCAGCATCTATTACAACAGAATGGCTTTGTACTTGAAGAGTCCAGGTGCTGAACTATCCTGCCTGCAGTCCAGACTTTTCACTAATGGAAAACATTTGGAGCATCATGAAATGATAAGCATGACAAAGTAGACACAGGACTCCTGAGAACCTAAAACACTATATCAGACAAGACTGGGACAACACTGCTTTCCCAGATGTTCAGCAGCTTTTTTCCCCTTAGTTCCCAGATGTTTACAAACTGTTGCTCAAAGAAGAGTGGATACTACACAGTGGCAAACTGTGACAACGGTTTTGAGATGTGTTGCTTCAATCAATTTTAAAACGATTAAATATTTTTCTTAAATTGATACATGTTCCAAATGTAAAGATTTGAGTTTTAAAATGTAGGCTTATGAGATCTGCAGATCATTGCATTCTGTTCTTATTTACTTTTTACACAGCTTCCCAATTTTTGAAACTGAGTTACCATCATTGTCTATGCTATTGTCTCGCATCCCCCCCAAAACCGTTCTACTTTGATGTGTCTTGTATTGAGAAGGACTCACACAGAATTCAATTCGTGGTTGGAGTCTGGCTGGCAAGTTAAGTCTAAGGTGTAAGCTTTGTATTTTCAAACATTTAAGCTCAGTTTCCTGTATTAGACGATACTAAAAATGCCACAGATATATAAAATCAAACACCTAGCCATACAATGTGGCTACATTTCTGAAAGAAATAGTTCATTTTAAAGAGATCATTGAGTTGGAATGTAATTTTTCCCATGGCTGAGCAGCTGCTGTGTAGTGTAGGTGACCCATACTTCAGTCATATAATGTCAATTCTACTAAAAACTACAAAGAATATAGGGGGATGGTAAAAGAAAATTATGGTTTAAACATTGTCATGGTGTTAAAACCATACTAAAAGTTTACAGTAAGTGTGCAATGCAGATAACTTAGTTTACCATGGATCAAACCTTTTCTTAAGAAAATAGCAAACAGTAAAGCCCATAATAATTTTTTACAAAGCCAAAGTCAGTCCACAATTTGTTTGTGTCTTATCTGTTGGAAAATGCAAGCTATTGAATTTACCAGGTTGTCGTATCATGTCAAACAAAGGACACAGTCAAGGAATTAGAATTATTAAATATTTGACATTTCAATTGAATCAAATATTTATTTCACCAGCCTTCATCTGGAATGGCATTTTTGTTTAAGCTTTCAGGGGAAAAAAAAGAAGAAATAATGATAAATACACCAGTGCTGATATGCTTTTAAGAAAAAAACACATCAACTGAAATGTTTGTCTTATGTCTCTCATGAGTCTGGCACAGATCATCACAGTATCACAACAACAAAGGTCAGTTCTTGTTTGAGCCAAAACAGAAGGGTACTCTAGTCTTTTTGTTTTTTGTGGTACTTTGTAGATCAAAATAAGACTCTTGCTTCTGCTACGCCTTGTGACCTCTTGGTCTTGCCATCACTTTGCTGTGGCTTGCTCTTTGTAAAACCTTGCACTGTGACAACTGGGAAAGGCTGCAGCCCCCTGGACTGGATAAATGTTTAGGAAAATGGATGGATGTTTGTAATTTCTAAGCAGTTTCTGCTTATATATCTGTACTATGTGTATAAATAGCTTAATAATTGATTACAATCAGATTTTTGACTGTTATAATCAAATTTGTATGAAACATGCTTTACAAAGACTTCTATGTCTCATCTTAAACACATTTAGTATAATTTAAAAAATGATATGTTTTATTTTCTTAACTAAATGTACAATACAGATTTGTGGGAGAATTAATGTGGAGCCAAACATTAGTGACCATGGAAAGCGCATATTTTAAAATAAAAACAAACAAAAAGATGATATTTTATATATAGCCTAATTGTCGTCTTTAATGTTTCTGCACATTTTGCGTATTTATATTATATTCATATATATTGTTTATTGCGATTACTTCTCGCCTTTCTTTTAGTACCGACGTGGGACAATACTCTAATTTCGTTGTACAATTGCACAAAGTATGATCGTGCAATGACAATAAAGAGTTCAGTTTGTCAATGAAAGAATGGAAACTGGCAGAAAAAAACGATTATTGGATGTGTCTTTTTTTTTTGAGCATTTCACGAAAATATGTATTTTTGAGCTTGCCGTTATGTATTTGGTATATAAATTTCAGTCTACTTTAGGCTACATAGAATAAAATATTTTTTTTATTTGTTTGTTTTTTGTTTTTTTGCTCCGTACACAAAGGTCAGTCCTGAGTCTAGCAGATGCTTTCGTGTCATGTGAATAATGGTAGCGTAGAATTTGGCTTGGGTCGCCAAACATCGTTTAGGGTGCAGTCGCGATTTGAAGTCTGGAAAATCTCCAAGTCTGGAAATTTTCATGTGGCTCTATGAAGTGGAGACGATCACCTTTGGCAGAGCAGAGTCCTTCGACGCTTTTGGTTTTACGCCTCAGTGCGCTTCAGCTCCATCTGTCTGAACGCTTTGGCTCGTGTCAGTCTCATGCCGTTTATACAACCAAATTCTATTAAATCTCATAAGCAAACTCAGCGATTAGGATTTTAAAGATGTTTTCTTTAGATGCACAGGATAGCTCTTTGCCGTTTCATCTCTTCATCCAGATTGTACCTTGTCCAAAATTATACTGAAGATGTTATAATTGGTATTCTTATTGATTTATTTCCGCAGTAATAAACAGTTTGACGGTTTATTTCATTTGGTTGAGTTGAAGAAATGAAATGGGGATTTAAATACCTAGTTTTACTGGAAACAAACAAACAAAACAAATTATGTGCATCTCCCACACAGTTGCTGTAAAACTTTGAGTGACTCCACTTTTCTGTACACCCTTCAACAAAGGATCACTGTGCCCTGATCGTGCACAGATGGATACCCACGCTGAAACCAAAACAAAAAAGGGTCCCAACCGAAGCCTTTCCTGGACTTTTTTTTTCGTCTTATGCGAAGTGCCAGTTCCCATACTGGACTTGGTGGCGGTTATTTGAGGCCCCATGGGGCAGGGCGCGTGCAAAACCGTGCATGTGTAATGCTTGACAAAAGAGGAAGGTTAAATCCCTGAAGCTATAGAGAAGAGCAGATTGCAGTCGATGGGACAGCGTATCTTTGTCTAAATTATGAGTTTGTTGTGCGGTATATCTGGTTTCGCGTGCGTAAAAATTTACTTCAGTGTGATGCACATGTCTCGCTCCTTCTTGTTTCCTTGGAAATTCCCTGCGCAAAATGTATCCATAAAACTCCAAGGTGCTTCAATGACATTAAACATCAAAAGATCTATAACTAAATTTATTTGACATCATTTAAAACAGAGAGCGTTTATATGCATTTTTGCAGTTTTGTCTATTTTTTATTATGAACTCCTAGTTCTGAGTATTCTAGATGTTTTCTCCCTTTTCTACTCATCATGCCGTTTTAACTTGACTGTTACAAAAATACAACAATTGCACCATTGCGGTCATGTCCCCCTCCCCCACCCCACCACCACAGCCCCCTCCCTTGCAAAAAAATGAGAAAAAAAAAGAGACAAAACAAGAGTGAAGCACATTTATGGTGAGAGGACACATGATCGGAAGCAGGGGCTGGGATGCTGATGCGAGAGTGGTGCAGCAGCGGCAGACTGGGGAGGGTGCATAGAGACGGGAGACGAGAAAGGCGGGGGTGAGGTGGGGTGGGGGGTCCCATCTGTTGCTCCGATCGTGGCGCGTGCCGAACGCGTGAATCCTACTGGCAGCTCATAGGCCTGAGAAACTGACACTCTTTAAAACAGCATGCTGTTTAAACTTCTGGAGGTTGATGTTATATGTGTCACAGTTATCGTTTACAGATTGCATTATTCTTGTATTTACACAATTTGTAGGGAATACTTAACATTTCCATAATTCATAATTCAAAATTCATATTTATTCGTGGAAGTATTTATCAATTTTTTTCAATTCTTCCTTTAAACATGTGTATTGTATTGCACATGTACTGCACGGCTATGATATGAGATCTTACACGCCTCATTTTGCTTGCATTGCGAACTGTCCGTCACCTCCCCCACTGCTACAGGTAAACACCGTGTTGTCGATATTGGAAGCAGTCTGCTGAGGGTCCAGAAGCAGATGTTAATCCATACATGGCGTGGCTTGGGTATCTGGTTTATTAATTTTGGAATAGATTAGTCTCCTCCCCTCAAATTCATTCATCTAGCTCCTTTTTGTTTTGTTGTGGCGGGAACGAAACCATAAATAAACGCACGCTATTAATTTTCATTATGCAGGATGGGTTTTTTAAATCTAACTTGTGATTGTTCATTTAAAGCTGTTTAACTTTGATGGGTCTTATAAAAACATGCTGACTTTACTTGTAGGAAGTGCTTAATACAAATATAAACAAAATGATACATAGGCAACTTTTAATAATTAAAGTTATTAACTAACAACGTCACGAAAAGAACAATGATACACTGTAGATAATCACAATGGCGGTTGTCTGCCTAAGAAAAAAACAAGTTTTCATACCCTGCACTTGTAATTTGATCTTGGATAGACGTTGAAGCCTTAAATATTAAATGCAGTAAAACGCAGCAGCATCACGAAACTCCGCATACCAACATACAGACGCGGGGGGGCCAGATGGTCCAGACAGGATCTCTACTCGTCTCCCAAGGGCCTCGCCCCCTGTGTCATGCCCCCGCTGCAATGGCTTGTGTTCCCTCCCCTCTGACGCTCCGGCTCCACATAAATAGGAAGCTCGCCAGCTCAGCGGCACACTTCAGCTCAGTCGCACAGGAAGCAAGTATCTCCCGTCAAAAAGCACAACAAGAAAACGCAAACAGAATGAGTCCCAGCTTCACTACTGAGGCCAGCCAGCCTCTCCCTGCAAGGTCCACCGTGGCCCAGAGAAAACAAGCCAACGAACTTAGAAAGGTAAGGAGAAGACGAACCACTACGCAGCTGTTTGTTTTGTTTCTGGAAATGTGTTCTGCGTTAACCCTATCGGTACAGCCTAGTAACAGTGTTGAAAT
This sequence comes from Haplochromis burtoni, assembly GCF_018398535.1. Lineage (NCBI taxonomy): Eukaryota > Metazoa > Chordata > Actinopteri > Cichliformes > Cichlidae > Haplochromis > Haplochromis burtoni. The sequence goes on from NW_024582421.1 coordinate 2,426,229, forward strand.
TATTTTTTGTAGACTCTTAAACCCCTGCTGGAGAAGAGAAGACGAGCTCGCATCAATGACAGTCTCAATCATTTGAAGAGCCTGATTTTGCCCCTTGTTGGCAAAGATAACGCACGCTACTCCAAGCTGGAAAAAGCGGACATTCTGGAAATGACAGTCCGCTTCCTCAGAGATCTTCCTTCCACCCCAGTCAAAGGTGTGAATTATCTCTACGACATGCATAGCACACTGTTGTCCTCCAAGTTTTTAACACCCTTCTTGTGAAAATCCCAGCCACTGATCAAATGTGTCCTGTCCTCTCTCCAGACTCCGCAGACAGTTACAGAGAAGGCTACAAAGCTTGCCTCCAGCGTGTTTCCGCGCTGCTTCCCAAAAGCCTGGATCAGGACGCGTGCCAACGGGTGCACGACTTCGTCCAGCAGTCCATGTCTGCCACCGTCACTCCAACCTGCCTGAACTGCTGTGCCCAGAGCTCCAGGACTTTACCTCAGATCCAAGAGAAAATTATGAGCCTCAAATCCAGCTTCACCTCCAGGCTGGAGACTCAGCACCGCAGCAGCAGCGCAGTGGCTCCAAGCAGAGCGCAGGCAGACCAGCAGGCTGTCAGCGCTGCTATGTGGAGACCTTGGTAGATTAGATGGACAGTTATCTCACGCCTGTTTATTTTGTGCTGTTTACTATTTGTACTAAACCAGTGGTAGTTTTAGTGAGTACGGTGAAGAAGAATTGTTGGAGCTGTATATAAGTTTAAGTCATTTTGCGTTTAATGCTAGAAGACTCGAGCACAGATATCAAAGAAACGGAAGGTTTTGAACTTAAAAAAATGCAATCCTCTTTGGGGTTTCAGAGTTACGGGTTGTAGACAACACTTTTGTAAACCCCACGGGTTATTTTGTTTGAGGTTTGCACGATTGACTTAAATGTATTTTGGTCTGTGCAACAGAATAGTCAGTAAACACTATGTGTTAACTAGGATTATATATTATTTATGTACGACAAGACACGTTTTATGACATTTCTGTTTTGTCAATGACAAAATATTTTCAATAAAAGTATGCTCGACAAAGATGTTTATGGTGTTTGATCGTTTTTGTTGCGGTGATTGAAGGACCTTAAATTTATCACTGACCCCGGATGCCTTAATGAGACGATTCTGGGTGAAATGAAAGAAGAAAAAAGGCGCGCAAACACACAAAGCCACAGGTCATCCAGAGCCCATTGATGCTACTGAGCAGCTGCTCTATTGTTGCTGATGTGAGGCGCCGCTCTAGTTGCCGCCAAATCTGTGGGAAGAAGTACTGCTTGTGTCACAGGAAACACACTGAGATTACTGTGGGAGTAACAACAGACTAGACTACTCAAAAAAAAGTATATATATATATATATGCAGTGTGTGTCTTGTATTGCTTTTAAATAATGTATAACCTTATTACAGAAAACCATGAAACACCTTTTGCAGAAAACGCATTTGGTGTGACGTAGATGGTAGATGTAATCCCCGTGCTTTATCTACATTCAGTTTGTGAAAATAGCAAGCCGTTTATAATTATGTTTTATTCAGATACAAATAATAATATAAAAGGTTTTACAAAATCTTGCAGAAATCATATTGTGTAGAAATTTTGTTAGACCTGCATGAGCTCAAAATGAGGAAAATTCGGAATCTAAGCGGAATTATTAAGTTAACTAAAAATTTGTTTTCAACCAATATGGTGACCTAAAGCATCAATGTGTCTTTTTAAAAAAAATGAAAAAGAAGCTGGTGAAGAGCAAAGATGGTTGTACTTTATAGAGATGAAATATGCAGAAATTTATTTGAAGAATTAATTTTTGCATTTGATGTTTTTCAGGTGTTTAAGTTAAATTGTTTGTTGCATAGCTGCTGGTGTTGTAGCATTTTCTTTTTTAATTAGGAGAAGGATACTGCCGAATGTATACATTTGAAAATTTAAATAAAACATTGTAAAATGTTTTCTTAAAAACTAGAAACTTCTATCTGCATTTTTAAGTTTGCATCACTTACATGTCAGCTTTCCATATGGTATTTTTGACTCTTATAATAATGCTTAATCAAATTTCTGACCACTATTTCATGCATAATTCTTTTAGTTAGAACATATTTGGGGGTCCTCCTATGGAGTCACATTACTGTCAGTACTCCGGTTATAGAAAATATTTCCTGGGGACATCTCTCATATCAATGGATCTTTTGCACATTTTCTTTTGCCACGAATCCACACACTTCTATATGTTAGAGATCACTAGACCTATCAAAGGTTTAAACAGCCTCCAACTGCCATGTGATAAAAACAAATTAGTTATTTGGCGCCTTTTCTAGAACCCCTAATACTGATTTTAACAATTGGAATATGAACTTATTATTTCATGTATTTCATCTATTTTTCCCCATAGATGGTGACTTTGAAAAATGTTTACCTTTTGTATTTTGGTCTCAGACTTGGAAAGACTCAGGTGTTTTCTCTATTTTCTGATAATATATCAGAGAAAACCTCTCAGTTGTTTCACCTGAACTATTATGCTGTTTCTCCATTTCATAGCCTTGAGCTACATCCGTGAGTGTTAAAATCTGATTTGATGATAAATTATTTTGACACAAAGTGAATCATGGGGCAGTATGGTGGGGCAGCATGGTGGGGCAGCATGGTGGGGCAGCATGGTGGGGCAGCGGTTAGCATTGATG
>NW_024582421.1:2428949-2442568 GCF_018398535.1 Haplochromis burtoni
ATGGTGGGGCAGCATGGTGGGGCAGCATGGTGGGGCAGCATGGTGGTGCAGCGGTTAGCATTGATGCTTCACTTCAAGAAGGTCCTGAGTTTGACTCCACCAGCCAGCGGGAACCCTCCTGTGTGGAGTTTGCATGTTCTCCTTGTGATTGCGAGTATTCTCTCTGGGTACTGGGTACTCTGGATTCTCTCTGGGCGTGGTTTTAGCTCAGTCAGATGAGCAGGCAACCACATACCTCATGGCTGAAAGCAGAGGGCCTAGGTTTGAGTGCGAACCCTGGCCCTTTGCCGCATGTCTTCCCCTCTCTTTTTCTCTCACAGCTCCACCCAGTGCTTCCTGCATAAGTTCTCTAATGACTCTGCTATAGTTGACCTCATCATTGATGGGGATGACAGGGAGTACAGAGAACTGACCATAGGTTTTGTGGACTGGTGCCAGCAGAACTGCCTCCAGATCAACAATAGAAAAACCACGGAGCTGGTGGTAGATTTCCACAGGCACAAACATCCTCCACTGCAACCACTAAACAGCTGTACATTTAGGTTGTAGATAGCTGCAGGTACCTCGGTGTTCATCTGAACAATAAACTGGACTGGATTCACAATTCAGATGCTCTCTACAGAAACAGGCAGAGCAGGCTGTACCTGTGTCTTTTGAGGTGAAAGACCCACTCCTGAAGACCTTCTATGACTCTGTGGTGGTCTCAGCCATCTTTTACGGTGTGGTGTGCTGGGGCAGCAGCATCTCTGCTGGGAACAGGAAGAGACTCAACAGGCAAATCTGGAGGGCCAGCTCTGTTCTAGGATGCCCTCTGGACTCAGTGGAGGTGGTGAGCGACAGGAGAATGGTGGATGAGCTGTCATCCTTGTTGGACATCTCCCACCCAATGCGGGAGACTCCAACAGCACTGAGCAGCTCCTTCAGTGGCAGGCTGCGGCACCCACGATGTGGGACGGAGAGATTTCACAGGTTTTTCTTTCCAACTGCTGTCAGACTCCACAACATGGTCTCTGCAGATGACCACACACGTGCGGACAGACAGACACACACATCCAATACACCATGATAGCCTTCGCCCAGTCTCCCTTATGTGCTATATTACTAAGTGCAATTTCCCTGATACGACATAGTATTTTATTCTATTTTATCTTATTCTATTTTTTTTTTTTTTGTAAATATTTTGCTGCTCTTAAATTGTACTGTCCACTTTCTGCTGTAACCAAAAAAAAATTCCCACGTGTGGGACTAATAAAGATTTATCTTATCTTACTCCAGGTCTTTCCCAAAGTCCAAAAGACATGCCAGTCTCATTTTCATGGCTAGAAAATGAGACTGGCATAAAGAGCAAAAAGGTGACCTTTTATACTATAACTTTTTTTGATCAACCACCTATCCCTTATGATGATACAGCCCTTGAAGATTTAACCAAAATGTGCTTTTCTACAGTGACTTATCATAAAACAGATGAAACATCTATGTATTGTCCTTGTTTCTGTCACAATTAGTCACTGATATTATATCGGTGCAGTTTCGGTACACTGCAGTTGGAAAGAAAAACCTGTGGTTATAGAAAGAAACCAAAAGATACTCGGCTTTAATAATGGATTGGATTTATATAGCGCTTTTCAAGGCACCCAAAGCGCTTTACAATGCCACTATTCATTCACTCTCACATTCACACACTGGTGGAGGGAAGCTACGGTTGTAGGCACAGCTGCCCTGGGGCAGACTGACAGAGGCGAGGCTGCCATCGGCCCCTCTGGCCAACACCAGTAGGCGGTAGGGTAAAGTCTCTTGCCCAAGGACACAACGACCAGGACAGAGAGCCCGGGGATCGAACCGGCGACCTTCCGGTTACAGATACGCTTCCCAACCCCCTGAGCCACGGTCGCCCCCAAACTTTAGACTGGGACACTTGGATATATCGTAAAAGTGATTTGTTTCCAGTTTCCAGTTTTAATCTATCTCTATGAGCTTTGGGGGGCTGGAACATGTGATATATTTATAGTATGATGATAAAATTTGGCATACTGTCAATAAACACATTGATGTTTACAAAAATGGTCAAATACACTTGATAAAGTCCAAAAATTACAACTTGCTGATTTGGAGGGGGTTATATGGGAGGCTCATTGAATTTCCATGGAATTACTCATTTGGTGAGCAAAAGCAAAGACTTTTGCTTAACATTAGGAAGTAAATGTTTTGCCATTTTGCATAACCAAAAGAAAAACATGTGGCCAGTTCTGACATCCCGTTCTGATCAAACTTGTACATAAACATAGAGAATGAATTCTGCTCTGCCATTAAATATCTAGCATTTCTAATTTGTGTAGATGTTAGGCAGCACTTACCAGCACCAGCCAGTCATCAGTATATGACTGCAATTCACATAAATACTCTTTGCTTTCAAAAAAATGCACAAAATGGACATTATTGTGAACATTGCTGTGAACAGCTCCATCATGTCAGTCATAGAGTTAGATCCATATTTATTTGGACACTGATACAATGATAGTGTTTTTGCAATGATCCCTCTTTGCACTACCACAGTACATTTTACATGAAAACATTAAGATGTGATTGGAGTTCAGATTTTCAGCTTTAATAAAGGAAATGGGTAGAAAACGTCTCTGCTGACCCCTCACATCCTGGACATACACTGCTCAAACTGCTGCCTTCAAACAGGCGCTCCAGAGCTCTGTTTAGGAACACCAGCCACCACAGAGACAATTTCTTCTCACAGGCTGTCACTGTGACGAACACAGTTAAATAACCCACTGTTATATTGTTCAGGTCATATAACTTCTGTGACTTGTTATTTCTTACTTTTAAAAAAAAGCTTTTTCTTTTCTTTGCATGCAGGAAGCAAAGTAAACTGGATTAACCCTAGGCTTGGATGTAGGCTTCCTCACATTAATTGACCAAATCTCCAACTCCAATTGCAGAAATGCAGCCCCAAACTTTCAAGGAACCTCCACCATGCTTCACTGTTGAAGCATGGTGTTGCTTCACTCACTCACTATTGTACTGCTCTCCAGCACTTCGATGAACAAACTGCCTTCTGCTACAGCTAAATATTTCAAATTTTGACTCGTCTGTCCAGAGCACCCCAGTTCCTATGTTTTTGTGCATGCTTAAGTCACTTGGTCTTGTTTCCACGTCAGTGGTATGGCTTTTTGACTGCAACTCCTCCATAAACATCACTTCCATCCAGACTTCTCCGGACAGTAGATGGGTGTACCTGGGTCCCACTGGTTTCTGCCAGTTCTGAGCTGATGACAGTGCTGGACATCTTCCGATTGCAAAGGGTGATAAGCTTGATGTGTCTTTCATCTGCTGCACTAAGTTTCCTTGGCTGACCACTGTGTCTACAATCCTCAATGTTGCCTGTTTCTTTGTGCTTCTTCAAAAGAGCTTGAACAGCACATCTTGAAACCCCAGTCTGCTTTAAAATCTTTGTCTGGGAGAGACCTTGCTGATGCAGTGTCCTTCACAACCTCACCTTGGTAGCAGAGTTTGGCTGTTCATCACCCAGTTTTAGGTCTCTTACACAGCTGTTTCTGACCATTAGCACCTGTTTGGTATAACTGATTGATCACCTGACTGTAATCCTACAAAGTCCCTGAATTTGATCAAGTGTACCTATGAGAATTGATGCTGGTTTGTTTGTTTGCTCATTTTGTAAACTGATAAAAAATAAACAATCATTATTTATCTTTCTGAAAGCATTCTCTGTTTACAACATTTTTTCCACAACTACCCAAAACCTTTGCACAGTACGAGAATTTACTTCCATTTGTTCCAATTCCAATTTGAACAAATGGAAAAATGTTACAAGTCATTTATTTCTCCATAGTTATGACTTTATCATAGAACAGTTTATGATAACAGTCAGTTGTCATAGAACTTCACAGTTTAGGTGTCAGAAAAAAACGGCTTAAATTCTTATATGAAGTAGTAAAAAGAGATTCATATTCATTCATATCACTACTCTTTAGATTTTTAACTCCCTGTTTGGCGCTCTGCACTCGAGCAGACATATAGACGTTGTAGTAAGAGCTCAGTTTGGGGAGTTTAGCCTAATTGACACTCTTCTGAAGTAATTAATATTCATACTCTTTCAAACTTTTTTCAATTTTACATTCACCGAGAAATTATATTTTTACGTTTCCACCGAAGTGATAGCCTCCACTAAAATAGGTGAACTGTACATGGTTAGAGAAAAATACTGAATTTGGTGCTCTCCGTTGTTTGAGTCGTGAAAAGCATCGAATCTCGAGATGAGGCAAAAAGTCTCTCCACCCTTAATTCCCATGAAGTGTTGGTACATTTCAGACAAAGGCTCGCTGTTATCGGTCTGCACAGATGGTTTGTCGACGCCGAATTTGATTGAAAACACAAAAGAGGACTCTAACCGTAAGAGCAAAACAGAGAAGAGCCGACCCCTCCCACCACCATCGTCCTGCAATCCCAGCAGGGCGCGAGGGGCGCGTGCAGCAAGTGTGCCTCTCAATTTCAGAACAGGGTTTGACTTCGTTTGAAGATCTTTTGCAGGCTTCTGATCTCCATATTTTACCCCTTTAGTATTTATTTGTTTACATTTGAAGTTAAATGCTGAACTAAGATAGCTTCACAAATCGACCCCATTTCAATATTATACCTATACTCTATTGCGTTAAAAAATATTAACTCAAACTGAACCAGGTGGAAAGATAGGATATATATTATATTAGAGAATTTAGTAGTAGAATTGAGAATTTTACAGTCATGTTTTATTTTATTTTTTGCTACCACTGTCTCCGGTAAGACAAAATAATACTGCTTCGAAAAGATATCGACAGAGTCATGCACTCCTGCTCAAACATCTTTCATCTCTGTGAAAAGATTGAGCTTTGTTATGATAAACAACCATGTCACGATAGCGTGGACGCTTAAAAAAAAGAAAACAAAACAGAGGCAAGCTATGGGAGACAACTGCAGCATAGAGTAAAACGGGATAGATGCAAAGCTTCTTTCAGTTGGACCCTAACAACATGGACCTATTAGAAGCTTGCAGATGGGATACCCACGCCAAAAACCGCGTTGAGATCGTGTGTCGTGCGTGTGAGGTTTATAGAAAAAGAGCACAAATGTTTGGAACAGTCTCTCTGTGTGTATGCGTGCGCGCGCATAGACTGGACCAGGAGACTGCTTACTCCGGATGCTACAGAGGTGCAGGAGGAGTATGTGGGGTGTGGGGGTCATTAATGGAGGTTGGGGGTTGGTAGAGTTGGGAGCTCTTTAACAGACAGCCATCTGGTCCCCGTGGCGCGTGCTGCGCGTGTGGTTCCCCAGAGTGCAGTGGTATTTGATGGGTTGTCATGCCTCTCCAGTTTATATTTTAAACAATAACAATAATATCACAGTTGTCACCTAAAGTTGGTTCACACTTGGCAGGACAGATTGCTGGGTTATTAAATACTTTTAGACCACGGACAGGTAAACGGACAAAAACATTTAAAATGCCTTGTGAGTAAGTTACAACCTGGTGTCCTTTTATATTTTGCTATGGTTATTGTGATTTAATAAAATGCACCCACAGCACCCACCCTTTGTTTTTTCAAGCCCCCACCTGACTGCATGATGCGTTAGCTGTAGTGGGATACACCCTACAGGTAGAGACCTCCCCTGGGTAGAGACTGCATAAAAACGTCACATGCAAAACCATTGTTGTAAAAATCTAAGAACAGATGTTATTTGAAAGTAGCGTGGCTTGGGTATATATGCCTGGAGTAAGATTCTATATCCATGTGGACACTTTTTTTTCTTGAATGCAAGCCTGGCCCCTGTGCGACTAATGCATGTACTGCATCCTCTTGTTTTAAATTTTTATTTTTTATTTTTAAACACACAGCTCCATGCAGAGAATATATGAAGAATATTGTGTCAGAATTGCACGCATTATATCCCAGTAAACGAACAGATTTGAACAGCAACAGGAAATTCAGCTGTAAAGAAAATCTTAATAATAGCCAGTGAAAAGTGAGAATACGGATAAAATGTGATTTTATATGCGTAGCTTGTTATATTTCATAGTTAAATTACAAAATAAATAATTCTAGAGCCTGTATTTTCTTTCTAGGCATCTCCGAACACTGCGTCATTACGCACCAGTAGTGTTTTCGAAACAAAACAAAATTTAGTTCCATCAACTGTGTGAGAAACAAAATGAACCTATCTTTGTATTAAAACATTATATTTAAAATATGATGTAAAATGTATGGCTTAATGAATGGATATTTGATGAATTAGCATTTGACGCGTCAAAACTGGAAGCTTCTTTACGTACAAATTTCCTCAGCTTTTTGGCACAGATTTTGTTTGGTCTATGGATCATAACGCAGACACGCACCGCAGCTAGGCTTGGATTAAAGTAAAAGACAGATGGTTATCTGACTAAATTTGATGCTTTTGTCTTGTTTTCGTAGAATGTGGGTCCCGTTCAAATCGTTTTGTGCCGGCTTGGGGGCGTACCCATGACGCACGGAAACCGACGCCACGGACCTGGATATATACCCCAGTACTTGGCCGTTAGAGGCACAACTTCGCCTATCTTGGTTTTGAACACTACTCTGGCACAAAGTCGACGCTGAAAATGTCTCCGAACATGACATGCGAAGCTCTCCAATCTTTTCCCCCAAAGCTATCTCTTGCCAAAAGAAAAGAAGCTCTTGAACTGAGAAAGGTAAGCAAAGTGGCTAAATTTAGTTTCATTTCCTTAAATATTTTTTACCGCATACTTCACACATGTTGTAATGAATGAATACTAAATTCTATGTGTCCTTTTGTTTCAGACTATGAAACCGCTAATGGAAAAAAGAAGACGCGCCCGTATTAACGAAAGTCTGACCCGCTTAAAAAACCTAATCATCCCCCTCACAGGCAGAGATGTAAGTTGTTTGAATTTACATTTTCAGTATGCTCACTTTGCAGATGTAACTGACTATAGTCAGCACAGCATTTTGACTCGTACATCTAACATCTTCTTTTCCCTTTTGTCTCCAGCACTCTCGTTACACCAAGCTTGAGAAAGCAGACATCCTGGAAATGACCGTGCGGTTCCTCGGTGACATTCAACCTGCTAACGCTAAAAGTAAGTTAGCTATGACTTATTTAACCCTTTTATTTCTAAATGTATTAACAACAGATTAGATGAACATCAATCCTAACATTTATCTGTTTTTTCAGGTTCTGTAGAGAATTACAGGGAAGGTTTTAAGGCGTGCCTTAAACGCGTCTCTGTTCTGCTTCCCCAAACCAACTTGGATCCAGACGCACACCAGCGCGTCAATGAATTTGTCCAGCAGTCCATATCCGCCACCGTCACCCCAACCTGCCTGAACTGCTGCGCCCAGACCTCGATGACTTTGCCTCAGATCCATCAGAGACTCTTGAGCATCAAATCCAGCTTCAGCTCCAGGGTGCAGAGTCAGCAACGCAGCAGCGCAGCGGTCCCAAACCAAGCGCAGTCAGATTCGCAGATTGCCAGCGCTGCAGTGTGGAGACCTTGGTAAATTTTTTAAGTGGTCCTCCGACAGCTGTAAAAAGACTGTAATGTGTTTAATGTTGGGAATAATATTGAGAGAGCATTACCTGTAAATACACACAGTGATTAAGAGCTTGGATTCCGTGATGAAAAGCAACAATTCATCGTATTGGTTGAGTATTGTATACTCGTTTTGCGCGCGAGTCTTTTGTCCTGTACAAGCTGACAAGTGTAGACAGTCGTGTATATATGAATTTTTTAAAAAATCTGCATGTATGTATACGTTCAATATTTAGTCCTCGTCGCGGACTAAGTAATCAGGGGCCATTGAAACAGCCCTGTAAGACCCAAAGGGTCAGTTTATGTCTGAATTTGCACAACAGACTTCAGAGTCCTGAATCTGTGCAGATGAACTTTGTAGACATAAAATGTCTGCAGTGAGTATCTCTGTTGGGGTGTGTTGTATTTTTGCTGTTTACAGCAAATTGTATTGTATATTTTGTACAATAAATGAATAAATAAACTAGTTAGATCTCGCTTTGTGTTTGTGCTTAGACTTTCTGGTCTTTTACAGGTTTATTGATATGGATCGTTTATTCAGTAATAAAAGGAAAAACGCTCTTTGGACCATGCGCACACAAAGATGACTGTGATTTTAACTGTAAGGACAGGGGCAGGACAAGGCACGCAGCAAATTTGCAAAGCAAAACTGGCAGTATGAACTGACCTATATTACAGGAAGAAAGCAGACAATGCAGCACCAATGTGTACATAAAAAAACGGAGTTTTTTGAGCTAAAACGTGGCGTAGAGAATTGAATGCATTTTTTAAAATTAATGAACAAAGTATTATATGAGACAGTTGTCAGGCAGATGTGAACAAAACTGACGCCACTGGCTGCAAAAACTCTGGGACGCATTTTGAGGTCAAATGCGCCCACAGCAGGCAGCATAAAATATTGCTCCTGAATGAATAGTTTGAGAAAGTGCGGTCTCTGCTGCCCCCCTCTGGACGATTATAGGTATTGACATAGCTGAGGTTTCTGTTTCTCAAACATGCCTTTCTCATTTAACAATTTAGGAAGCTATGGAATGCAAAGGATCTTCTCTGGCTTATTATATCGATAATATAATAGTTTATTATTTTAGGGCAATTTGAAAGAACAGATTTTGCAAAACATTTAGCAGATAATTTCTACGAGCTCTGCACATTTCCTCTAATCGAGCCATTTCGCAAAGACACTGTGACCACAGCAGCCGGCGGACGCCGGGAGAGTGATTTCCCTTCACATCACACACGAATCTCACTGCAACACGAGAACCATGTCGGCACCGCAGACGGGCGAGGCAGCATCCCCCCTTCAGATATGCAGGTAGGACGTTTAATAAGACACGTTTACACGAGTGCTACCTTCACACACATGCTAATAAGGTGCTGCTGGTCGCCAAATGACGAGAACAACGCGGCTACCGGCGTAGTTGCGTGAGAGCTGCTGAGAGGACGATAACCCAGATAATCCGCTTCTGCTTCTTTTTATATTTTTGCGCAGACTCCATCGCCCGAGGCGAGTTCAGCCGCTGGTTCAAGATGTTTGACGTGTGCTGTTGTATAAAATACGAGACGCAGTTTTTTCAGGATGTTTAACGTGCGAGCTTCGTCAGAGGTGCGGACCATCTCAGCCGCGTTTCGCAAGTGATGACCTCAGCGCGGTTAGCTCATACAGAACAGGCGAAACACGGCCAAGGACGAAGGCCACTACCATTTTACCCAAAGTCCAAGAAAAGTAAACATTTTATCGCGTGAAAGTTTATCGCGTGACTCAATTTGTCTGGACATTAGTTTAATTAGTCCGCACTTTGCCCCTTTATTAATTTAATCAGATAATGAACAGATGTAGAGCCCAGAAAGCAAACCGCCATCTGTGATAATAAGGGCACGACTGCGACCTATTAAAATACCTTTCAACGGCGCGTAATTTTCCAGAGAATAGGTGGTAGTACTTGCGCTCGTCCGTAGATGGAGCCAAACTTCTCTTGCGCACCTCTGCTATGTCAGAAATATATGCCTACATTTAAAGAAAAGGAAAATAAAAGGAAAATAAAACATTCCCTCAAGTAAAAACACGAAAAACGACGAAAAAGATGGGAAAAAATGCACAATCAGATGAAGATTTAAATTATTCTAAAACAGCAACATATGATACTTATATAAGTCAGTATGACATTTATAGGACATTTAAGTTTTATAATCTTTTCTCATTTTTCACTGCTCAGTGTTCAGTTTCTGAGAAGTTTACCACGGTCTTCGGAAGACTTCCTGAAGCCAGACAGTATTAGTATTAATGAATCATAACTTCAAAAGTATTTCTTTAAACATTGGGTCTGATTCCCCTCCCCCTTGTGGAGGATGTCAAGTATTTCTGGCTTTGCATGATTGATGCGTTGAAACCTTTAGGTGACTGACCATGTGGGAGTAAGTTTCCAGTTACTGGGATGTTGCAGTAAGATGCTAGTAGTTCGATTGGATATGAACTTCTTTTCTGTAATCATAAAAAATATAATGTTTACAGTCATAATAATACAGTGATCATCAAAGATTATGGGATTATCTTTAATGATCACAGAAAACAAAGGTGACAGTCACAGGTTGGGTCAGTGAACATATTTATTTAAGCTTATGCTATAAACTCACACTATCTACTTCAGCTACACTACCACAAGCCCAAAACAGATTTAGCCTTGCTAAACTAACATGAAAACCATGTAATGTCTAAAAGCGAAGAGCGAAGAAAAGAATCCCACCAACCACAGGTTGTCACAGACTGATTGGATGATTCACTGTATAAAAGGTGCACTCACTTATCGAATACATCATTCTTCATCATGCTTCAGTGCACCAGCTTCTAGATAAATCACTCACATAATTCAGTATGAGTGGATATTTTCAACATTTAAGGGCTGAAAGTGTTTCAATCCTTTACAAAAGGATCAATACAAACTATTCAATCACCAGAACGTCACCTTTTGGGCCGTGTGTGTGGAAAAGTCACTGAGAGCCCAGCTCAAACCCAAAATCCTAGTGGTATACTCATCCTGCTCTCTTCTCTCCTTCCTCTTGTTGCTGCACTGGCAAATTCTTACAGAGTTGATGTTAACAGGTTCGTGAGCATTGTGCACAAATGACAGGGAGCAAGGTCAGGAAGTGCAAGTTTATTATGTGAACGTCTCAGCAGGCCCTCTGCCATCAAAGCTTTTCAGAAAAAGTGCCTATTTTAATCAATGGAGTGTAAAATGACTGAATAAATATTTGCAGAGCTAAAATTCAAATCATAAGGAAAATGTGTACTGCATAAAATTTTTTAATAACATGTCCACTTTGCCACATTACCACAACACTATGACTGTAAACACCCAGTATAGTCCAGAGGACGGCTTTTTTTGTTAGTCATTTAGATTGAGGTCTTCCTAAGTCTCATGGTCCTGGGTCATGTGACCCAGTGTGTTATGCTTAGCCTATTTTGATGTTTATTATTTGTTTAGGTTCTCTAAGGTAGTCCAGCCATTTGTATATATCACCCCTGCATTACGTCTCCCTTGCCCTTCGTGTGTTTATGTCTGTGTGTCTTGTACTGTCAAGTTCATGCTGTCAGTTATGTCACCTCCCCCTGTACTACGTCTCCCCGGTTCATGTCTCATGTTTCCTGTTTTACTTTGAAGGCCTGCATTCACTGTCTGTGTATTCAGCTCACTCCTCCTGTCCTGTCGTTAAGTTCATGTGTGTCAGCTGCGTTCCCATGTGTGGCCACTTCCCCTGATCATCCCTCATGTGTATTTAGTCTCTGTGTTTCTTACAGTCTGTGTCGCGTCGTCTGTGTTCCTACCCTCCGTGTTTCCATGCCTGGTCTGTTGTCTTCCAAGCCATAGCCTCACCATAGTTTGTTCCCAGTTTAGGTTTTTGTTTAGCCACGCCATCCCTGCTGTATTTGCACACCTTGTTTTCAGCCATATTAAAGGCTCGCCTTCTGTTAAAGCTCACTCCCGTCTGTTCACTTGTGTACGCACCTGGGTCCATTACACGCATTCTCCACTCGGTCCGTCACAGCGGACCGTGACACTAAGAAGTTACCCTGACTGATCCATTGGATATTCTGTCTTTGCACAATGATCTTTAACGTCACTGAACAGTTAGAAGTGGATGTATGTGCATTAACAGGAAGTTAGTCATCTAGTTCTTCTTTAAGTCAGCTTCACTGACTATATATCAAAGATGCGCTCCGTCTGATTTCTTCGCTGCAATAAGAAGCTAAAGAGGATCCATCAAAGCGCCCTCGTGATTAGTTTAAGAGTGCATTTGGAAGCGTTATGATCTTTATATTGTTGGCTTTCATTTGGCCTCATATCCAATATTTTTTGACTTTCATTTTGGCACTATTAAGAACTTCAGATTGCTTTTCTGCAACACACTAGGAAGGTATATTTTTTCCAACTGTTTGCTCAGAGTTCAGTTTGTTCCTCTCTAGAAGATTCGTACAAAGGCTTTGTGAAAAGCTAAAAAATATAAACAATTTATTTTGTGACTTTTAGTACAGAATAGGAGAACACCAAGTGGTAAGACAACATTCTTTGACTTACTGTTTATGCATACAGCGATATGGATCTGTGAGTGTGTTTGGCAAATGCCTGTCTCACATGGTAATGTAAGTATGCTTGCAGTTAAACACTAGGATGCAAAATCACTTTCACACCTGTGCTATGATCTTGTTCTGTGGACAGCCGGGAGAGAAATGACACTGAGACCCCAGTTTGTGAAGATAATTCTGTCTTTCAGCCAACATTATTCTCGACGCAGGTAAACTAAAATAAATAAATAAATAAGAGTTTTTTTCAACAGGCAGAAGCTTTTGTCTTAGGCACCCATTAACAGCAATATTTTGCATTTTCAGTTAGTTATCATCTATATATCGTTTGTATGTTTAGTCCAGTGGTGCTGCTTCTAATCAGAAACAACGTCAGCTTTTGTGTACTCACCTGTGAATATAATCTGTGTATTATAGATATTTTGGTTGATTTACATGAGTAAACAAGTGATTAATCAACTACATCCTGATTTGGAGGTGTGTAAGTGTGATTTGAAAGGTTTGTGGACTTGGCTTTCTTTATTTTACTTTTTTAAGCCTGCTATTCTGTTGAACATATTAAACTGTATTATGTTGGTACTGGGGTGGTTGTAATCTTGGCCAAGTATCTTCAGTTTGTTTCCTAAATTTCAAAATTTAGTCTTTACTATAGAAAAATACAGTGGAGAAACATTCTTGTGAATTAAGGATCTGAGACAAGTTTCATTCATCTGGTGCTTTGCATGTGTCTCAGGACATCTTGGCAGATTTGTCACTGTAAAACTCTGTCAGCTGCAAGACTCAAACCTCAATGTGATGATGACTTCTTTCATTAGCTAACTCCTGTCTGTCTTTGTATCAGCGGGTCTGCTGAGATCCAGTTTGACTAGTTAATGTGGTTTGAGCGGTAATACTCCATGACATCACTCAGACCATCAACGTCAGATCTCAAAATCTTGAAAGCTGGGTTCTTAGAGCTCATACACAGAGGAAGTAGGTGAGAGACGAAGACTGAGAGCCAGTCCGTGTTTAGAGATGGATTGCTCTAGGGCTCAGCAAAGTCAGGCTTCAGATGAAGTGGATAAGACGACTGCAGTGGTGGAGAAACAGCAACATAGTCAAAGTAAGCAAGTAAGCAAAGATGTCAGGGAGGGTGAGAAGACTGGAGCTTCGAAGTGTACCAAAAATCATCTTAGCAGGTACTTGGTTACTGATGCACACACACCCACACACACAGTCTGTTTTGATCATTTTGTGTTGGTTCCTAGTCATTTCCTACATATGGTGAGGAGTTTTGTGAATTCTAGTAAATAGAAAACTGAGAATTGTCAAGTTTTATGGGAAGTTATTGATCACCTTTCTATTACACAAGGGCTTACTAATGCTGCCAAGCTGCGTATTGTCTTCCTTTTTGTTCTATACACACACACACACACACACACACACACACACACACACACACACACACACACACAC
>NW_024582421.1:2442588-2503193 GCF_018398535.1 Haplochromis burtoni
ACACACACACACACACACACACACACACACACACACACACACACACACACACACACGCACATACACACACAGTCTAAATCCTAACCGTGTGTGTCACAGAATTAGTCAGTGCAGTGGCGCACTGCATTATTGTGGTTAGACATTTGTACATTTTGGATTAACAGTGCGTAAAGTGATTACACCAGGTATAACTGGTACGACTCGTTTATCCATACACTGAAGAAGTGGAGCCACTTCATGCACCGTCTGCGATAATGATGCTGTGTTTAAGCTGTGATGCAGTGTGGAGACATGGAGAGCTGCATTATCGGCTTGTTATGTGCAAAGATGCAGCACATGAGTGACTTTCTGGCATTTAAAAAAAAAGTTTCTCATTTTTGTCTTTGTGGTTGTTTTGGACAAAGTTTCATAAAACTAGTGGTTAGTAGGTACTTAACCTTAAGGTGACTTAACCTGAAAAACAAGAAGAAAAACATACTGCGTGCACTGCTTGATAACACTATTCGGGAAGCTTATAATACAGTTGGTGATATGTAATAAAAAGATAATGACACAAATTTGAATGTGAATCAGACCGAAAGTCATGGGTCATATAAAGGGCCTTGAGGCGACTGTTGTTGGGATTTGGCGCTGTGTAAATACAATTGAATTGAATCGTAGTAATGCATTCATTAATTATTGCAGGATTATGCGGCCAGACGATGCCAACGTTGCGGGCAACGTCCACGGTGGCAACATCCTCAAGATGATAGAGGAAGCCGGATGCATTGTCGGCACGCGGCACTGCAACACACAGAACGGGGTAAGAGACAACAGCCACTGTCTTTCTGGACTGTGCTATCGTACTGTTGGATAAATGAAGTCAAGGAAGTTCTCCATAAGTTCCTCTAATGTTCATTTTTTTGTAGCAGAGAGGTGTCATTTATATAATGCACTGCAGTACTAAATGTTTCTATTTTTTAGCACCTGAATAAAGAGACTAAAATATGTTGTGAATAATAGTGTTGAAAACTTCTGTACTATAAGTGTGAATTGACAGAAATTAATGCAAGAAACTAAGAAATGATAACCATTACTTTTACAACTCAAATTTTAAAAAAAGTTTAAAAAAATGTGAAAAATTAATTAAAAACACAATAAAGGAAATACAAAATCTCAAAAGGGAGTTATTTCTGTCTAACTTGCAGTTATACTAGCATTAAAAACATATTTATCAAATTAGTGAAGTTTCCATCCATCCATCCATCCATCCATCCATCCATCCATCCATCCATCCATCCATCCATCCATCCATCCATCCATCCATCCATCCATCCATCCATCCAATTCTTCCACTTATTCATTGTACTGGGCTAGGATATAGCCTGCCAATCACAGGGCTGACACAAAGAGACAGACAATCATTCACATTCACACCTAAAACCAGTTTAAAATCTCAAATTAATCGAAACCCTGTGTATGTCTTTGTGGGAGGAAGCCAGAGCACCCAGAGTGAACCCATGCAGACAAAGGGGAGAACACACAATCCCAGCCTGGATTTGAATCTAGGACCTTCTTGCTGCGAGGCGACAGTGCCTCACAGACAGTGACATCTGCAGTTGTACACTTCATTAACCTCATTTGGACTATACAACCTTGCTCAGTGGTATTATTTTTATCACTCAGTGTACAGTCATGTAACTGGGGGAATCAACCTCAGTGACTCAGGATTTTAAACCAGATTTTCCCTCTGATCTTCCAGCAGAGCAATTTCCAGATTCCTGCCATTGCAGTCAGATGTTGTGATTATGTGACTATGTGTGTATAAGTTTTGAGTCTGCTGTTTGTCTTGTATAGGACCGCTGCTTGGCAGCTCTGGTTCGGGTGGAGAAGACAGAGTTCCTGTCCCCCGTGTTCATTGGCGAGGTCACCCACGTCACTGCTGAGATCACGCACACCTCCAAGCACTCGCTGGAGGTCCAGGTCAAAGTCATGGCTGAGAATATCCTCACAGGTGAATCGCTGTGATATTCAAAAATGAATGCCTAACCCTGACCCTTAGCCTAAACCTAACCATAACCTAAATGTAACCCTGTCACTAAAACCACATTTTGAGTCTCAAAAATACCTTCAAACTTGTGGAGGTGGGCATTTTGTCCCCATAAAGACTGTTGGTCCCCACAAGTATAGTAACATTACAATTTTTGTTCCCTACAAAGATATGTAAACATGGTACACACACACACACACACATTAAACCTGTTTGGGAACCGTTTCATAGCATTTTTCAGTTAATAATGAAAGGGAATTTAATTCACACAAACGATTTTAATCCTGCTTAGTTTACAGAAAAACTGTTTGTTATAAGATAAATTTAACATTAAGCAAGCTACTTTTGACTGCTCCCTTGCCACAAGGGGTAACCACAGCGGAAAGATCTGCAATTTTTAATTGACCGATTTTTATATCCTAAACAAACCCAAAGGGGATTTATGTGTCCAGTGGAATCTAACCAGCAGTGGTTAACTGCACATCAGCATGCACATTGATGTAGGATTTCTGCTTCCTGGATGATTTTGTTTGAGTCGCACTACTTTATCTGTGCATCATTGTTCACCTTTAGCCTCATTCTCATCATTTCAGAGAACCAATGGTATGGTAAACATTGAAACAGGAAGTTGACTACAGAAAGATAAAGTTGACAAACACAGATATACAAATATCTGCATGTTCAGCATGTACTGTAAAAATTGGGGCTGCAACTAATAATCTTGTGTTGGGGAATCTGGAACAAGTAACTATTTGGATCTTTTGCTTGGAAATATCTTAATCAGTTCTCAAAGAGCTCTGTTAATTATTCAAAAGATTAACATGTGACATTAAAAAAAAAAGCAAAAAAGCAAACGTGTGTGTGAAAGTTTAGCAGTAAGCGTTATGGTGTAAAAAGTGCATAGGTGCAACTTTTTGTCTGGTTATTTGTGCAAGTCAAACATTAGTTTTGTCTTTATCTCTTTGTCTCACTGTCAGGAAGAAATATTTATGAATCGGAATTTATCTCTGTGTTTCACACGTTATTTCTTAAATTGGAAAGACTTCTTATGGAAATATTTCATCACTTCTGGAAAATTGGAATACTTAACGATCAATGAAAAATGACTTCATTGTGATATTCCGCTGTTTGATCACAAGAGGGCAGCACATAGTAAGTGGTACTGCTTGTGGCAGCATGAATAATGAAACTCTGCTTTCACAAGGGACTGCATTACGTGCTGTGATGGGGGAACAGAATGTAAGAGCGATCCTGATTTCTAGAGTATTTGGCAACTGATGATGTTTCTAATTCTGTAATACACGTAATACACTTTATTTATATGTGTGCAGGTTAACTTGAACACACAGGCTCCTGCAATTCTCAGAGTACCTTAGGTAAAGATGCAGAGACCACTTTGGGTTGCTGTATCTGAACCTTTAAATGGCACGGGGACAGAAGTCTGCCTGTGATAAATGTCTCTACAAATTTAATGTCTTAAGGCACTGTAAAGTATGTAATTAGGGGGTTATCTGTGAGTTTTGGCAGTTTACACCAGGTGCAGTTTTTAAGTATGAAAGAAAAGCAAATTTTAATAGTTGTGCAGTGGTGGTGTCCATCTTTCAGCTGGTGAAACTAAAGACGGGAGGAAATGGAAAGAGAGGCAGATGGAGAGCAGCAGACAGACATATCGATGGGGAAAAAGATAGCAAAGAGAATTTAAGAGGAAAAATAGCAAGAGTAGCGAAGAGATAGAAAGAAGGATGAGAAAAAGGAGGTGTGGGAAACAAAAGAAGTATCCCCTAGACAGCCGTTGCCCTAGCAACAGGCTTATACTGGTTGGTTGGCTGGTTGCTGGGCTGAAAGCAGGTTGACGGAGGCGGAGGCACAGATATGAGGTGACAGGTGGAGAGCAGCATACATACGTGCAGGCACCAGAATGGACAGCCCTCTACAGTGAATGGCCCGTTAGGAAGGACCCCTAATGAGGGGGAGATCAGGAAGCAAGCACATGGACTCGAAGCATTGTTCAATTTGGTTCAAACATTTCTAACAGGGGAGGCATTTTCAATAAAATGGAATCTAGCTTCCATTCCTATATTCACTATTTATTCACATCAAGTTTGTCTTAGAAAACATGCTAAGAAATCCTAATTTGCATTGCAATATGTAATAGGTTTTAAAGCAGTAGTCCACAGTTATAGAAAATGACACAATGCATCTTCTGGTACTTTCAATCATTATTAATTTCTAAATTTTCTGTTCTCTTGAGAGTGAAAAATCTATAACTACACTCGCATAAACAAAGAAAAAGGATTCGTTCTGAGGGTTTGAGTGTAGGTTTAGTGTCAGGGCAATGTGGGTGTAGTGTAAATAAGAGGAGTTGTAGCCCGGGGTGGGAGCAGGCATGGAGGTGAGTTCCTCTGGGACACCAAACTTTGCTACTGAGGTCTCTGGAGGCTGTGTGGGCCAAGCACAGTAATAGAATTAGTTTATATTGTATGCTAAATTTTATGTACTGTAAAAAGTACACTGTTTTCCTGGTTCACACTTAACAGCAACTTATGTTAGTCACAAATACCCCCCCAAAACAAAGTCAAGTCAAAGTTTATTTATATAGCACATTTAAAAGACTAGTGTACATCAAAGTGCTTCACAATAAAACCGCAGTGCGGGCAGAACAAAGAACAAATAGTACAATTATACTTAAAATTGCATTTACATGGTGTAGTGCAGGCCGAATGAAAGTCAAACTAATTTGTTTCAAAAGCTAAGTTAAACAAGTGTGTTTTTAAACGAGATTTGAACGATTGAATTGATTCCAAAGTACGAATTTCGACTGGGAGATAATTCCAGAGTCTAGGGGCAGCGATGGAAAATGCACGGTCACCTCTGGTTTTTAAACGAGACCTTGGTTGCATTAGGAGCAGTTGGCTGGAGGATCTTAGTGCTCTCTTTGGGTTGAGGAGATCAGTTAAGTAGCTAGGGGTCATGTTATTTAGAAGAGAAGAAAACAAAAGTACAAAACTGCTACAGATATTAATCATTTGAAGCGATCGAAACCTGCATATAGTAAAGTGAGCTGGCAATGTGAAAGACTTCATTAAACATTTAAAGGAGAGCCCGAGAAGGAGCAGCAGCTTGGTGGTGTAGTAGGTCATATTTACAGGAAGTGGGTCATATTTGTTTCTATACTGTAACTATGGCTGTGCATTTGAGTTGGCGCAGCTGCTAAAAGCCAATGGTTATGCATTTAATGGATCTATTTTTGTCCAAATCTCAGTAGAATACAGTATGCTCAGCTGTGGCCGAGCACATGTTTTTAGTTTGTATTCTTGTTAGATGTGCACTTTTGTGCCTAATTTTTTGAATGCATATTTGGATGTTCCATGCGCACTTCATACATGCATGTGGGTTTTCGTCTGTGTTTGGCCCTTTAAAAGGTTCCTGCAGGGCAGAGAGGGAAGAGAAGATAACGGGAGCAGACATTATTTGCTTCTGTCATGTTGGCTTAGCATCAGGCCTCACACAATGTGGCCCAGTCAGACACGGATGCCAAGTGGATGTACCTGCACACATTCTCCGTCACAACGCATGCACGTACCCAACACACTGACCCACGCCCATACACACACGGGGTTGTGCAGGGATGACCTGCATGCATGCAGAGCCTCATATGTGGACACTTTAGACACAGAAAAAGAAATCACACACCTACGTGTTCTCACACCCACACTGAATGAGCACAGTTTCCTTCTTGCTAAAAGAGAACACATACCGAGACAGGACTGGCAGGTTTTACATATTCCCGACCAGCTCTTTTCCAAGGCAGAAGATTGATGGATTGCTTAAAACAGTAATACAGAACAAAGGATTTTACCAGTTGTAGACCAGAATATGCACTTTGTGTATTTTCTGGTGTACATCACAGGGTGTGCATTTGTGCAGCCATGCATGCTTTTTTAGCTCTGTGCAGATGTTAATGTGCATGCTCCTTGTATCTTGCACTCTTTGTGCAAGGATCTTTGCATTTATTTAATATGTATGTGTGTGTGTGTGCGCGCGCGTGTGTATGTGGAGGAGGCAATCATCCAGGTTCCACAGTCAGTCAGGCAGCATCTCGTCAGGCAGGCCTCAGTCACAGACCCTCAGGGTAAGGCTGCCTACTGTGGGCACGAGCCGTGATGATTGTCCCTGCTGGGGGGATTGCGCATGCGTACTAACATACACATGCACTCACAGTCAGACCTACACACACTACAGCACGTGCAGATTTGCAGATGTGAGAATACACATACATAATGAAATGCCACACTCTCTCACACACACACAAACACTCGCCACTTTAGAGAATGTGCACATACACGCACACACACACATGCACACACACATACACACGTGCGCTCTGTACATTCATATAATGTGCTTGTGCTCAGTCACTCATGGGACTCGCATATATATATATGCAATGCTACTTGTGTTGCACTCTGGCGCACATTCACATGAACACGACATACACAAATCCCTCCTGTTCAACACACATGAGCAGGGAGAGAGCTGAGAGCGCAGCATTGTGGGTTTGATGCTTAAAATGTTGTAACCATGATAGTTCCTGTCCTGGTAGGTCACAGAACTGCACATCCTCAGAGTGCTACAAGAACATACAAACACATCTAAAATGGATTGTTTTAGCTTTAAATTCAGCTCAGCAACATAAAAAAAACCCGATCATGCTTTTTTTTTGTAATAGCGTAATTGTCATTAATATATTTATATGAAGAAAATGTGTTTAAATCTAACACAGAAAACAATATACTTAAAAATACCACACAAAAACCCTTAACAATAAAGCACAAGACTGGTTTGATATGAAGGCATCTCTTACTTTTTTTTTAAAAAACATGATGCTACAAGAAAATGAAGGTTAGTTTAGTTTAACAGGGAGTTGTTTATGTGGACTCACAATGGAGTCTGTCAACTGTGCAGAAGCTTTTTGTCTCACAGCTGGATTTTCCAGATCTTTATTTTGATTGAGAAGAGAGGTCCTCGCAGTAACGATGTTCAATTCAGTGTGCTAAGCACAAACAAATATTAAAAAAAAGTTTACATTGAGTATCAGATAATCCTCACTCAGAAAGCACTGTTAGAAACTCCGCTGCTGCCATGATTTAATCTATTCCTATCAGGCTGTAACATTCCCCAGAGAGGGAATGTAGTATTATTAAAAGTAATGGAGCCTTGGCTGAGCACAATGGAAAATCTGTGGTTTTGATCATGGGGATCAAGTACCAAGAACGATCCCCTCTGCACTGTCTCAGAGCCTGGAACAGGCTGTTCAGGAAGGAGAAAAGAAAACAGGGTCTTTTTTCTGCTTCGAGAGAGAATTAAGGCGAGTGAGTAAGAGACCAAGGGGAGAGCACAGAGGTGAATCAGTAAAAGACACAAATCAAGTGAAATAGCTCATGGTGAAAGAAAAAGGAAAGATATCGGGTAAAGGACAGGAAGGAAGAGCAGGAAAGGTGAGAAATTACACACACTGAGGTTGTCAGACTGGGACTGCCTAAAAGGTTTTCATTTGAACAGAAAGTGTGAATTTTACTATGAAGTCCTGATTGATGCCTTAAACTTAGATTAAAGGAACTGGAAGATGTATGAGTCATGCTGGAGGGACGTTGTCCCCTACCACCCCCACCAACATAAGCACCCATGAGCCGTGAGATCAATACCAAAATGCTCTTATTTCTAATTAAATATGACACAGCTTAGTGTTTTAAATGCTGCTGCATATTATGCTAAAAGAGTGTCTGTGTAGTACTTACAAAACAACACCTATTGGATTCTTGTTCCATAATGAGGGTTTTTATTTTTGCCTGTCTCTTCAGAAGGTGAAGCTGTCCTTTTAGTGATGTTATACTCCTGTAAGAAGAGCCAAGTGATACTAGTTGGCTTGTATCACGTGCAATGTCCTTTCTTGCACAGGCAGTTGCAATTTTGCACATTAAAGCACTCACTGCACCGCTGCACTGGTCTTGCTCCACTGACACCCCATATATATTGGAGGGGGGAAAAAAGGTGCCTGCCACTGCTAGGTGCCATTTCTCTCAGCTGTCATAATGCCTTTTACCATTTATGCAGGCCCTTGTTCCAAAGCTGTCACTGCCTGAACTTGAAAAATCATCCCCAAAGTCAAGCGAGATCCGTTAGCGCAGAGTGTAGAAATTTGACAGAGCAGATTTGTGCCCGTGGTTCATGGAGCCAAAAATCTTCCTATTCTGCAATTCGTAAATCCAAACTAAGTAAGCAAGCTGTTCCTCCTGCTAGTTCAGACCCAGCTTTTGTGAGTCTGTAGACACGTGTCAAAATCAACCACTTTTCTAGTAATGGTCACTTTTACATGCAAACAGTCAGACGATACTGACCTTAAAAAGCAACTTAAAGGCTGCTTCAGCTCGTCAGTGGGGCTGTGTCGTCTACGGTTGTACCCTTGACAGTGGGTAGTGATTGGTGCCTGCCTACAAAGAACAGTCTTAAACTTAAGTGTTTAAGGTATGTGCTAACTAAAAATAAAGACAAAATGATAGTTTATTAAATTTTAATGAAATTTGCAGATTGTTTCGCTGAAGTTTAATAAACTCCTTGCTATCTAAAATATAACAGGACACCGGAGTAAATTCTCGAGCATCTCACACTTCTGCTGATTAGTTGTTTGCTTGATGTTTATTCAGCTGTGTAAAAACTTTAACTTTAATCTCAGCCAAACCGATTCACTCAGGAACAAATAACATACTAAAAAAAGCCAAACAAAAACATAACAAGTTATCTAAGTGACTTATATATCATGTTTAACCTGAGTAGCGAAAGACGGCGGTGGGTTTGAAAACGATATGCCAGGAGTCCGGTGTTCTCACGGGCTCTAGTGAGCCTTTCCCCCGGCTAGCTATCGTGCTAGTGGGTAACAGACGTCTCCGAAAACGTCGGAGCGCTTTTGAAAGTATGTGGTGTCTTGATAAACTGAGCACATATTTGAAGTTTACACAGCTACATTCTCGCCTGAAAATATGTTAAACTTTATTTTGTGACCCAAAAAGAATAATAAGAGTAATATTAGAACTAACTAGCTGCCGCCATTGTTGGAAACTGAGCTGGGCTGCGCTATGAATTCTGGGACACAGCTTCTTCTTCTTCGGGGTTTAACGGCAGCTGGCATCCTTGTACATGCAGTGCTGCCATCTTCTGTTTCAGTGCGTTATTACACTCTTAAATCCTGCTACTTATTCCTGCGTCTTTTGGGATCTTACAAAGCTTCAAACGACGCGTCGACTATTAAATTAGTCGTCGACGATTTTAATAGTCGACGTAATCGTGACTAGTCGACTAATCGTGGCAGCCCTAATTAAGGCTGCCACAAACGATTATTTTGATAGTCGACTAGTGACCGATTATTTTTGCGATTAGTCGACTAATCAAATCCATTGGACGTAAAACGTACAGCTTATTGCACCAGCACCCATCTGCTCTCATATAACTATCATTAGCTTACAGCTTTAAGGGCACTATTTATTCCTTGATGTTGTGACAGAAAAAAATATACCTTTAACAAGGGGGCCATATTACATATGAGGAAACCTACTGATTTATATTACATAAATTGCTACTTTTAGGACTAAACTGACATGTCCGCTGCACTTTTCCAGTCTCACAGATGACATAAAGTTTTAGCTTACTCATATCTGTACCTACAGTACACATATCAACGTTTAATCTAACATGCAGTACTTTGGACTGTGGGAGCAAACTGGGGTGCAAAGAAAATCACCAAACACAGTAAAAAAAACAGCAGAAAGGCTCAAACTCATACACTCCCTGTTGTGAAGTGAATGCTAACCTATGTCCCCGTTATACACAACAAATGCTAAATGAAAGTTATCTAAATGCTTTCTAATTGCGCTGAGGGTATATTTTAGATTTTGCATAATTTATTTTTGTTTTTGGCAGAACATAGACTGCTTCTTCTGATACTGCACATAAAAATCTTGAAGAAACAGTGAAAATAAACAACTTTCACTGCATGGGATCATATGTGTACTTTGTGTCCCTGAGAAAAGCATGCAGAGTTATCTTAAGGTCTAATAATTAGCCCTAAGGGGCACATTGTGAAACTGTTGTATTTTCAAGGTCTGCCTCAAATTTGTCTTGCCTTCAAAATGTGCTATGCCTGTAAGCGTGATGCAAAAGAATATGTGCTGTTTCAGTAGATGAACTGTGAAGGATAAAAGGTTGCAGCCTGGACGAGGATATGGTCAAACATTGACATTGTCTCCATTTGATGTAGAGGGATTTTAAATTCAAAGCCGGTTATCTGGTTTCTTTTCGATCAAAAAGGGCATCAGTCGTACTGGGAATGGTTCATCCATCCTTTCTTCTTCCCTTCTCGCTTCTCCCACCACCCTAAACACAGTTCACTTCAAGGTCCATCAGTAGCTAATAATAGAGTAGAGTCACTCAGTCTTGGGTAGAGTCAAGGATATGTAAATATCCCTCCCTTTTTCCTGTGGGCAACTTCCTGGTTGCTGACAAAGGCGGGCACAAATGAGAGGAGGAGGAAAGAAGCATGGTTGGCATGGCAACGAGGCCTGGCTGTCTGCACAGTTTTTAACTCGGGTGTAAAATGCAAATGCTATTTTCCCAGGAGTAGCCTGTTAAAAGCTGCTCGCTCAGCTCTCTTCTCTTAACTTCACATGTTCTCATGCAAATATCCCAGCTGGTTCACCGCTGAGACACATATTAAATGACATATTTTCTCTAAGGCTGTAAAGATGCCTTATTTTTAAGCCTGTGGTCATGCACATTTATGAAATTTGACTCAAGTTATCGTAATAAAAATGCAAGACGTTCAATAAAACATTTTGCTCATTCAGGCCTCAAAAAGGACTTCAAAGCTCGAGAGCTGAAAAAGTTAATCGGATATTGTAGGTAAAAAACCCTTTAAAACAGTAATTTCACTTCAACCTGCTGCCCCGATGCTGCCTTTAATCTGCGTGCCATAACAACGCCAACCTAAAATAGCCCCTCTCTCTCTGTGTGTGTTAGCAAATTAAGTGAAAAAGTGTGGGCAGAGTAGAACAGATATATCACTATGACAACCTTTCTGGCTGATTGCGATGTAATGTGACTTCTATGAGTTTTGTTTTCTGATCATCTCGTTCTGAATTTTCTGTAGGAATTCAGAGTCAGTGCTACAGTCTCCAACTGCCAAAGCATTACACTGTGGTATAACCAACATACATATTTGTGCAGACACTTGATGATGAATGAGTTGCCATGGTTTCATTGGTTTCATAATTACAACACTGAAATGCAGAAAATTCAGGATTTACAGATATGCCGGGCTTAGCTAGCTACGTGACTGTGAGTACTTGTTTTCTGAACAGGCAACAACTATTGTGTTTGAACACAAAGTGTTTTCTTCTCCTTTCTTTTCACAAGAAAGACGAATCTTTTGCAAACAGGCAGCGCCAATTGACTTGTTAAAAACTGAAGTGGCCTTTATTGTGGTATTAATAAAAGTGTCTGTTTTGACAACAGCCGTTTCAAAATTCTTTGCTCCATTGTTGTTTTATTTGAAAGACATCAAGATGTCAAAATTTCTCGCCAATTAGATTATGGTCACAAAAACGTTGCTTCTTCATTTGGTAGAAATGACGCGTTCCCTGACATTTTCCCTAGGACAAGTACTCAACCTTTTCTCTGTGACTGCAGGTGCCAAAAAGCTGGCCAACAAGGCAGCACTGTGGTACGTCCCCTGCTCTCTGCAAAATGTTGACAAGATCATGGAGGTGCCACCCATCAAGGTACATGGAAACTCAAATTGCTTGCATCTTAAAATTGTGGCAGCTTCTCTGTGTCTCAGTGACCTTTCCACCCACCTTCCCCCAGCCCCACATCTAAAATGACACGAGCAAGGCTATATGGTCAAGATAGAAATGACTGACATTTAACAATGTGAAAAGTCCCTTTCACTCATCTTTGTTTTGAATACCTGCTTGTTGCAATTCTTTGCTGTACTCCTTGTGCATTTGTGCAGAGAGTGGTGTTCGAGTGGATCTATGCACAAGTGTTCAGCATGTTGAATATATTCTTTCTACAGTATGCTAGTGCTGAACAAGAGGAGGAGGGCAGGAAGCGCTATGAGGCTCAGAAGATGGAGAGATTGGAGACCAAGGCGAGGCCTGAAGAGATGATGCCATCTCCACCCAACCCAGGTAATATATTCAAGCTCAGGGTCCCATATCAGTTTGCAGATACAAAACCACAGCTATAGAAGTCGTTTCCCTATCTTACAAGTTTTCAGTGATGATGCAGATATGAGTGAAATTTCTTCCATTTCCTCCCTCATGGGGTTTGCTAATAGTATGCCATAAAAATACTAAAAATACTGTACAGCCATCTTTGTTGTTGCCCAATTAATGCAGTGACGGGAGAAGCAATTAGTTTTTTGATGTATTTTCACTGCTGGCACCATGAATTCATGCTGAGCTGCAGCAGGAAGTCAAAAGCAAATGCTTTTTTCAAAGTTAAAACACAGAGATATTATTGCTGAATATCAAGATAAAACAATGATAAATCAAGCAAGTGAAGAATCCCTGGAGTGCTCTCAGAGCGCGTCCACAGGAATACATTTAAACATTTAACATGTAAACACGTGGGCCCTAGCATCCTCACAAGAGCACTTGAAGAACTCAGAAATGGATCCATTTGGAAACACTGCTGCGTGGGCACTTCTTTTCTCATTTCTGAGGCTTTCTTTCTCTGGCAGGGGGTGATACCCTCTTGAGTTAGCTTTAAAAACACCTCCTAAGCCGATTTTTTTCAGAGCCACTAAAGTATGTGTTTTACTTTGACTGTCTTCACACACCAATGGCAAATTGGCTGGTTCTTATATTTCGCTTTTTTACTCCACTTGATGACTTAAAGTGCTTCACACAACATGGCTCATTCATCCATTCATACCAACAATTATTTCTCCGTTTAAGTGCTTTCAATCTAACATTCACACTCTGATCTCACCAGTTTCAGCACCACTCTCACTAAATGTCCAGGCAAAGACATCTGTTTTATTTTCTTCTTCTACTTTTATGTTTCTTCTTTTGTAGTATTTTCTATAAGTAGTCAGGCCTCTGCTTCTTGTTTACATGTTGTAGGATTGAGTGGTCATGTGCTCTACATTTACAGGTGTGCATTAAAAGTATTGTATTCATCATTAGGTGCTATATACATGTATTCATCCATATTAAAACTGTAAAGACTCTAATCGAATTCCCTAATTTTGTCACGCTGCTTCATCAGAGGATCCACCAAAAGGTATGTGATCAGCAAGTAGCATGGCAGAATCTATTTATGCATGAAGGTGTTGTTGGCATTGGCTTGCTTTGCTCACACATTTTATTTTTAAATGAATTCAATTTTTTTTAGGCTGACCGATACAGACATATTTTAAGACTGATACAGATAGACAGATTTGTTTCTTTCAGAAACACAAAACAAACATAATTCCCTGTTTATTTATTATGTGCACTTGTTTTTGAGTCATTATTAACACAATATAACAGTAAAATTGTGGATTAGTTGTGTATGTGCCTTTGCTAAGTGCCTTGCCAACGGGGAAGTTGCAAGAGTGCCCTCTGGTGGACAAACTCTGCAAACCCACTCCACATAACATGTCCGAAGGGTGTTTCTCCCATCCTTCCCTTTTTTTTTCTGTTTCAAATCTTAATTTGTCACTGCTGGTTATACATATCAGTACCAATATATTGGTAAATGGCTTATATTGAATGATACAATAGCCCTGTTCGTAAAGCTCTACCTTAAATTGTTTATTATTTTTTTATTTTTCTGTTGAATGGGTGTTTGTCTGTTTGCCTTGCAGAAAAGCACACTGTTGGCTTTAGCCAGTCGAGCCTGATTCATCTGGTGGGCCCTTCAGACTGTACACTACATGACTATGTTCATGGAGGTTAGTCTATTTCTTTTTCTAGATACATTCACTGATGAAATGTTGTACAGTTAATTTCATACACTAATATGTATCTGAGAGCTGAGCATTTAGCATTTTTTTATGCTACAGCATGAGGGGACATGAAAAAACACACTAAATTCTTGATGAAGATTTAGGTTAACTACAGTCTGGCTTTTAGATGTGTCTTCTATAAACTCAGTGTTATTAAACACATGACTCATTAGTCATGACTGAAACTTCATTTATAGAATAAATTATTAAGCTGTTAAAGATAGAAATACATTTTCACACTATCAAAGAGGGCAAATTAACATAGCATTACATGGTTCAAACTAATGAAGGCTTCATACTTCCTCTTAGCCTTAATCCAGTCTTAAGCATATATATTTTCTTCACATCCAAAGCTATATTACATGAATGAATGGGTCGGATGTTGACTGCTGCTTACTAATTATTTGTATGAAGAGCCTACACACAACAGTAGCTGATGCTACTGTATTCTATGCACATTCACTGGATACTTTATAAGGTAGACCTCACTAGTACTGGGCTGGACCTCCTTTTGCCTTTAGAGCTGCCTTAATTCTTCATGGCATAGATTCAACAAGGTGTTGGAAACATTTCTCAGAGATTTTGGTTCATGTTTACATGGCAGCATCACACAGTTGCTGCAGTATTATTGGCTCTACATCCATGATGTGAATATCCTGTTCCACCACATCACAAAGGTGCTCTACTGGATTGAGATCTGGTGACTGTGGAGAACATTTCTATACAGGGAACTAACTGTTATATTCAAGAAACTAGTTTGAGATGATTTGAGCTTTATGACATGGTTTGTTATTCTACTGGAAGCAGCCATCAGAAGATGGGTACACTGTGGTCATAGAAGGATGCTCACTATCAAGAGCAATACTCAGGTAGGTTGTGGCATTTAAATGATGGAGCCTAAAGTTTGCCAAGAAAATATCTCGTGCACCATTAAACCACCATCACCTGAAGCACTAAAACAAGCAGGATGGATCCATGGTTTCATGTTGTTGACACCAAATTCTGCCCCTAACATCTGAATGCTGCAGCAGAAAATGAGAATTCAACATGTTTCCAATGTTCTATTGTACAATTTTGGTGAGATTGTGCAAACTATAGCCTCAGTTTCTTGTTCAGTGCTGAGAGGAGTGGCACCCGGTATGATCTTCTGCTGCTACAGACCACGGATTCACTGCTTGTTTTGTTGTGTCTCCAGAGATGCTCCTCTGCATGTCCTGGTTATAACTTGGTTGTTATTTGAGTTACTGGTGCCTGACTATCAATTCAATGCAGTTTGACCATTTCCAGAGTACTGCCACTCACTGGATATTTTTCTTTTTCAGACCATCCTCTTTAAACCTTAGAGATGGTTGTGTGGGAAAATCCCAGTAGATGAGTGGTTTAGTACCTACAGCTGTGCCACGTTCAAAGTCAGTTAAATCACTTTTCTGATACTCAAATATTGATATGCCTATATTCACTGAGTTGCTGCTATGTGATGAGCTGATAAGATACTTCGTTTATTGAGTTGATCAAGTGTACCTAAGAAAGAGGCTGGTGAGTGCACATCAAAGATAATGTAAGAAAACAACCAAAACTTGCTATTTGCTCAAATCAGTAAAAAGTGAAATTTTAAAAGTGCTTTTAGTTTTATTCACACTGTGTGATTGATTCACTAACAGCTGCTGACAAGCCATTTCGGAGCTCAGTGTTTTCAAGTTGCCGTCTGCCATTTGTCATCTGCGTCTGTCAGACTTCTTTGTCATTCTCACGCAAGTAAAACAAAGAGCATGAATGACATGCTGTTTAGTATTCAACGCAGGGACAGGTCAGCCCATTCACTGCCTCAGTACAGTATGAAAATTCTGCAGGGAGTTGTGGAGGATGAAACAGCTGCTCAGAGTGGAGAACATACAGTAAGGCAAACAGGTTTGGGCAAAGTGAGACAGATTTAGAGGCGCAGAAGAAGATAGCAGCAAGGAAAGACATAAATATAATATAGTATATACTGTGTTTGTTTTTTGGTGTTAATGCTTGTGTTAAAGTAAAGGCAGAGTAACCCATGTCTGTGTAGGTTCTGTGTAGGTGGAGGTTAAAGTGGGATTTTGCAGGTGGGGGAACAATAAATATTGGTGTACCAGTGCACTGGAGGGAAATGACTCCATAACAAATAAGTCTGTTTCTCAGGCTTGACGCTCTTTGTGGATTTTGCCAGCTAAGTTCTTCCATACATATGTTAAATCAACCATCAACCATCAGGGCTACTTTCCAGTTTCTAGCCTGTATAAAGGCAGCATAAAAGTAGTATTTGGCAAGTTCTGCTAAAGAGCATTATTGGTTTAAATTTAAATCGATGACTCTTTCAAAAGGGCACCTAGAAGCGATTCCTGCAGCCATACCTAAACACACTTATTTTGAAAGATTATCTAGATTAGTTTTTGATTAACATTAAACATAAAACAAAAACTGCATGCGCAGAATATCGGTTCAGAATTTGCCAACTTATCTCACAAATACGGGTTTAAAAGCTGTTTTCCTCTGGAAGGTGTATCTGCCACCATCTTTGCAGTTGAAAAATTCTCATATAAATTTAGTGTCATTTCTGTCTCTTATAATGTCTCTACTGCAACCCATGACCTTACCTAATGGTGACCATGGAGACCGCACTCTGCCCTGCACCACTGCATCTAGTCCATCACTGAAAACTGTAAACAATACTGCAAATCACCCAGTTTAGCCTGCTGTGCTCTGCTGTGCACTGACAATAGTCTCTCATCTTCATGTCTAGCCCTTTCATTATTACATCTTTCCCCTTCGCGAAGAGTAAAATAACACACATTAGCATTTTTTTTTGGCCTGGAAAATACAACAACTATACCTTTAAGTAGGAGACCCACTGTGTGCCAAACTGCTCATATTTGTTGAGCTATTTGAAATGTTGCAGGAAATGTACGCAGGTCCCTTGGGTGACTTAACTGCCTCGGTGGCAATAGCTGCAGGACATGAAGCCCATCAGATGTAATTACTCATTAACTGAAGGCGCAGGAATGCTTTTCTGGATCGTTCCGTCCCACTTTAACCTCTAGGTGCAGGTGAACAAAGAGGAATGTTCCAGTCTTAGATGGCAAATGGATGTCTCTTTCTCATTGCTGAACCAAAAAATACATCTTATATAATGTTGTCAAACAAGCAACAGAAAAGAACTCAAGCACAGCATCAAGTATTAGTGAGAGTTAGCTGTTAGATTGATTTAGGTACTGCACTGATGATCCACAGGCAGACTGCAAGGGGACTTTTTCCTCAGAAGCAGACACCGTGACACAGCAGATATTGACTGCCTGCGATTGAGAACAGGTAAAACCTCAGCTGACACGTATGCAGAAATAGTTGCTAGTTAATTTGTAAATTAGAAGGGTCAAATGGACTGGCAAAAAACTCAAGGACAGGAAAAGCATTGGCTGGTCCAGCACATTTAGAAGCAGGAGAGGCTTCTACTCCCCTTCATAACCCAGGGGGTTATGAAAGAGTGGCTCCAGGAAAACTTGGTGGGCAGGATCAGACGGGTAACTGCCAGATTCAATGCTCTGCCAAGTAAACAACTGTCTGAAGTTAGCAGATCAAGTGGAGAGACTGGCTCAAGGTTTATACTTTCAGCCTCATATTAGCCCTAGCTTGGGGGTTACTGGAAACATGCAGAAAAGCATACGTGAAACAATCCTCAAAATCAACACTGTTGTAAAGGAACATTTCTTCTGGATGGGCTCATTGTTCTTCCTTGAGCTTTTCCATGAGCAGTGCTATATTTGAGTCTGTTCTTACAGTAACAGTGTCTGTTCATATTCAAGGTTCAAGGTTCTTTATTTGTCACATGCATAGTTATACAAGTATAACACACAGTGAAATGTAGCCAAGAGGACACAAAGGCGGGCTGAAAGAACAAATAATAATGACAGAGAAAGAAGCAACACAGATCAAATACAAGAAGAATTTGGACAAAATCCTTCAAGGACAAACTGGTAAGAAGGGACTGGTCATACAAATGGAAAAGGAAAGGAAGACAGGAAGCAAACTATAATAGGAGGATAATAATGAAAAAGGAATCTACATATAAAACCCAAGACAATGACAAATTGGTTCCTTGGGTAAAAACTTCCCCTATGAACAGGGAAGAAAAGACTTAAAGTCAGATATGCTTTGGAAGCTACCATTCCACCTGAGCTTTCCACCTGGGGTGACCGTGGCTCAGGAGGTTGGGAAGCGTATCTGTAACCGGAAGGTCGCTGGTTCAATCCCCGGGCTCTCTGTCCTGGTCGTTGTGTCCTTGGGCAAGACACTTTACCCTACCGCCTACTGGTGTTGGCCAGAGGGGCCGATGGCGTGATATGGCAGCCTCGCTTCTGTCAGTCTGCCCCAGGGCAGCTGTGGCTACAACTGTAGCTTGCCTCCACCAGTGTGTGAATGTGAGAGTGAATGAATAGTGGCATTGTAAAGCGCTTTGGGTGCCTTGAAAAGCGCTATATAAATCCAATCCATTATTATTATTAAAAAAGGAGGTAAAGGTGTTTTTAAATGTATCTGAATTAACCCTCATGGAAAGCATGCAGGGATTGATAGAAGTATTCTGAGTGTGAAGGATCCCTGTTATTAGTTTGATGGAACACAAAGCTGTGACTAAAGCTATGAGGTCTGTGAGTGAGAAGTTATTTCTCCCATTTGTAGAGGAATTTGTGCAAAAACTATCCCTGTTATTGTAGTGTGCACACAGAACAGACAGCTTATGGACCATGAAAAACTATTTGCTGAATTTGTAAAAATACCGGTAAGCACTTGGATTAGCACGACTGACTTTACCTTTAACCCCCCGCATAACAGAGGCACAGTTGAAGAACTGCTGATTTAATCCAAGGAGAAACGTCCTTGAGAAGCATTTTTCTTGCTTTTAGTGCTCTTGGTGTCCTAAGTGAATGGAGAACATTTATGTGCATGTGTGCACTGTTGCATTGCTTAAGTAACTACTTGGGTGGTTGTCGTTCTGTGTTACTTGCATAACGGCACTCTGGTGTTATGAGGAGGAATGCAATAAGGGAAAAAACAAAATGCTGAACAACGAAGCAGGAAATAAACCACTGAAACAGTGAGCGGAGCTCTTTGTAACAGGAGGTACATGTGCTTGTTATCTGTACTTCATGCTACTTGAGGTGTGTGGATTTCGGGCATGTTAAAATTTCTTGCTTCAAAAATTCAACCATTTTTATGTAGCGAAACTATTTTTTAATAGTATTATAACTGAAAATCTGTGTCTGTACAACCCTGAACAGATCTTTTTAGTTTTTTTTGGTTTCCTTCTGGATGCTGCTGGGTTTTATCCACACTTCCCCTAAAAACAACCTTTTTTCAGTGTACTTTAGAGAAAAAGAGAAACAAAGCACTGTGCAAACAGAAAGCGAACTAAGATTAAAGGCAAGACAAACAATGAACGCAACGAGGGTAGCATAGTCAGATTTGATGTTTAAGCCAACTGTAACAACAAAAATCTGCTTATCTGATGTTTCAACCTTATAATAAGCAAACTCTTACTAGAAGGCATTCAGGCTGCCCTTCTAAAAAAGAAAAAACAGCATTTTATCAGCGCAGACCAGATGCCTTTTATCAGTTGAGATATATTGTTTGGGCTTCGATGTTCTTGCCTCATGCTGACATTTCTATTGAGGTCAGCTATGTAAAGAGGCCATCAGAGAGACACAGTATATATAAGGAGGAAGAGAAGCAGAAGAGAGATGTTGACTGAGAAAGAGAGAGGTGAAAAGGAGACAGGACGGGGCAGCGGGGGCGGGGGAGCAAGGTGGGACATATAAGTCTCGCACGTGTCACGGTTGCCTTTTTAATTAAGAGGGTTTGCTGAGAACTCTGCCCAATTAAAAATCAAATGTGGAACAAGCATGCAGGTCATTTAGAACGCACGTATGCACACGCTGCCGACTTTTTCTGTACATGCCGTTGCTTGTTAGGCAGTGTTCCCTGTTGTTCGCTTCTGCTGCCTTCACTGCACTTAATTTGTTTACATAACCAAGTGAGGTCACAGAGCCAGGGTGCACGCTCTCAATACCTTACAGTCTTTTCTCCACTTGGGTAAGGAGTCTGTACAGAAAAGGAGTGGGTGTTCCTGAGTTGTTAGACGTGATTGGCTGGAACCACTTATGTCACCCCTAGATCAACTGGTAATCCTGACCCTAAAACAGCCATGTCTAACAGCTGAGGAAGGCCCGCTGGTTTCCTAAATAAATCAATTACCTCTTGACCTGTTTTGGTTTCTAGCATGCGGATGCAATGTAGTTTGGATATTATTCAACAAACTTCCAATATTTTTTCAAAAGTTTATTTTTAAAACTGATTTCTACTGAGGAATATAGTCCCTTTGAGGTATGTGGTGATATAGAGCACTGTTTGAGAAGCACAGTTGGTTCCTTTCATCCCAGCAGGTGGTTTAGAGACAGATGTCTCAAAAATTAGTCACACAAATCCAAAACTATATGCATGACTACATAGTGCCAGGAATAAATGAGAAAACACATCAGTGGATTTTGAAATGCAGTTCTGGTGCTTTCACAATCTATGGTGAAAGGTCTTCCTTTTCCTTTTTTTTTTAAACTTTTCTTTGTTTTGTTGCTTATCCTTTACCATCTGCTTACTTCTCCTTATTATATCCTGCCCTCCTTCTCTCTCTCTCCCTTCTCTCTCTGCCCGCTCCCTCCACCCATTGTGTTCTAAGGAAGCGTGCCACCTGTTTCTATGGAAACAGCAGCTGATTGCCACAGGTGGACACCACTGCGACCCGATTAAAACAACTAGAACAAAAAAAACAAAGCGAGAGAAAAATAAAAAGACAACACTGTAAGCTGTGTTTTGTAATGTTTGTCCACGCATATGCCATGTTATGAAGAAATCGTGGACTGCTAATAGACAGAATGTCTCTCATGCCACTGA
Source organism: Haplochromis burtoni (assembly GCF_018398535.1). Classification (NCBI taxonomy): domain Eukaryota; kingdom Metazoa; phylum Chordata; class Actinopteri; order Cichliformes; family Cichlidae; genus Haplochromis; species Haplochromis burtoni. The sequence goes on from NW_024582421.1 coordinate 2,463,627, forward strand.
TTAATGTGTGCATCTGCACGTTGTGGTTCTGTGCACAGGTTCTTTTGCTTTCCCAATCTCAAAAAAACAAAAAAACAAAACCAAAAAACATCAATGATATCTCAGAAAACCACTCCTGCAGAGCTAAACCAATGCATCACAGTAAGAAAGCAAATATTTAATCCTGATTTTAAATCAAGTTTGATCTATAATTAAGTTCAATTTCAAATTTTGTTTTATTTATATCACAACAACAGTCATATCAAGGTGCTTTATATTGCAAGGCAACGACCCTACAATAATTCAGAGAAAACCTCAACAATCAGACGATCTCCAATACTGTGCAGGTTTATATGAAAGAAAAGATTCTTTGGTTGTTCAAAAACATATGCATTACAAAAACCTTTTAAAAAATTACAAGTAAAATATTTGAAACTGCTTATGGTCATATTCATAGAAGGAAAGCACAGGAGCTACATGATGTTAAAACCAGGCATTAGCAGGGAGTAGTGTTAGAGAAGCTTTGGTTTAATTGTGCTAAACAATATCTTGAAATCAATAGAAGAGAGAAAATGCACCAACTTTAACTATCGCAAATTGATTCAGCGCATCACAAGCTGATAGACTGGTATAACAAGCCTGTGTTGGATCCTATGTGAGTTTATTTATCTCTGCCTACCCAATAAAGTCACTCTGCCCCCTCAACTGAATTCTGCTGATATACCTCAAGTATAAGTTGCACTAATTGTGGGGTCTAAGCAGGTCAGACTTTCTCTGAAAATAAAAAGAGGCGATCCATTAACTTGTGTAGTCAATTTTAAAGCATGACCATGCTCAAAAATTGCCAAACAAATATATAGTGTATTATGTGTTTATCTTGTTTTTTGCTTTTTTTGGTTTGTTTTTTTGGAATAGCAAAGTGACTTGAGCCAATTGTCTCTTGTTAAAGTTGGTTTCCTGTCCAGTTCGTATGGTCTTCTGCTGATCCAGTCTGCATGTCCAATTCACATGGATACGCACACTCACCGACCACTTTGTTAGGTACACCTACTCCACTGCTTGTCAAAGCAAAACTCTAATATGGCAGCTACTCAGTGCATTCAGGTATGCCCATATAATCAAGATGAACCAATAAGGTTAAAACCGAGCATTAAAAAAAGGGAAGAAATGCGATTTAAATGACTTCAGCAGTTGTTGGTCTATTTCCGAAACTGCTGATCTACTTGGATTTTCCCACACAACCATCTCTAGGGATTAGAAGAGAGTGCTCCGAAAAAGACAAAATGTACACACTGAACGCAGCTCTCTGGAGGTCAAAGAAGACTAGCTGAACTGTTTTGAATTGATACAAAAAGCAACAGTTAGTAAGATAACCACATTACAACCAAGGTATTTAGAGAGGCATCTTAAAGGAACAATACAGGTAAAACAAAATAGCGCAGTAGTGAAAACTATGAATTAAGGAAAGATGAAAATATCAAAAACTGTAGCTCCTGGAAAGGTCGCTTGAGACAGGCCAGAAACCTCCACTTTATAATGCCCAAATTTACAAATGAATAGAAATGAACTTTTTATAGCTCCTCAAAAAGCTCTTTAGTCTCTATAGATAGTTTTCCCTCTCATATAATTTTGTTTTTTATAACTCACCAGGTGAAATTATAATAAATCTTACATCTATCCATTTTTATGGTTGTCCTCCATGTTGCTTATTCGTATGTTACTTACCATTAATTAGTAGGTATTTCTTAACAGAAAGCAGCCATGTCAATCACTCTAATGAAGTCCAAGGTTTACATGTTGAAAAATAATTGACAGGAGAAGATGAAACACACCTTCATAGGTGGCGAATCCCTTTATCGAAAAACATATTTTGGTTTTTTTTGTTTTTTTTTACAGAAATTCCATTACAGGAATTTTATGAGTCATTTTCTGTGGCATCAGGTAAATGGTAACTATGACCGTGCTTGTAATTAGCACATATAGCATTTTTTAGGAGGCACACGCTGTTTAATAAAGCTCACCCAGAACGTTAAAATATACAAAAAATGTAGCGTATGGGACTTTGTAAGAAGATGTGGGTGGGTTGCTGCATGGCAGTAATGTTAACAAGAGCTGTTTCTATAGTAACAGCTCATTAGGAGGCAGTTTGAACCATTTGATACTGTCCATGATTAAAGCACGTGTTGGGGGGTGGGGGCAGAATTGTGGACAAAATTGTCAGCTGTAGATGAGGACAGACAAAATGCAGGACAGAAAAAAATAAAGACGCAGTTATCGAAGGGGTGAGTATAGGAGGCCATGAGAGATCGCGTAAGAGAGGCTGAGGTCTCTCATGCTTTGCTGTCGATATCCTTTGGTCTCACACGTCTCTGCCTTTCATCCATGGGTGCCTTGCGTAATGTGCGGAGCTGGTTCTAATTAAAAGTGCTTGAAGTTAGTACAGAGAGTTGATGGGCAACAAGAGCTGCCTGGAAGACTTCCTTCATTGTTCTCATTGTGCCTGTTGCCTATGGAGAGCATTGTCCGTGAAGATTTGGGAAAATCGTCACAAGGAATCTAATCACTGAGGTATTCTGCCCCGTGGCAAACTGGGCTGCACTACGGACTTGGTTGCTAATTGCCCTTTTTTCCCATTGGAGTGAGCTGTCTTTCCTCTTCACACACACGCTGCCCCTCCCCCTCCCGCCTTCTGTGTTCCCACCCTACGGCAAAGGGAGAGTCATAGTGTGCCATGTCATTCTGTGAATGTGTAACGCCAGGCCCAGGGCTGACTTGGCCTTGCATGTCCTCTTTTGCAGTCTCACATTGAGCCTCACTTTAACCTTTTACATTGACTGTACAGAGAGATTTGTGCAGGAGTTGCATTAGCAGTTCCTCTGACGGTAGTGATTAATCAAGACAAGCATCTTTGGTCCCCAAGGACAGTGCAGTCTTTAACTTGATGTGGCACAACATTGTAGTCATAGGGTTTTGTTGCACTTGGTAGTTTGGGAATCCAAGCTGATCTTGGAAGAAATAAATGATATGCAAGCATTTATTTGGGTTCAAGAAATGTGGAATATGTGCAGCTAAAATGAGTTGTCAGCAGTTACCTGATTTTGACTGTTGTCTCTTCTGTGGACAGTAAATAAGACACTGCATTTACCAAAATTGCAGTTTAGCTTTTTTAAAATTAGCTTTTAAAATTTATTTCAATTAGTACAAAAAATGTCTGCCAGACAGAAGTGAACCTTTAAGTGTCAATAATGCATTGTCCATGATGTTCCTCCTATGTACGTTTTCATGTAGTTCATGTACACTAAAAGTTGCATATTTCGTGCACATGTTACACAGCCGCTTATGTGCTTAAATGTTGGATTAATAAGGAACTATACACAGTAAGTAAGCACTTTAAATAGGCGACACGTGGCATGTAGTAGGATGCAGATGAAAAGTAAAGGGCTATATGAAAGAAGTTATATCTTATTGATTTTATGTGTATAAAACATGTTTTTATTATATATTTAATGTTTTCTGTATTTAATGCTTTCTATTCTATTCTATTCTATTCTATCCATCATGTCCTGTCCACGTAACAAAATCTTTTGGTTTTTTTGTAGCTCTGGTCAGCTTTTTAATAAAACAACTGGGGTCCTAGCGTCCCCCATGTTCTTTATACACACTGGCACGCACTGCTTTTCCCCAACAACAACTTAATTTAATAGCAGCGCTCTGAAGTAAATACAGCCTATAACTTTACTGCTGCTGATGAGTAATGCTAATGAACTAGTCTGGGAAGTGCTAAAGCATTTTCCTGTAATTTGACAAGCATATGTTGTGGAAAAAAACAAACGTAAACTTAATGAATTTTAAAAATGTAGATAATGTTGACGATTCTTCATAATTGCCTCTCAGCAAGGTCATTAAACTTTTAGCGAAAAAGTGCTTGTAGTTATTCTTAGCCGCCAGAAGTCTCTGGGTTTATCTGTTGACGCATGGCTGCTTCCGACTCAGATACTTTGTTGTTTGAAATGACGACAAACAAGACATTAATATAGAAAATGGAGCTGCACTATCTACTTACTGCTTATCTGGCTCAGTTAGATTGCTGCCTTAAATTCTACTCTCAGATTTCAGCTTCAATTGTAATAACTTTGTAACAAATCTGAGTGTATGATTTATGTATAATACAATAAATTATCTTTTCACTACCAAATGCCTTAACTTTAGTGGAAAAGATTTACATAAAATGTTGCAGTTCATTAACAGCTGAAAAACAGCCCGATGCCTGGATGGTTATCAGTTTATGTCAGGGAAGCAAGATTTTGCTAAGCCAAATATCAATATTATTATAACTAAGAAGCTCATCATTCAAAAACTGAAATGACCTTTAAATAAAAAGTCTTCCTAAAATCCTAAATGATAAAACACATAATGTAGCAAAGGGAAGGACAGCTGTTTACTTACTATGTGTAGAATCTTTAATATCTACTTACAGAAACTGATATTTCAGATCAGATTCTGTAACAGTGAAATATCTGGCCTTTTGCTGTTAAATGCTTTACTCTGTTAATGAGCCGGTTACTAACTTCGCATGTAGTCTAGTCCTGGGTGGGGGATTTTTCCTGAAAACAGCTGCTTCCTCTGTTTAAAAACATCGATCAGAGCTGTGAGACGGAGAAAATAAATGCAGCTGAAATCCAAAACAACAGCTAGAAGTTGTTATAAATGTTAGGATGGAGTAAAACCGCAGAGCCGGGTGATTATGTGACCTATTTTGCATGCAAACAGTACTATGAAAAATTCTCCCTTTTTGAATTTTTTTTTTATAAGGTAATGATTAAATTTGTTGGTAGATAAAATGGAATGAGGTGAGAGGAACTTTCAGTTAGAGGGGCATCTTAACAAACTAAAGTCGGGAAGTTTACCACTTTGATGTAATGCGGCATTTACTTTCAATTTTATCATCTTATTCAGGTCAGGATCCATCTCCATTAAGTGTTACATGCTCAGACACGACAGCTACAGGCTTTGAATTGTAGTAGCCTGCTGTGCCTTGTACCCAGGGGAAATTTTCAATCTTAGGTGAGATCCCATCAATTTTCACAACATAGCAGAAATGAAAAAAACAAAAACAAAGCAAAACACAAAACAAGATAAAAAAAAAAGTTGCTTTAAAAAAAGAAAACCCCAATTAAAAACAACTTTGCAACAGATTTAAGGACATAATTTTGTTTGCCCAAACACATTTTAGCTTAACATGCTATTGTCCCATTTATGTGTGGCAACAGCATTTCCTTAAATGTAGTCATATCATCAGCCTCAATCAGAGAGCACTTTTGACAAATATACTTAATCAATCAGCCGTTTTTTGTTTTGGGTTTGAGTTGAACTAAATAATCACACATCAGAGTCAGCGCTAATCCATTTTCTATTTTAAAACGTCCTGTTGGAAAGTCATGAACTAGTACAGTCTGTAATGGTTCTACTTAGCTGGACAGTGTCATTTTGCAGACACTGGGACGGTAAATAAAATGACCATTATTCTCTGAACATGATTTGGGGTAAGAGCATGTCTCAGTAATAGCGTGTTTAGTTCTTAATCAACTCAGTGGGCCCACTTTTTACAGTGAATGCTGCATTTTGGAGAAGCGGTACATTCTGTTTGTACTCCCACACATTTGGCTGTCACAAACAGAGCTACACAGTGCAGATGGTATGAACCCTCGGGAGCCAAATCAGCAATCAGAAAGCACACTTATTGATTTGCTGTAACACAAGCTATACAAAAAGCAGCTCAGAGGGAACGACTGAGGCAACCGGAGTGTCTAGCGGAGGGTACGTCTGTCTTCAAATGAGCGTAGGTGCACAAAAGCACATGTGAAAGAGTGCACACACTCTTTCACAGAGTGCACACACTCTTTAACAGAACAGACAAGCAGACGCCATCCTCTTTATTTTTTTCTGTTCATTTTAAGCCACACACTTGCTTTCTGCGAGAACTCAACTAACAACTGCTTCCTTTGCATTTGACACAAGTTGCCAAGTTGCGTGTTGTATAAATGGCAAAGCTTTCGTGTAATCTCTAAACTTTGATTTCAAACTGTTTTCTTGCACATCAGACTATTTCCAAGATTTATTTGCGAGTGAAAAGGTGGTCTGTAAACTTTTTTGTTGTTGAATTGTTTGAAATGTGATACTTTTCACTAAATCTGTCTACATCTTAATCAAATGCACACCTTCCTGTTGACTTTAAAAGGAGGCTATTGAGCTTTTGTTGTTTCATCTCTCACAGAGAACAGACTTCACTGTTGCACTTTGGAATAGCTGCAGGGCTGAGACTGAGTACCCAGTCATTGATAACGACTGTAATAACAAACTGCGGCAAACAATCAATCCAAGTCTTCTTCACATGTATTACGACCACATGTTTTCATTTTCTTGAGAAACAGCTCTTTGTCTTTGTGCAGGTTGTGTTCCAGATACTTACAAGCACCCTGTTTTTACCAAGATTGGGCTAAACACATTGACTGCGCACAGCAAACACAAACATTTATCTCTGTATGCGTTTCAAACACGCAGGGCTTACTGGCTCTGCCTGAAGCGTGACTGTAGCTCACTAATTAATGTTTATTTGATCTGTAACAGTAACAACGACGCGTTGCAGTTTTACTGGAAATTAGATCTTAGCCAGACGGCAATTTTTCCTAACTTTGTGCTTCTTGCCTGGCCAACACCGGTTCAGATGTTTTGTGCAGGAATAATAATTTTACACTCTTCAATCTCTTCAGGCTTCTTAGGACACTCATTATGTGCAGGGCTGTATAAACAGTTTGCCAGTTTGTCTGAATATATACAGTAGTGAGTTTTACTATACCTGTTTTATTAGACTCACACTGTGCCTCAGAAAAAGCAGTGCAGGACCAGTGGTCATTGTCAAACATTGCAATGAAGGAAAAATGGCACAATTACTGCCTGTAAACTATTTGTATGTACTAATTTGAGAAAATATTGTTACTTAGATTTAACATAAAAAAAAATAGGTTTTGGTAATGTTACTCTGTCCTGTTTTAATTTAAAATGTAAATAAAAATGTAATATAATTTATCCTGTTTTAATGGTGCAGACAAATGACCCGTGTAGTGTCAGTAAGTGTTTTTTCAATTTGCCTTTTCATTATATGTTGTTTACAGTGGATAAACAAGCTGTAATTTGAAGAATTACCAAACATGGGGGAAACGTAAAAATTAATAATGGCTTTTATTTAATTGAGCCCTGATGACATCTTTCAGCTTACAGTGAGCTGGCTGGAAACACTTCTGGTAGACAGTCAGCTCATACACATTAGACTAATGCGTCTGAAAGAAAAGGTAATGTTGAGAAAATGGCAAGCAGACTTGTTCATTATTTGGCATTTAACTTTAGGTGGATAGTTTTCTAATTGCATTAGGAATCCCATTAGCTTCCACATCCAATAATCTCTTCTCAGTGAAACCGTGTCTCGAACTTGGCTGCAGCTTGATGACTACATTTTCTTTTAAAAGCTTTTGTCGATTTAAAGACAAGCGAGTGTCAAGTTTCACTGGGGATGAAAAGAGTGCTGGATGCTACAGGTTGTACAGGCTCACAATCACATGTTGGTCAGTTTTGCTTCATTCTTGACCCTGAAAATGTATTTTTATTACTCACAAACAACAAAGCTATTTTGTAGCTTGAGCAGAGAGTGGAGCACATTAGCTAATATTCACATGTAGCATCGCTACAGAACTGATGGACGGGTGGTGTCATTAGTGTCTTATTGTTCAAGAGAGCCACAGTGGAGTAAGAAAATTCGATTAGGGTGGTGCAAAAGGGTTATCTACGCAGCTTCTTTTTTGGCTGGACTGCATGCAATAAATTAAAAGTGTGTGTGTTTGACACAGGTGTGACCATGAAGCTGATGGATGAGGTCGCTGGCATTGTGGCAGCTCGTCACTGCAATACCAATATTGTCACTGCCTCAGTGGATGCCATCAATTTCCATCGCAAGATCAAGAAAGGTGAGGATAACACAGAGAATACACTCATACTTTTAAATCTCTGATACTTACAAATATCCAGAGATGCAGGGAGATATTTCTGTGTAATTATTGCTTTTTTTTTGTCTTGTCCATTTGCTTTACCAAGAGGAATGCTGCAAAACGTTTTCTCGCCTTTTGACCAGAGATGATAAAATGGAAACTCTAAAGCGTTTTTCAATTTAGCCTCTGGCGGTGCTGTTTTAAATCAACTAAGCCAACGTTAACAGCTGTCACACGGTTGCTATCCAAGGCCAACTGTGTTTTGTAGAGCTGCCACTACATCTGGAAACACACACCACTGTTAATAATGACCTAACTATTTTCCATTACCAAACTTTGTCTATTTATACTGTATTTGCTGTAAGCGCCTCACAGTCTGAAAGGTTCAGATGAACAAATTCTAAGCCTCTAAATACCTTTATCCATGTAGCCTTTGATATTTCAGTTGGAAAATGTGTCCAGTCGAACACTGGAGTGCAGAATTTATTGCCAGGACTTCCTGGCTCGCTTATCCAAAGTCCTTCAGGGACAGTCATAATAAAAGCAATTCTAAAAAGGCAGGAACATAGTCTCCTAAAAAAGGCACACATAACAGACATACGTATGATACATGTCTGACAATACAGTATAACTGCAACCTCCTCAGTTCAGTTCAGGGGGTGGGGGGGGGCATCTGGCATCAACATGTGGCAAATCAAAAATGCATCTGAAATAAGGGAGCTACTAAGAGCATCTTTAGTGTCTGTTATCTGTTGATGTACTAAACATAATGTTCATATTGTTAGGTTATGATTTGAAAACAACAGACCAGCTACATCTCTGCAACCCCATTGAGTAATTAATAGTTTTACAGCTTAGCATAAGTGTACAAGGTCAGCTGTGCAGTATATGTGCTTTTAAATACAACTTTCATGCAGCAACATTTGCTCAGTTCACTGTTTTTCCAACAGTTTGAAGTATACAGACAGAGTGGCAGGATGTGAAGGAGTTGGGACCTTTAAAACATTTAAAACCTCCTTTCAGGGGTGTGAGGACCAGAAAACTGAACAGCACAGAGTGGTGGAGATCCATGACCACATCTTTCATCTGCCCCTAGTTGCTCCACTTGCTACCTTCATCTGTCCTCACAGTTCAGTTAGTGCTGACATGATTTCCCCTGGCTCCACTGTGACTTAGGGGTTATGTCACTTCTACAGTTCTCATTTTTGCTCTAGCTGGTCAGGCAAAAAAAAAAAGTTAAGTTTAGGGAAATAATGGAAATAAGTATCAAAACAAAAAGGATCCTAAAAAACAGCCACTAGCTTTGTCGTCTCTACCTCTGGATTTATTTTGTCATTTTATTTTTATGCATTTTCATCTTGCTACTGTTTCTTTTGACAGTTGAATTGCTCCCAACTGTTTGGTGCTAGCATTTCAACCTTTGCCACATAAATATATAAAGGAACAAACAAGGTCCTGGTCACTAAGTGCCAGACATCTGGATAGCTTAATTTTAATTGTGGTAATACAGTAGAAAAATTACAAAAATTTACCTAGTTGTGATACCTGAGAGGACGGTGGACTTTTCACTTTAAGCACCATAGATAAGAACTGATTTGAACTGCCTCAGAGGTCCACCTGTGAAAAATCACAGAAGACACAAAGAACACCAGAATTATAGAAAAAAAAGCAGACTTAATAATTCAAATATTGAGGCACTGATGAGGATGCACTGGTGATAATATACTAGTCAATAATGTACCATAGGAGGGTTCAGGCAGGGGTCTTTTCTGTGATCCATTATAGCAAAACAACCAGAGATACAAATAATGAGAAGAAAGGCATGAAACTTCAAAAGGTTGGATGAAAGGACATTTCAGAGACAGGGACTGGAGCGCTGATGGTGAGAGTGAAAATGTGATACAGAAGAAAAAATAAAAGCACCAGTGTGTCATCGTGAGTGGTCACAATGTTGTTCTTGTTTATTAAGTGTACATTTCATTTCATTGAAAGCATTATTTGTTAAAAACCCCGACATTTTCATGTACTGTCTAGCTAAAGAAAAAAAAAAAGACCCGTGGAAAGACACTCAAATGTGTTTTTGTCTTCAGTGCTATTTGTTAGTCAGTGAAAAGACTAATAGAAAAGCCTAGACTCCATCCATCCATCCATCTTCATCCGCTAAAATAACAAATCTGTTGTTGTGTGGTATTACATTACATGCACACAGCACTGAGCCTGGACATGGACCGGGTACCTTCATCAAAGCAGATTAGCTTTATCAGCTCTTCAGACATGGGACTCTGCCAGTTGTTTTGGTTGGCTGACCTCCAATGCTGCACAAGTCAAGAGCTACATTCTGCATTAATCTGAAGGTCTTCAAAATCACCCATCATCAAGCCTCATTTTTGTGTAATGTCACTGAGCAGAGGTTGTTTCACTGAGCCTAATAAATCTTAGTAAGAGATAGTTTATTTAAATGAGACTTGACACATGGGAGCATTAAAAAAATCCTCTAAAGGTCAGTCGACAAGAGAGAAATGAAATGCTTTAAATTTGTGGTCTCGGTTGTCAGGTATGCTGAAAAGACCTCACTGCAGTTACTGCACGTTATTATCTGTTTAAAGTTCTTTACCCATCTGGATTTTCATGATCACCTTGTTGCCGTTTCCTAAATATCTCAGCATCCAAGGTTACTGAATGTGTGATAATGATAGCGTAATAGTCATCTTAACATATATAAAAATCTAGAAAGTTGAATTTTCTCAACTTGATTAAAGACCTTGTGCATATTGTTGGATTAAACATTACAGAAACTTAAAAGTGATTTTGGTAATTAATAATACTGTTAATTTAAGGCAGCTGTGGCTTAAACCTTGTATTTGGTGGTGATAATCAATTTGCTAAGCTCCGTATATCATTAGAATTCTTGTTGTTTGTAATTTAAGATTTTGGACATTTTTTGCATGGCATAAACTTTGACTGTGTTATTTTCTCATGTGTGCCTACTCTGAACCTGTGTGCAGTTTTGCATTTCTTTGCCATCTCCATTTTTTTTCTTTTTACCCTCAGTACTTCAGTTCTAGGCTGCATCACAGAAAACCATAATCAAAACAAACACAAAAAGTTTGTTTGTTAAAGCCTTAAAAACTGCTTTATAAATGTAGTCTCGTTGTTCCTGTGTGTGTTTTCTTTCCACACGCTCTGGGCCTCCTCTCACACTTCAAAGACATTCATGTTAGGGTAACTAGCTATTCTAAATTGGCCCTAGGTTCGAATGTGAGCGTGAATGCTTGTCTGTCTCTTGGTGTCAGCCAAGTGATAGCCTGACAGCCTATCTAGGGTGTACATGGCCTCTCAACCTGTCACAGCTGGGATATGCTCCAGGCCCCTGTGATCCTGAATTGGATAAGAGGGTGGATGGATGGATGGGTTAGGGTAACAAACCTGGGTTTACTGCAAAAAGCCTAATTATTGACTCTATAAGCATATCTTTTGACAACAGAGGCTTACTTGTCAAGAAAACCGAACTCATACCCATGAATTTTGCAGAGTATCCTGCATGAATACGAGATCTGTAACTGAACAACAGTCAAGTCTAATTCTGATAGAATTCTTGTATTGTTGTCATCGTGTCAGAGTGCTTTGCAGCTCATACACTGATAAAAGCCTTTCCCCCCCTTTTTTATGTGCATCATTTATTATTTAGGACTTTGACTATTTTATAAGATCTCACTCATATACTTGCGATCTGTTCCTGACTGCAGGAGTAACACCTTCTTTCCTTGTCTCTATGGCAACTGCAGTAATATTACAGTACAGGCACATCAAAGAGAATAATGAAATACATCAACAATGCTCTGTAATATTATTTGATGACTTTTTTTCCCACCTCGCTGCAGTGACAAAAGGTAGAGAGCACATTTTTGAGTGAAAGACAGTTGGTTGATTAGATATCTGAGAAAGTGCAGCTTCAATATTACTTCAGCGTGAGCTTTTAGCCAGAGGTCGCCGGCCTGTCTCGAAAAGTCCATGATGCAACAATGTGATAGAGACTGCAAGACCAGAGCTGAAATCTTCCTCTGCTGGTTTATTATATAGATCATATTCAGTGTAATTAAAGCTATTTAGTATGAGTTTACTTACATTATTCAGTATTTTTGATGTAGCGGTTGGAATGCTGTGTTTTTGTGAAAACCTGATGCCTTGTGCAACTTCTTTTTTTCACCTTTATAAGACTAAGTGAAGCCTTAAAATAACTGCTATGTCTGAGAAATAGTAGAAAATGTTATGGTAAAGATCAAAAAAATGAAAATGTCTCTAAATGGCAACATATTTAGGTTTTATTTTAAAACACTGAAAATCAGAGTGCTCAATATCCTTTTCCTCTTCTTCCCAAGGGTGTGTGGTGACGGTGACGGGACGACTCACATTTGTCAGTAACAAATCAATGGAGATTGAGGTGTTGGTAGACGCGTCCTCAGTGGTGGAGGCAGAGAAGGGGAAATATCGTGCTGTCTCAGCTTTCTTCACCTTCATCTCCCTGGACAAGGACAATAAGCCCCTGCCTGTCCCTGCCCTTAAGGTTGGTATCGTCCAATCTCCTTCTAAAGTCTGCCTGTCTTTTAAAACCTTGATACATAATTTGTGATGTTATACTTTATTTTATATCCATATCCCTTAGTACAGAGTAATTACATTCACAAACACTGACAGTCAAGTCTGTTTTTTTACAGTATTGTAATGGAAAATAATCAAGGCATGGATTTTATTGCATTTTTGCTGCGACATCATCTTTTAAAGGCTAGTTATTTTTAGCTTGGTCTCTTCTAACAGCTGATAACATTTCCATTAGTAATTTTTCTTTATTGTGACATGGAAAAGGGCCATTACAAGACTGGATCAATGGAGCCTTCATATATAGAAAATGTTGAGTTGGGTCAGACTGATCTTTGATTCAAAACCACAGTAAAATTTTCCAGATAGCTGAAAAAAATGACAAATATGAAAAAGTATACTAATACTTTTAAGATTATATATTAAAGATTGTCTTCACAGACAAGGTTTTTGGAAAGCTCAAAGATACTGCCCATTGTTTAGGAATTCAACATGTCAGACTCTTTAGAAAGCATTCAAATCCTCGTAGTGTTTGGGTATTATCCTTCAGCAGTGAGCAGGGCTGAATGATATTATTCCCACAAGATCTCTGAGATGAGTATCTCTGGGATGAGTATGCCTGACTCAGCACTTACTGTCAGCAAGCAAAGACTGCATGCTTACCTGCAGACAGGAGAGAGATGCCTGCCGTTTGTTCAGGCTCTCCAACACATAACGATCCAAACCTTGTTTTTATGCAAACACCGAGCTCATGCGCCATCTGTTTAAGTCATTAATATTAATGAGAAGCTATCTTTTTGCAATTTTACACAGGCGAGGAGCTTTTAAAACCATATTCTAAACAAAGCAATGCAGTTTGTGTTAAGGTTCACATTATTTTTAAGTGTCGTGATTAAGATTTTCACTCCATATTTTGTAACTGAGCAATTCAAATTCTACTTAATGTTTTGTTTGAGTTGTCGTTGTTGTTATTAATGATGTACTGCACTCCATTTTCTTGATTTGGTAGCTTTGCAACAATGACATGAGATGGGTGGGCAGTTTCAAATTTGTGTTAGGGTCATTATTCCCTCAAGTGCACTTGTACAAATTTCATAGAGTTTACACCAGAACTTATAATTAAACTAGAAGTATTTGTAGAATACTGAAAAAAAGACAAAGGCAATAATACTAGCAACAGAAGAACAAAGAAGAAAACAAATAGTATGATAATAAGTACAAATAGAAATAATAAATCTTCTATCTTTGAAAATAACACATGTATTCTACAAAAATGCATTTTAACTCCCGCCTGCAAGACAGTAGTGCATGACACTGTGTCCTTCCATGTTTCAAGTACCATGAGCGTGTAATAAGAAATTTGCAGGAAGAAAGCTGCTGTGGTTGAGAGTGAAGCGTGAAAAAGGATTGTTATAGGTGTGTTGTCAAGCCACAAGTGCAGCAGTGACTCATTTGACCATCAGGTCACAGTTGAAGGTGCAGTGTTAGCCTTTATAAACCACAGCACATTTATTCAAGACTTCTCTGATGATGCCCCTGCAGATAGAAGTGTTCATCAAATGCATGTCGCCTTTGGTTGGCCTTTTCAAAAGTGTCTGTCAGTCCCCTGATTTCCATTTCACAAAACCTGCATTTGGTTTGCCCATTGTCTGCCTCTCCCTCCATGCATTCATTACCTGGTTTTCTGCCTCACGTAAGCTGCTCATTGCTTTTGTTTTAATAGCAGGGAATTGTAGCAGTTATTACACTCATTGTAGTTTCTATTCAGACCTCAATTTTATCAAAAGAGAGGCTAAAAAATCTCCTGGTGATTTTAATAATTCATCCTCAACACTATAAATGGAAATCTAAATGGAGCCTAGGCCGCCAGGGATCTGATGTAGCTTGTCAAATAAACAAGGGCAGGGCAAAAGAGAAACGCGTGTGTGAATGAGTTATGAAGAAAGTGCATGTACACAAACACGAGCCCTTTGTGTGCAGGTCTGCATGTGTTAGAATGAGCATTGCCTGTGAATGTGCACATCCATGGAACAGATCATTGAGCACAAATGCGTGCATGTTTATTTATATGAGCAAGAGGAGGAGGACAAGGCTCGATCGGTGCTATTTCTGGCTTTATGACTATTTACTGGGGGCATAAGCATGAGATGAGATTGACTCTGACTCTACTGATGGCAGTAAACCTTTTCATAATTGTTGGTCTTTGGTGTGTACACGAGAAACGTCATGTGCAGGAAATAAGGTTCAACACGTCAGTCCAATTAACACCCAAATTTTCCCTAACAGGAGAGATGGGACCGTGGGAGTTGGAAAGACAAACAGATCAAAAAGCAAAAAAAGCATCGTAAGTCAGATGATTGTGAGCAGAACAAATCAAAATGGAAGGATGTGGAAGTGAAATGTTTTTGTGTATTTGGCCTCCACATCCTTACATTTTGGCCACATAAAAGGTCTTGTGCAAAAGTCTTGATTCCCCCCTCATTTCTTTATATTCTGCTTCCAAAGAGCCAGACTTGTAATTTTTTAAATAGTGTTGAGTAATAAACGTAGGCCGACCGTTTTTAGAGGAATTTTATTTTTTTTGGTAACTTAATACTGACCTGTGAATCAGTCATAATCGACATAATAAAGCATTTTGTCTACACACACCAAACAAAATAGCAAATATTTTATTTTAAATGATATCTTTAGGCAGAAAAACACATCATTTGTTTCCAGTTCTTTTGTTGAATCAGTATCTCTAAAATACTAACGATTATAAAGTCCCAATCAAAAGTTTAAGACCACTTGAAAAATGGCAAAAACTCATATTTTGCATGGTAGGATCTTAACAAGGTTCCAAGTAGACCTTGAACATGCATTAAGAAGAAATGGGAGTGAGACAAAACATTTTTTCGAGCATGCAATTTATTGAAAACTGAAACAGCTGATCGAGCTTAGCACCACATGCCATTAAAAGGTCAAATCTGTGCAAAAATCTTGATTCATTGTCATTTTCTGTCAAGTCACACTGTCATGACCTTCGGATGGCAAAGGCAAAAAAAAAAAAGTTCACTTTTTGAACATGGTCGGGTTGATGAACTGCAAAAGCTTTGGGACCTGTACCATTTGAGAGGGATAAAATAGTATTTTGGCACTAACAAGCTAATTCCCCAAATATTATTAGCATTAGTGTGCTGTGTGTCCTTAAAAAATCTGGGGAAACTGCAAAAGTGGAAAACAAAGGAAATAGGAGAGGAGCAAGATGCCTCTGTCTAATGTTCAGTGAAGCCTCATCAAAAATGGTCTCAGTGAAAGGGTGGCTGTCAAGAAGCCCCTGTTAAGGGAGAAAAGGCTGTATGCAAAATCAAAAGAACAACTGAAAATCAGTCGCAACAATTCTTATTGAGTGAAAAATATAAATCTGAAATTTTTGGGTCCAGTCGTCATCAGTGGCTTTGGAGGAGATACAATATACAGTGTCTACAACACACACAGCATCCAAATAAGAATGTCCTTCGAGAAGACTAAAGAACTATTTCTGTAGACTAGTTAAAAAAATTAAAAGAACTCTTGTGTTCAGGCTGTATAGAAATATAGGTGTCATATCAAACAATGACTTTCAAGCCTGTTAGAATCGTACAAACTCTATTTTTGCCTTATGTACATGTACATTTGCCTGTTTCAGTAAATCGTTGCACCTATTGCCAGGTTTACCTAGCAAAGCATAAAGAAACAAGGACTGGCTCAAGACTTTTGCATGGTACAAAATAGTATCATCAGCTATTTCCCAGAAATAGTAAGCCGTGGTATTTACTGTCTCTGTGTTAAAGATCCTCCAGAGAATTAAAACCTTTTCTTCTGAGCTAGCATGAAAGTGTGATTACATAAAACGTGTCTGACAGTTAGCAGTTAGTTTGGCACAAAGAGTGGAAACCTTGAAGCAGCCACCCTGGCTCTGACTAAACATAACAAAAGCTATCTACCAATGCTCAACAGTGGGACAGATTTTGTTATTACTCGGTGTTACTTAGACTGCTACTTCAAGAGTCCTCAAAGTCACTGTATCAGCTAAAAATACTCCTGTACGTGACCACAACTTAATGTGACCTTTAGAGATGGGTAATTTTGTTACCCATGAACAGTGCAATGCTTGTTGTTTTTAACCTTTTCACTGAAGTAAAAAAAAAAAAAAAGCTTGTTTGGCTTGGCATAAAATTTAATTAAGCTTAATTTCCCCAAAAACTAAACTTGCTTCCTCTTATACCTTTAGTCTTCTAATACCCCATAGCCCTTTTCATCAGGGAATACTGAAACTCCTTATAAAACAAACAAACTTGTTTCTCTCTTACTTATTCTAGCTGTGTATTATTTTGCCAGGAATGATTGAAATGAGTAAACTTTTCTGCATGCAAGTAGAATAAGACTAATGACTGCATGTACTGTTACATAAATTTAGTTACTTTAAGGCACTCTGATAAAATGGACTGGCTGCTGTAAGTCTTTAAAATGTATGACAAAGACACCCAAGTGTGCGCTTTCAGAACTAAATAATAATAACAATACCTTGACTAAATCTATTTGTCTTTCATAGAGACCTTCCATGTTTATGGAAACCTATACCTCTGTCATTTTTCTCCGTCTCTGCTGAAGTTGTTGATCTTTTTCAGTAGGTAAAGGCTATAAAAAAGAACTACAACTAGAGTCTTTTAAAATCGTCTGTTCTGTGGACATAAAATGTAGAAAGCACACTGGTAGCATGAGATGTTAAATGCGGACCATTCAAACCAAGACGTTCCATCTTCGTGGGACAATATATATATATATATATATATATTAGGGGTGCAACGATACACAAAATTCACGGTTCGGTTCGATACTTTGGTGTCACGGTTCGATATTTTTTCGATACAAAAAAAATGTTCATGCCTTTTTAATTTGTCATTTATTAAAATTATAAATATATATTTTAACTCAAAAGTACAGTTTTTAAATTTAACCCTAACCCTTGTGCGTGTTTTTTATTTTGACAGCGAATGCGCACCTGCGGACCACTTATGTGCACCCCTGGTTATTTAGCTCATCATATGCAGCCACAGAAATTTTTTGTCCATGAAACCATAAAGCTGCACTTTCTTTTTGCCTTATAGTCTGATTTGTCATAACTTTTCTGCTATGCTGTCTGTGTTGAGCGCTCAGTGGATCTGCGCTCGACAGTGCAGCCTAGGCGGAGTAGTCGAACGCAGATTCACTGAGCGCTCAACACAGACAGCATCGTCAGAAGGAAAGTTGATAAAATAAATTACAAATGTTGTATTGTTCGATACATATGCGTACCGAACCGAAAGCACTGTATCGAACGGTTCAATATCGATACGAATATCGTTGCACCCCTAATATATATATATATGTATATATGCATCATATATATATATATATATATATATATATATATATACTATATATATATCTAATATATATGTGTGTGTGTGTGTGTGTGTGTGTGTGTGTGTGTGTGTGTGTGTGTGTGTGTGTGTGCTATACATTGTTTTTATCTCTCCAGCGCACCTGTCGTCACTGTCATTTGCACCAAAGCAGGTGAAAATGATTCACAATGGTTTATGAATTAGTACCCTTGTTTAACTGAATTTATGTTATATTGTGACCATCTGGTATTCCCCTAGTCTTATTGAGCAGTGTCTATTACAAGATTGCATTTCACCTCTCTTTTGTCTCTCTGATTCTTTTTGTTCTCCGTTATCCGTTTGTTAAAAAACAAACAAACAACAACCAAGAAAAAAAGGTGATTCTCCCTGCTTCTCTTTTATGTTTATAATGCAATTGTCTCTTTTTTTGTCCTTTTTTAGTACTGCTGAAATTTAAACTGAAAACACTTCTGAAAGCTCAAACCATCACTTATTATAATTTCATGGCAGCTTTTGCCCCAGTTGAGCTCTATAAATAGTCTGATCGACATGACTTCTGCTATTTTTGACTGCAGGTGCTTTCCCTCCCATTTTCCCTTCCTTGATTTCTTGCCAATGAGCTCAGTGCAATCACTATTTTTAGATTTTTCAGTTTCAGCTCACTAGGGAGTTAGGGACGGTGGGAGTGTGTGTATGTGTAGCTGGGCTGTCACTAATGTTAGCATACTGTGGGTTATGCTGAAGTGGGGCATAAGGACAGCAGGCGCACAGAGGATAGTGGGGAATGCCTTGCCTATCTATAACAGTAATCTTGAAAAGGAATTACTGAAATATAGTATAGTATATAGTAATATAGTACATGCTAGGCCAGGATTTGGGTCAAAACAGCAAGCACAAAAAATGCATTGTTAGTAGAAATACAGTATTAATAGGTCCACCATTCATCCCTGCTGAACAAAGAAAAGCTTTGTGTCTTTGTGTATGTGTGTTTTTCTTTATTGCATATCTCCATTTATTGATTTAAGTATTGTTTCACTATATCTCTCTTATTCTTGCCTTCTTGCTCCATCTTTCCTCTGATTTTTCCTTCTTCCTTCTATTCCATCTCCCTCCTTCCTCGCTGACAAAGACTCAGCTGGCCTCCCTTGACACGAAAACAAGCCTGGTCGTCATGACAACCTCATGTAGTTCACATGAAGTGATGCTCGTTTATTTTTAGATACCTCCCATTTAAGACAATCAGAAACGTGTTAACGGGTACACCCGTTAAATTTAACGCCCAGATCATGCCTGCATCTGTTAGGCACTGCTAAATGTGCACATCAGGGGGTTATCATTCTACCTCATACACTAAATATTGTGTGTTCACAGTTCGAACTAACTTCTCTTCAGTTCAGTGAAACCCAGTTTTCTCTTTGACAGTACATTATTTAGATATTTTTTTGTTAAAGTTATTCAACTTTTATTACTTTCCGATAAACATCTGTCTGTCAGCAGCACCCAAAAGAAGATTAAAAGGGTGATAAGTTTTGTCTGTGATGTTGTATTGTCATGTTGTTTCCTTAATTTGAGATCAAATTCAAAGTTAGATACTAAATCATAATGAAAAAGTATAATTTTGTTATATTTAGAAAGAGTAATTTAGCATATTTATGATATGAGCCTTATTAAAAAAGAACAAAATTCAGTACTTGTATTTTAGTGCTTTTAAATTTTCCTTTCAGAAAATCTTTGATAGAGATCAGTGTCACTTCTAATTTTCTTGTAATTGCAAATTACTTGTTCTTTAAATTAAATTACAAACCCAGTATTTAAACTGCTACATAAGCAACAACTGATCATTTTCAGATCTAAAATTGTCATCAGAGTGAATTTGAAAAAAATGATATGAAAATATTTATTTTTTGTTGTATTTTTCCTCAAAATTACCTGATCGATCTTTCATACTACAGTAGAAAGTTCAGTATAATTTCTGTCAGCTATCTTACATTAGTAAACTGCTGAAAAATAGGATCCAACTGAGGCTGTATACTTCAGACTCTTCATTGGTGTTGCTAAAGCTGCGATGAAGCCCATAAGAACTTGGCATGTCTGTATTATCAGATAGCTGCAGTGAAAAAACTCAAAGCATTTATAACTAAATGAAAAGATCCACTGGAAGAGCTCCTTTCACCATCCAGAAGAGCCTGGCTGATATAAAAGGATTCATTTTATGACTAGAAATGAAATACCTTTCATCTTTGTCTAAAATGTCATCCTTTGTGTATACCTCTCGGTCCCTCTATCACACACAGATATATAGGTTAGTATCCAGGCTCATTCTAGTCCAGATGGCTATTATTTGTCTTGTGCTGGCTGTTTACAGCTTTGTGCTACCTTTACACAGTGACATTTGCCAGTGCCACTGATGCCCCTTGCCCACTCTAATAACAGCTCGCGCCAACACAACAGAACCCACCTGGCATTTTGCTGGCATTGTCTGAGCAAATCTCCTTTACATGTATTGTCCCTGTTCCACATTTACACCGTATTGGTTTTTCATGCTCCATTCAGCTGTCCACCGAGTGGATTTAATTAACAACAGGTGAAACATCTGTCCTGGGTGTTTGACCCAATCAGCCAAAGTTCTGGGCTCTGATGTTATCTCATTGGAAGATTTTGAGAGTAATTCTTCTTTTTCCTCTTCTTCTTCATCTTCTGGGCTTGTAACATCAGATCATCTGCCTTAGTAACCTTAGTATCATCTTCATCATGTTTCACCTGATCATATCTATATATGCAGATAAACAGCATGGGTCAAGAAATGGCAATGCCAGCCTGGTAAGTCATTGATGATCAAGACTAATAACGGATGAGTAATTTTCTGAGTTTTCAGTGAGCACCAACACAAGGACAAACTGTTATGCTGAACAAAATGATGATTTAACAGTCACAATCACATTTTTTGTTTGTTCAATACTTTGATTTATGAACAGAATAGATGGGAATTTAGGGAAAGCCCTGTTAACCAAAAAGCTTCTTGTAAGTCCGTAGACACTGAATCAGCTAGGGTCAGCTATCATTCTTATTGTAAAGATAAATAACCTTGATGAAACATGAAATGGTTCAGTTTACCCGAATGCCAATACATGTAGTGATTGTCACATGACACTGCTGGAGTATAGGCATTTGCCTTAAATACAATATAACAAGCATGCTGGTTTTTGCAAGGATATTTCTGCTTTATTTTTGTAGTGAAGACAAATTACTTAAGAACACAACAAGGACCTTAATAAAAAATGAATTGCCTCATGGAGTTATGCAAATGTAATTAACATAATGGTTAACATACCCATGACACACGTAACCTGTGGTACTGTGTGTAGATGGATGTGCACCGGCCATATGTGCATATTATTATTATTAGTAATATTATTATTGTAATTATTGACTATTAAGTAATAAGGCTAAAAAAACAAGGTTTGAACAGTGATCAGGAATTTGTTTTTACTGGATGGGTGAGCTGAATGTATAAATTGGTGTCTGGAAATATAAATCAATTATTCAGTAACAAAATATTCATGTAATTAGTTCAAATCAATTTCAAGCTGTGCAGGAAAAATTGCACGTTAAAAATGTTTTATAATAATTATTATTTTAGTTTAACAACCTTTGATATGTTAATAGTCAAAGCTTACATAAATCTCTTCTTCAGGCAGACAGCAAAGCTCACATTTTTCCTGCCAGAATCATTTTTAGCTGTCATTGTCAGACAGTCTGCAGCTATGATTCATCAGCAGCAGTAAGGTATACAGTTTTGTTTTGCTGTTTGCTAACTCATCTCAAACCGTACATCGATATGGTTTTAAAAAGAGGGATTTTTACTATTTACTAGTACAATTTTTATTCTTTAAAAAAGTTAAATAAAATATATTAATTCATTTTCTTTAAATTAATTTGACGTCCTTACGGTTCTGTCTGATCATAAACAGTCTCACCATATAAACCTTTTTTCTTTTGCTTTGATATCATGGCTGCAGTTTTTCAGACTTAAATAAATAAACAATAATGTCTTTGGATTGTTCCAGCCTGTTCAAGAAGGATGATTTATAAGCCTCTAATTGGTGTTAGGATCCTAAATCACCTTGTTGGGGGTTATTTCAGTAATGCTATAATGCAGCTCCCTGCACAGCTCAAAGTTTTAACTAGATAGAGCAAGATGCCTCTGTCTCATTAATGCACTTAATGAATTGTTAGGCTAGTCAATAGATTGTCCACAGAGTTAGACAAAAGGAATTATGACATTATAGGTCATGTTTGTGTATTTGTCTGCCTTCCAACATTGCAACAGGCAACCATTTGTAACCACCTTTATAATAAACTGTATAACAGCGAGGAAGGAAACACCATTTAACTGAGTAACTGTGACTTGAAAATTAAATATATGTCAGTATATTTGTCTTATGTGAAGAAAATGAATAACCACTAAATAAAAAATTATTTGTATATATGGGGGCACATATTTACAAATACTTCATTAAATGAATAGAAATGAAATTCATTGGTTATAGAGTATGCGAATAGATATTTAACAGATACGTCAGAAATAAGCCCAGCATCACATTGACGACCTGTCCAGGGTTTACCCTGCGCCTCGCCCTATGGTGGCTGGGATAGACTTGGAGCTTGTAGAATACAAAAAAAGATAATATGTTAACTTTTTGCCAACACAGAGATACCAGTTAAGACGCTACAGATGCCACTGGAGCATCTGTACATTTAACAGTTAGTTAATGTACAGACACTTAAATATAGTAAACTTTGCAATGTATTTTTTAATAAAGGAGCAGAACGTTGTGTCCATAAGTTCTGCTTATAATCATTTTATTTACTCTGGTAGTTCTTCATTTTCATTTTTTACTGCTGACGGCTGCGTTTAACTATTTCATTTTATTTGTGATCCTTAACTCAAATTTTGTTTTAATTGTGCTTACTTATGTCTAATAATTAATTTTTTAATAATGCAACTTAAGTCATGCTTTTTTCACCTATAAAGAAATGGATTACATAAATAAAGTTTTGCTAGAACATTTCAAAACCTTTTAATTGTGTCATTGCATTATAGAAAGATAATCATACTACAGTAGTAACAGTAATAGTAATAGTAGTATTTTTAGTAGTAAAATACAGACCTTGAAATTTGTAAAACATGGGAACATTTGATGCAAAAGTTAAAAAATGGGATCAGCATTGTTCAACAGTGTATGCATGCATATATAAGGTCATTACAATCACAGTGCACTACATTTGGTTGCTGTTTGGGGTGTAAAGCAATGGCTAAGCTTGTTTAGAGTTGATCTGACCCACCCTGCCTGATTCTGTAACTCACAGTCTGTAACCCATCTCAATCCAGTTAGAACTTCATCACACCAGTAATCACTTATATAAATACACATACCTTATATAATTATAAATTATTTTATTTGTGTATTTAATTTTTTTTTCACTTTTTTTGCAGCCTATTCACCTACCTGTGTAGATATTCTGACTGAACAGAACCACGTTTACATTTTACATTATGTACAGAACCACAGTATGTGGTTTTCAGCAGGCATTAAGTATGTGAATATGTAAGATACGTAAGCAATCATTTTTATGGTCATGACTTGTCAGTTCCTTGGTTATATTACATGACGCCCAGATATTGTATGTTATATGTGTCTATATTATTTTTCTGAAAAACTTGTTCTTTCCCCCTCTCTCTCTCTTTTCAAACTCAATGAACTGGAATTATCCATTACTTTCAGTTGAATGGCAAAAGCAAAACTGACTGAGCAGTATGTTGACTGTTATATAACTGCCATACAACAAACACACCAATATTACAGCTGTATGCTCCTGAACCTGTTCTACAGATAAGATATTCCCACTGGTGTTGTGTTTGTAGCTCAGCGCCACTGTTTTAATATTCTCGTCACATTTTAGTAATGACCCCCTTGGGCTTGTCCCCGGCATTATGTTTTGTCATGTTTGTTACCACCCTGCTCTCTCCTTAAATTTAAGGTGCCATCTGTCAGTTTTGCACCCTGTTTGTGTGAGTGGCAGGTGCTCTTGAATCTGCCAACCACCTGGTGTGTACGCAGCAAAGAGCCTCCATCAGAACATGTCATTAGCTCTAACAGTACGCTTTATATATGAAATACAAACATGTTCACGTACCCTGCTTTGTTACAGTGCTTTGAAGATAAGGTAAGGAGAAATCAGTCAGCACCTTCAAAGAAAGTGTGACATGGTCACTGGTGGTGGTATTGTTGCAAATCACAAGGTTGGCCAACAGTCAAATTAAACTGTACAGAATATCGAGTGCTTACTCCTATAAACCAGCAGCCACATTTAGCTTCAAAACAAACAACTGCACAGAATTAAACAGTAAAAATGATTCATAACAGCTGTAAATCTATAGAGTGTTTCCAGATGCCTGCAGCATCAATAATACTGCACTGGCACTGTGCATAGAACACACTATCATGGATGCGGTCAAGGTTGGTCAAGAGAAGGTTTGATGAGATGATGACATGAGTTGAGAGGCTAACACTCACCACACATTACCGGAATTGCCCTTTATGTACTTCTACAGCATTATTTAATTAATTATCAGGTTGTGTCTGACCTTGTGAGTAGATGTTGTTACTATGACCAAAAAATGGATTCATGAACCTGATCAGCTGACTCATCACCATTCTTCAGTCTTGCCATTAGTGTTGCATTAATATAAAATGTGTTGCTGGAGATAAATGCATTCACACACCTTTAAAATGCAGAAATTTCATATGTGGCAATGTCCTGCATATGTCACATGTGGTTTCACTCAACTTCACTTATATGTAGTCTTCGTCATATATTTTGTATATCATGCTGGGTCTTTACAAGCCTAGAGTCAGACGCATTTGTTCTATATTTCACCTAGAAGATGAATGGCAATTTCAGCAGTACTGTCAAGTCAATTAGATC
The DNA here is from genome assembly GCF_018398535.1 of Haplochromis burtoni. Taxonomy (NCBI): domain Eukaryota; kingdom Metazoa; phylum Chordata; class Actinopteri; order Cichliformes; family Cichlidae; genus Haplochromis; species Haplochromis burtoni. Next base: position 2,488,636 of record NW_024582421.1, read on the forward strand.
AGAGCTTCATGCCCACGGTTAATATAATAATTAGAGGGGAAACATTCCAGTGTGTAGATGATAAATGTGTCTGGAAACAAATATTTTTGTCTATTTTCTTTTCCTCTAGGTTGAAGGCGAGGATGAGCAGAGACGTTTTGACGAGGGGAAAGTACGTTACCTCCAAAATAAAGAAAAAAGGCTGTCAGATAAGATGCGTGGCCAGTGACGCTGCCACTCAGAATTTAACACCTGCAGCAACAATACAATAACCCCACACAATATGTAGTATGAAGTAAACATTTTCTGCTTTATGATTATTGCTTTCTCTTGAACCTGAACCTGTGTTTTTTTTCCCTGTGCTACACCAAAGTATCCACATATACTGTATATGTATGTAAGAGTACATAATTTATTTTGGAGAGAATTTTAATGACGTATGAAGACTGTTTTTTTTTCGATCACTGTCTCCTGTCTCTGTGTAGAAGAGTACTATTTTGTTTGTGGAAGATCTGAAGACTTAATTATCATGTCAGTTTAAAGTGATAATCTGAGCACAAGGAAACTGATGAATAAGCGAGTGAGTAATAATGAATAAAAGATCCAAGTGCTAGTCTGGGGCTCTCGCCTTGTGTCCTTGCTAGTTTGATGATGGTGATGTCATTGTCTTGGGCATGCCTTGGCACAGAGGGCACACGCTATCCATCTTTTCAGCACTGTGTCTTTCACAGAGAAATCAGGGGAGCTTGGGGGTTTTGACTCAACTTGCATCTCTCCCACATCACCCCCTCCCACTTCCTCTCTGCTCTCACCCTGCTTTGCCCGTCTATCACACTATGCCTTACCACACTCTCTTTTCCCTCTCCTCATTACGACCTCTTCTCATCCAATTCCATTCTCCCATAATGTTGCTTTCTTGCTCCTGAGTTTCTCTTTATTTACCTGTCTGTCTCCCTTGTTGCCTCTTGTACCCGTATTGTTCTCTTAGTCTCCAGATGACATTTGAGGATTCATCATTGTCTGATAAACAAAGTGAACTGGATAAAAAAAAATGTCTCTATTAGTGTCTTTCCATGTGTCCTTTGTAAGTGCGTGTGTGCACAAGGTAAAATCAGAAAGATAAATGGGGCCAGTGAGAAATCAATATTACCATGGCCATGGCTATATGGCCATGCCAAGATTGAACACTGTGATCATTAACCAGCCATAAATACCATGGTATTATATTTCTTTTTTTTTCTTTTGCATTTTATTTCATTTTAGATCAGAATCAGATTCATCAAGAGGTGTAGGTAGGGCTGCGCACTGGACAACAGGGACTAATTTTGGATCAAAACCAAAGTGAAACTGAAGATTATTAAAGTCCAATGTGGAAGCTCAGACAGTGACAAAAGTCTAAACATTTGTAAATTTTCTTTTCTTTGGACCTTTATTCCTCCTCATACTGCCTTTCTGACATGGACAGAAAATGATTTGTCATTGGATCATGAAGGTTATTGTTATTTTTTTCCTCTGTCCCTCCAGCCAGCAGAGTATGTGTGCTTTTCATTTCCCCCATGAAAATAAAGTTAGGCCCAAGCTGCACTGGGGGCTATATCTATTTTTAACCCTAGTTATGCAGAAGCGTCTTGTGAGAGGAGGCGAGCACAGGAAGGGAGAAGACGATACAGTGAGACAGTATGCATGTCATATGGTAAGACGAGACTTCTGAGAAATATGAACTCATTGAAAAGCATTCGCCATACGTACAGTATCATGACAAAGTCATTATCTAAAATAGATGTTTCTCTTTCAGCTAGCAGCAACAGCAACAGTGTGCTTTTAATGAAGATAAATTCCGTGTCCGACTGACATAAACCTACAGTATATATTTTATATGTTAAAAACAGTGATACTGAATGAGGCTATATGCCAAACTTGTTTTCTCACTGAGAATAACAGAAAAATTCGAATGAAAGACAAAATCTGATAACATATTTGCATGTCATATATAAATGAAAGCACAGCAGTGCTCTCAACGCTGTATACCCGTGCAGAGGCTACTTAGATGAATCATCCTCTGGTGCGGCACAAGAACCATTAAGTACTTTGAGCAAAGGATAAATGATAAAGCGAGGTGGTGCTCAGAAGACTCTTGGCTTTTATTGCTGAGTGGCCTCCTTTGCATTTTCTGCTCGTTGTGCTCACAGCTCAAGAATCGCTCGTCAGTCATTTTCTTGCAACGAGGCCTTGATTTCACACGTGAGACAAAACTCAGTAACCTGAACAATGTGCTGTTTGCACTTCATGGTCATGCTTGTAAATATGTCTGTCAATATTTGCATGAGACAACGTTTCTGCTAAGTTTGTTGGAAAAAGCTGCTGATGTGTAAGAACAAAAGACTTTAACAGCAAAATATCTGAAAAAAACTCTTCCTTGGAACATTTTCAAAGAACTGAGTTATGAGCATTACATTGAACCATCCTGTGTAATCTGGGCTTGGAGCCAGCAGGGCTTTCCTCGCGGAGGAGTAGGTGATGGATCATGCTTTGTCTGGCTTGGAACCTCCCTTTTTGTTTTTACAGCCACAGTGGACCTTTTGGGGTGCAACTAAATTTGGCTAACTTTGAGTGTAAGGAACACAAACTTTGATGCACAGAGTGGTGGCCACCCTGGAAAAGATGAGAGAGCATATTGATAGGACATTGAAAACAGCATTAAGTATTAAAAAGATGCTGTGCCTGTGCCTACATATCTTGGAGCTGATGGTGGTAGTTGGGGCAGCCCAGTGACACTGAAGCCAGTGGGCGGGAATGCCTTCTGTTACTTTTTACTTCCAGGTCACCTAGCATCACACAAACTCAAGCTCCCTTGCCATGTCCAGTACTGATAATGGGTTTACTTGAGTCTAAAACAACATCAGTAGCAGGTTACACATGCATGCATCTTCATGACCAACACAAAATAACAAATTCCAGATTTTGTTACACAAATCAAATCACAAATTATTCAAACTAAGCTGGACTTGTTTTCCACAAGCCAACAGCCTAGCATTAATTGATGCCCATTGTAGTGTTGTAAATGGGTTGCTAATTCATGCACCCACTGAATCAGTCCTGACTCATTTTACCCTGACAAGTTAATAATGAACATACCAAAGACTCTGTGAAGTAAAGGTAGATTTGGGTGTGCTTCAGCAGAGCCACACTGTTCAAATGTAACACTGTTGTTCTCTAAAATTATGCTTTGGACACATTTGTTAATCAAATTGTGCCATTTACTTTGCACATGCCATCTCATTTTGTTCATTTCCTCTTCTTTGTTCTCTGTGTTTTTGCACACACACACACACACACACATACTGGTTGCACGTATGCACGCACAGGCACACATATCGCGGTCTCTATTGTATCCCTTATTTGTTTCTAATGTTATTTTCAAGTGACTTGTGTGCTTTCCTGTAGTTTCCTCTGTTCCCTGCCTTTTTGTTTCAGTTACTGCCTGTCTTATTATCAAGACTTGCTTCCCCCTGTTTCTAGGCAGGATTGAAACCAGTTTAGACATTAGTGAGGTCCACTTTTTTTTTTCTTTAATTTTTCTTTTTTCTTTAATACAGCACCTGCGCTCCAAGTAGAAGCCATAATATTTTAGAAATCCCAGTCTTTTTAGGCAAAAACCACCCAGAGCCACATACTGTTTATCTGTTTTTGCTTCCTTTTCTTCATGTGACTGTGTGCCGTGCTCTCGCTAATGTCACCTGTGTCCAGTCAGAACAGCATGCACATAGTTTTGCCTCTTTGCTCATCTGTTTACCTTCTGTTTGACCTCCTTGTACTTCTTCTGTTTTTCAAAAAGGATTAGAATGATCTTGGAAGTTTGTATCAGCTTTCATTAAGCTCACTTGTAGTTAGATTTGTCTGTGATGTATCTATTCAGCTCTTCTCTCCCATGAATCATAACACAATCAGCTTCTCTTCTTTTATCGTGTTTGAAATCTTCTCCGGGTGTTTTTCATCAAATGTGCCTTTTCTTCTGCTACTGCTGTTTGAAGTTTTGAGAAAACCTAACACAGACAAGGAGACTCAGTGAATGTAGAATCATTCCCTTACCAAACCTTTACAAAATAAAACATGTACACAATGTAGTGTTTACACAGTTATAGTTCTTTACTCTTTATCCACGCACTGTGCGCAAATGTTTTATGAGCTGTAAGTGAACCGATTTAGCTGTAACTTTTGCTATTTCTTTCTTTCTTTTACGTGGTCAAGAAATGCAGTCAAAGCAGTTTTTATATTCACAGGTTGACTGTGAAATGGTGAAATTCCATTTGCTTGGAATAGCAAATGGTTGTTGCCTATTCCAATTTAAAAATGAATAGTCATTTTTAATCAACTTGGAGGCTGCTTAAATTACCTCCAGTTCAAGTCAAGAATTCAGCCACATCTCTAGAAACAGCTAGTAAAATCCAACAGGGTGAGCAACATGGGCGCTCAGTCAGCCAGGCAGGCTTTATATGAAATCTCCAGTTTTTCCCAGTAAAATAGAGTTATTTTGTGATGATTTTCTGGATCACAGTCTCCTAAAACCTGGTGCTTTACACAGCAACCGTGATCTGCAACAGTAGCACTGAAACTAGTGAAAGAAATTGTAGCAAAAACTAATTATACAGCTAAGCTGTGTAAAATTAAAATGTTGGCAAGCTTAGCTCAATGCTCAATGAGCATTATATCATGCTGCAGCGCAGGAAGCAAGGCAGGCCAAGCTTTTTCTGCATGATAAATCACTGTTTTTGATTACTTGCTCTTATGATTTGCTTGTATGGACATACTTATCAAACAGAAGTACAACATGAGGACTTATATATTGACTTGTATTGATATAGTAGCAGCTCTACCAAAAGATAATACTTTATCTGTCCCAAATCCAAATAAATATATATAAAATATGTTCTTATTTATGCTCTTTTATGGGAATTTTATGAAATTCTCAATTGGTGAAAAAACCCCCACTACAGCTGCAAGGATTGCATTTTAATTTAGCAGATCATAGTGCAACAGAAACAACAGTCTGGATAATAAATCTGAGAAATGTTAACTATTTGATGGAGTATGTGCGTGTGCAAAAGCAAGACTAAGAAAAATAAAGCTGGTCCAAAATAAATACTTCAAATACAACATGACTACCTTTTAAGATGTGACTAAATTGTGAGCCATACGCATATAGGTGCTTTAAGTGGTGACTGGATTAGCTGTGAAGAAATCCTGACTCAGTGTCTGGAGAAGCTTTTTAAAAACATACTTCATCACTGAACAGTCTGGCTGTGCCCTGCACGGGTAGCTCCCAGGTGTGGTTTTGTGTATCTGTTTTAATGAATGGGAAGCTGTGCACTGCTGTTCAGACCATCCGGTGAATAAATGAAAAATAATCTTTATAGTGGCAAAAACCAGGGAAACAGGGACCTCTGTGTCTCTTCTCTCATGTAGGGCCTATCAGTTTTCTCACTGGGTACAATCTTCACCCTGCGGGAGGAAAGCCGCTCTTACAGAATCATCCAAGGAAGGAGGCTTACGTAACAAGTCGTATAATGTCAATTAAAAGACCCATTTAAAAAGGAGCATGAATGGCATGAAGGAAAAAAAGAGCATCAGCGAGATATAAATAACAGAAGATCCATCAGAAAAGTCTTAAGAATGACGACATTTATTAGATTTCGTGCATGTTTTCACACTCAACTGTAGTAAGCTATTAAAACAATGCCCTTTCTGTTTGCACTGCATCAGATCTTTATTTTAACTCATTCAAATGAGACCTTTGATGAAAGTAAGCTCTTGATGTTCATTCAGAGGTTGCAGGGCCTGTAAAAAAAAAATCAAAGAAAATGTTCAGCACGCAACAGCAGCTCTGCTCTGGTAAAATACCGACCTATTTTTCCATGAATTATTTCTTATTGCGGTTCACTCCCACGACCACGGAGCGTCTGCACGAGAACGAGCCAACACTGTCGGGAGCGCGCAGCAGTCATGCCTCATCCGTCGCTCGCCTCGTCAGTGTTGGAAAACAGAAGAAGAATTTTGCCTTTCAGCTAAAATAAACCGTTTTATTTTAGTTCTCGTGCTATCGCTCGACCGCCCGCTTCGTGGAAAAGAAAGTGACATATTTTGCCAAACTACTCGATAATTTATCTCCCCCCCCTCCACAGTCAACGAGACAAAAGAGGGCAATAAGATAAAAGAGGAGTGCAGCTGTGGTGATGTGCCGTTTCGGGTTCTCATCCTTCATTTCGCAGGTCATTCCTCTAACCTGATGCTGTTGATACTCCCGACGCTGTTCAGTTCAGGGATGGAAATGCTTTGGAAGCCACTTCAACGGACCTGAAGCCATGACCGACAGAGTCTTCATCCCCCGGAAACAACGAGCAGTCAGGAGCCTCAACATTTCGTGAAAGGTAAGCCAAGACCCGCACAGCTGGTTATAATTACGTCAGACTCGCCGGTGATTAGCTTAGGTGTACAAAAACAAACAAAAAAACAAACAAAACAAAAAACAAGGAGAACAACAGAGCTCCATCCAAACAGGTGGTGTCCTGCAGCAGGAACAGGTGATACTAAAAAGTGTATTTCTGGATTTATGAATCGAAACGTGACATTCCTGTGGACCCGCAGTACAGAACTGACCTATAGATCGAGGATTTTATTGGTATTAAAACGCTTGAAAGACAAAATGCGGATGGAGAAGTGGCCTAATTGAAAGATGGAATGACAATTATTACGGTGGCTACTGTCAACTATTATACAGCACACTAACTTAACAGAGCGAGCAGCTTTTAGGCCTACAATAAATCTATGTGATGTAAGTGTGGTAATTAGTGGACATTGGCGCTGATTGACAGGAAACGCATCAGTAAAAGGGACAGTAACCCAGATACAGTACTTGTGCAGGCACAAGGTTGAACTTAAACAATACTGAACACCGGTTTTCACACGCAGGCCCGCAGAGAACATGTAAACTTCCTTAGGCAATTTTTAAAATGTTCTGTGCGAAATTAACATAATTTAAGCTGTGCTCTGCATGTCTGCTCTTTGTGTTAGTTTGTGAAATCTCATGCATTTCGTGTACTGTAACTGTACAGTATATATATATATATATATATATACACTGATTTACTGGTTTCCAAATCTAAAAAAATAAGCATAAATAATATATATATTGTTTTTTGTGTTTGTGAGAGTGTTGTGACACAATGGCTTAACTAAGTGAAAGTAATTACTGCTCTACTAGGATACCTGATTTTTAGCGTTATTTTCCTCCCAAGTCATTTATTCAACACATTTATATAATTAAGCTTTAAGACAAAAACCCTACATTTTTTTTCTTTTTCATAAGATTCTTACCAGAGCCATAACTTTGAACAAAAGTGGCCCTATACTTTAAACATGTGCAGTCCAATATATATTAAATATACAACAGCATTACCAGTGTAGTTTTGCTCTACAGCCCCTGATATTGAGAGAGAATTGGCAGAAATCTGATGACATTCTTTCAAATGCTATTTTAATACACTAACCAAAGGAGATAATTTTTAAGTGAGGAGCTATTGAATGTTGTCAAAGGTCAGAAAGTGGCCATGCAAGCCAATGATCACTTTTACTGCCCAGAGAAACTGCTGTAGCTTGCATGTGACAGTTACTTCTACACCACAAAACCTCACAACAGATCTCAGTGTTTCGCAGGGCATGTGTGACATTTTGTTTGTCACACGTTCGGCTCTGTCATTTTGTGACCGCGCTAGCCCGTGTTCACACTATTCTATTTTTTTACTCGCCCACAACACGTTGACCGCCCTTCCCCACACCATTATATGGTAATGTAACGTCGTGATTAATGGCAATGACGATAGCGTGTAACAGTTATGATCTTTTCTTGCTGCTTAATTTTGCTTATACAAGTGTAATGTGTGGCTTTAATCTACCACCTGATTCACTTAAACTGCCACAGATGCCTGTTTTCAAGAAAAACACTAGTTCTGCTGCCATATGGTGCCCAGTGATCCTGCTCCAGTCATAGCTGGAGGTAGCTTAACATAAACTGGAAGAAAGCCTCAAGGGTTGCATTTGTAATGGAAAATTCAGCTCCTTACTCTGTGACAAGCTGGCCACCCAGCTAAGACCAGTACTCACAAATGTCTCAGGAACATCAAACAGCACACCGGAGTAATCTTTTATCACACTGGTGTGCTGTTTCAGTCTGGGAAGCTTACTTTTTGTATTGACTGCATGTCGTTTTGAAGAATATAGTGTCAAGCTTGACTTGAATAGATGGTCATAAGCTAGAGAAAATGGCACATCTTCTATTCTGTCCTTGATTTGTCCATTTTCTAAATGCAAGCAAAGTGGTCTCAACTGGCTTAATCCTTGTAAATCAGTTTTATTCGCTGAATTTAAATAAATAGAACTGAATATAAATAAAAGTAATGACTTCTTTGTTCATACCCACCGCACACAATGCAACCAAAAACCACAGTGGTCTAATTCTATTGATTAGTTCACTTTTATTGATTTTTGTTTTTTTAATAGATACATGATCTTAGCTTACCTTGGCAGGAGGTTCAAAGGTCAAGGGCGCAAAGCACCTCTGGGCCTTTCTATTTTCTGCTGACTGGAGCTGGCAGCCTTTCACTGGCTTGGTTTAGAGACTTCATGCGAAGAGGGCTGGCACAGTGGCTAGAATCTGGTTAGGGAGCCGGCTGCCAACTAGCTCTGCCACCCTGCTGTGCATTAGTGAAATGCTGTAATTAAGTGGAAGGGGTATGTGCTTAGAACATGTTATCATCGTTGTTTCAGTGCTTGAGTATATGTACTTGCATATTTCTTGTCTGTAGTTTGCCTGTAAGTAACTTCAGACTGACACTGAGTGTTGCTGACTACAGGATTTTATACAGATATTTGGCTTCAAACTGTTTTTCATACATACTAGGGAAGCTGTGACTCAAGAGGTATACAGACCTGTAGTATCCTTAGTTAAGACTCCGAACACCAAGTTGCCACCTTTCATATGTGTGAGAGCTTTTGTGTAAATGGGTGTAAATCTTGATTCTGAGTTCCACATGGAATCAATGTTCTAATTTATGTAACAACCGGAAAATCGTTTTGTCCCTACACCACAACCTTCTACACATATAAATTGTTCTGGTATGCGTTGAACAGACATATAGTTCAATTTTTTTGGAGGTGCACATAAGGTTACTTAGAAGGTTGTGGCATAGGGTTTATATGGGGTTGTGGTTATGGCGTAAGTTACAACGTAGATCTGATGTAGAGGTATCATTCACATGTAACCCCAAAAGACTGAAGCAAAATGGTGGCATACATTAGATCCAAAGCTCTGGAGAAATTGATCTAAGTAATTCTTATTTTTCCAGTGTTTTTACCCTTAATCATCACATCATATCAATTTGGAATATAAATGTTGTATGATGTACCTGCTTCAGCCTTTAAAAAAAATGTGATATATTTAGAATGAGACTCAAATCTTAATTACTTCCATATATCTAAATGAGTATAGTCTTTTAAAAACATATTTTTCTAAATGTATATTTCAATTTATGATGTATGTCTTTCATATATATAGAGATAGATAGATGGATATTAATAATGAAGTTGTTATGCAGCATGTAAAGAAAGACATTCAGTCCGGTGCCTAACGTGATAGCGCTTATCTCATAAAGACACAATGGCTTGTCAGGTGTTGTTAGTTATTGGGTGCCATGTAAATGAAAACAGCTGGTTACTGTGGTCAAAGGGTTTTGATTGTAGTGAGAAAGTTATACACTCAGAAAACACTTTATTAGGTACACTTTGCTAGTACTGGGTTTGACTGGTCTGCTGGTGCCTGTGGAGGCCATTTTAGTAAAGTGAATATTGTTCTTGTCATGTTCAAGAAACCAGGTTGATTTGATTTGAACTTAGTAACATGGCATGCTGTCTTGTTGAATGCAGTCATTAGAAGTTTGGTTCACTGTGATCATAAAGCGATCAGGAACAATACTCACATAGGTTGTCACACTAAAACGGGACTGCTGCGTGATCTGCCTCACAGAAACCTGGCTATCGGACAAGGTACCGGACTCTGCAATACAACTGCCGGGGTTCTCCGTGCATCGCGCGGACAGGTCACAGGATCTTACTGGGAAAAGCAGAGGCGGTGGTGTATGTTTCATGATCAACAACAGCTGGTGTGATTATGCGAACGTGCACCCGGTCAAATCCTTCTGCTCACCGGACCTGGAGTACCTGATGATTAAGTGCCGGCCATTTTGGCTACCGAGGGAATTTACAGCAGTGATTATTACGGCTGTTTACATTCCCCCACAAGCCGATACTGACCGAGCACTCAGGGAACTGTACAGCGCGATCAGCAGCGAGGAAACCGCACACCCAGAGGCAGCGTTTATCACAGCTGGAGACTTTAATAAGGGAAACCTGAAGAAAGTCTCACCAAAACTACATCAACACATTCCCTTTAATACACGTGGGAACCGGCTTCTCGACCACTGTTACACCTCTTTCCGGGATGCGTACAAAGCCCTCCCCCGCGCCCCATTCGGCCAATCAGATCACTGCTCCATCCTGCTCCTGCCCGCCTACAGGCAGAAGCTGAAACAGGAAGCTCCAACCCGGAGGGCGGTGCACTGTTGGACGGACCAATCGGAGTCTGCGCTGCGGGACTGTTTTGATCACGCGGACTGGGAAATGTTTCACGTAGCCGCAAAAGACATTGATGAATACACAGACTCAGTCTGTGGATTTATCAGGAAATGCGTGGAAGATGTCGTCCCATCCAGAACAGTTAAATCCTTCCCAAATCAAAAACCCTGGATTAACGGAGATGTTCGCGCGGCACTGGCGGCACGGAACACCGCCTTTGCCTCCGCGAACACATCGGACTACAAACACGCACATTACCAACTCCGGAAGACGATCAAAGCAGCCAAACGTGAGTACAGGGACAGGGTGGAGCAACAGTTTGACAACCCTCGGAGTATGTGGCAGGGACTAAACACGATCACAGACTTTAGAGGGAAAACCAGCACACCGCAGACCACGGCCTCTCTGTGTGAGGATCTAAACGTATTCTACGCTAGATTCGACACAGCGAACACCATGAGACCGGACAGTGTGCGCACCGCGGATGACGTCAGCGCGCACACTGTGTCTGAGGAGGATGTGCGGAAGTGCTTCAGGAAGGTGAACGCGCGCAAAGCTACTGGTCCGGACGGGATTCCCGGCCGGGTCCTCAAGTCATGCGCGGCTCAGCTGGCTGGAGTGTTCACGCACATCTTCAACCTTTCCCTCTCTCTGTCTGTAGTCCCAGCCTGCTTCAAAATGGCCACCATCGTCCCTGTACCCAAATCCTCCACCATCTCCTCATTGAACGACTGGCGACCTGTAGCCCTGACCCCCATCGTGAGCAAATGCTTCGAGAAGCTGGTCAGGGACTTCATCCGCTCTGCACTACCCGACTCACTGGACCCTCTACAGTTCGCATACCGCCACAACAGGTCCACTGATGATGCCATAGCCCTGACACTACACACTGCCCTGTCACACCTGGAGAAGAGAGACACGTATGTGAGAATGCTGTTTGTAGATTACAGCTCAGCATTCAATACCATCGTTCCCTCGAAGCTGGACAGGAAACTGCAGGATCTAGGACTGAGCAGCTCCCTCTGCAGCTGGATCCTTAGCTTCCTGTCTGACAGACGCCAAGTGGTCAGACTGGGCAGCATCACCTCATCCCCCATCACACTGAACACTGGTGCTCCACAGGGGTGTGTACTGAGCCCTCTCCTGTACTCACTCTACACCTACGACTGCACAGCCACTAACAACTCCAACATCATTGTGAAGTTTGCGGACGACACTACAGTGGTGGGTCTTATCACCAACGGTGATGAGACGGCTTACAGGGAGGAGGTCAGCGCCCTGACCCACTGGTGTCAAGACAACCATCTCACCCTCAACGTCGCAAAGACAAAGGAGTTGATAGTGGACTTCCGGAGGTGCAGAGAAGTACACACCCCCATCACCATCAACGGCGCTGCTGTGGAGAGAGTGAGCAGCTTCCGGTTCCTCGGAGTACATCTGGCTGAGGATCTTACGTGGTCAGTACACACAAACAAAACAGTGAAGAAGGCGCAGCAGCGCCTCTTCTTTCTCAGGAGACTGAAAAGATTCGGCATGAGCCCCCGCATCCTCAGGACCTTCTATCACTGTGCCATTGAGAGCATCCTCACTGGATGCATCACCACCTGGTATGGCAACAGCACCGCCTACAACCGCAAAGCTCTCCAGCGAGTAGTGCGGTGCTCTGAACGGATAATTGGAGGTGAGCTTCCCTCCCTCCAAGACATCTACAGGAAGCGCTGCCTGAGGAAAGCGGGGAGGATCATCAAGGACTCCAGTCACCCCAGCCATAAACTGTTCAGACTACTTCCATCAGGAAGGAGGTTCTGCAGCATCCGGTCCCGTACCAGCAGACTGAGAGACAGCTTCTTCCACCAGGCCATCAGACTGCTGAACACGTCATAGACACCTCAGCTTCACTACTGGAACTTCAACACTATGCACTCCACACTGTATATAAATGCCACTTGTTTTGCACATATTCAACTCTGTATATTTTTATATATTTCATTTATTATTATTATTTTTTTACTATTTAATTTGTAAAATGTGTATACACAAACACACAACACACAACACACACACACACACACACACACACACACACACACACACACACACACACACACAGGAAAATGTTTAGTATACACATCCAGAAATGCATACACTATTATATATTGTACATATATTTATTAGTTTCAGATGTAGCCATTCTTGTATTTGCTGGTTTGTGTTGTTGTGTTTGCACATTTCTGTTGCTTGTGGGCTCGCACACAAGAATTTCACTCGCATGTGCTGTGCCAGTGTGCCTGCACATGCGATGTGACAATAAAAGTGATTTGATTTGATTTGATTTGAAACAATACTAAGTTGATACCAGTGCCCAAAGTTTACCAAGAAAATATCTTCCACATCATTACACCACTGCAAGCAGCCTTAATCACTGAGTCAACGATCCTACCATGCAAATGTTACAGCAACATATTGGCCATTGATATTGATTGATTATTGATCATCTTTAACTCTTATGATATTTTTTAGATGCTTAAGTTTGCTTATACAAGTTTAAAACTGATAATGTGATGCATGGCTTTAATCTACTACTTGACTAGCTTAAACTGCCGTAGATGCCTGTTTTCAAGAAAAACACTAGTTCTGCTGCCATATGGTGCCCAGTGATCCTGCTCCAGTCATAGCTGGAGGTAGCTTAACATAAACAGGAAGAAAGCCTCAAGGGTTGTATTTGTAATGGAAAATTCAGCTCCTTACTCTGTGACAAGCTGGCCACCCAGCTAAGACCAGTACTCACAAGTGTCTCAGGAACATCAAACAGCACACCAGCGTGATCTTTTATCATGCTGGTGTGCTGACACAGGCAACATTTTTCCATGTTTTTCTATTGTTTTTTTGAGCCCTATCTCAGTTTCCTGTTGTCAGCAAATAGAAATGGCACTTTGTCTGTTATGTTGCTGTAGCCCAGCTGTTTCGAGGTTTGACGCGTTGTGTGTTCAGAGACAGTCTTCTGCATACCTCTCTTGTAACTAGTAGTTGAGTTAGTGTTGCCTTCCAATCAGCTCAAAGCTGTCTGGCCGCTGTCCTTTAACCTCTGGCATCGACAAGGTATTTTCCCTTGGAGAACTGCCAATCACTGGATATTGTCTCTTTTTTGAACCATACTCTGTAAACCATGGTGATGGTTGTGAAGGGAATCCAAGTAGATCAACAATTTCTTAAGCTGCTTTAAAACATTCCTAACAGTCAGTTATGCTTTCTCCTTTGGTTGGGATGTGAACGCACTGTTAAAGTAAGTACTCCTGTAATGGCTTTTAGCAATTTTTCTGTTGTCTCCATTATCTGTATTTGTGCATTGCCACACGCAGTACAAATCATATTGACCAAGCCAGTTATGACTAGGCTGTCATATAAAGGTAAAACAAGAGGTACAGAGAGATTACAAATTTTAGCCTCTTTCTAAACACAGAAACTCTCTCCTCACCTTCACTGATTTTCAAAATTTAGCTTCTGGCTGCCCCATAAAACTTCCATTCAGTCTTATAGGCATTAGGCATCAATTGGAATTCCTGTCAGCTTTGTCACATTTAATAAACATCATACTGTATGTGCCTTCCTCTAAGGAGCTTTGAGAACTTCTGCAAGTTGTCTTTTGACATATTGTTCTTATACTTTGCTAAAAAATAATATGATTAAAAATCTCCCTGATTTTTATCTATCTACCTACTCAAGTCTTAATTACTTCCATATATCTAAAGTAGTATAGTCAATTAAAAACAAATTTAAAAAAAAATTTATAGTCCAATTTATGATGTCTCTTTTATATGTGTGTGTGTGTGTGTGTGTGTGTGTGTGTGTGTGTGTGTGTGTGTGTGTGTGTGTGTGTGTGTGTGTGTGTGTGTGTG
>NW_024582421.1:2503213-2556856 GCF_018398535.1 Haplochromis burtoni
TGTGTGTGTGTGTGTGTGTGTGTGTGTGTGTGTGTGTGTGTGTGTGTGTGTGTGTGTGTGTGTGTATATTATATAAATAAAATTATATTTTTAGATATTAATAATGAAGTTGCTATGCAGCATGTAAAGAAAGACATAGCTATATCACCACTACTATGTCCGCGTGGTTACCCCTCACCAGTTTGTCTGTCTGTATTTGTAGGTCAGGATCTTAGCTCGGTCATTTTCACCCACCCTATGGGCTGTGTCCCATTTTGACCGAGGGACTTCCATTCCAAACTCGGCACAGATGTTCCTGTATACTATGCCAGCCACTTGGTTTTGGCATTCCATGCATGCCCTGCCTGCTAGCATCTTGCAGTCTCAAGACAGTCTCAGGGTGCTGGATTTGGGGTAAAACCCTTCATGCATAGTCAGGAGCTTCCTTGTCTTGATTTTGGTGGCTTCTATCTCCTCCTTTGGCCAACTTATATCCCAGCAGAGTACATGACCACCGGCAGAGCGTAGGTGTTGATTACCACGATCTTGGTTTTATTGTTCAGCTGATTCTTTAGGACTTACGTGACCCTCTGCAGATGTCAATGTCAACCATGTGGAGAGGAGATGGTTGACAGTTGCTCCATTTCATAGTCTGTATCCATAGCCAGTCTTGTCAATGATTTAACTTAGGGGGTTCAGGCCTATGCAGAAGAGCAGTCGGGGCAGAGCATCTCCCTGGTAAATCCTACACTTGATGGAGAGGGTCCTATGAGTGTTTTAGAGTCCTGTTAATCCTGTATAGCTCTAGATATTCCACGATCCATATGTAGAGTATTGAGTCACGGGCTTTCTTTTATCAATCCAGATCATGCTTAGGTTGGTGAGGCTGGTCTTGCAATCTCGAGCAACAATTCTGTCCACCAGTAGCTGATGTTTTGCACCTCTGGTATTCCTGTTGATTCCTTTCTGTGTCCCACTCATGTATTTAGCCATGTGCTTGTTCATCTTAGCCACTATGAGGCCTGACAAGGGCTTCTATGTGGTACTGAGGCAGGTTATTGGCTGGTAGTTGGGACCAGTCCGTTCTGGAGATCCTTTGGGAGTAGGACTGTTCGTCATTCAGTTGGCCTTTCCAGGTGTCTCTTGTTGATTAGCAGCTGGTTCATTTGTACTGCCAGATGCTCATGGAATACAGTCAACTTCAGGGCCTGGTACAGTCCAATTCTTTATGCTGCAGACCTGTTCTTGGATGTCTGCCACTGTGATGGTTACTGGTCCCTGTTCAGGGAGGTTGTTGTGGTCTGCTCTTAGATCCACTAGTCACTGAGCTTTGCCATTATGGGTTGGGTCCTTCTCCCTTCCAGTACTTCTCATCTACAGCCTTGGTGGTACAGTCCTTATGTTGTTTCCCTGCTACCAAGAGCACACCTTGGATGATTCAGTAGAGTACAGCTGGTTTATTCTGCCTTCTATCTCTCTGGCTCTTCAAGTGGCTGGCCAAGGCTGTGAGTCTTTGTTTAGAAGTTTCCGAGGCCTCAGGACACCTTGCTGTACTTCTTAGCATCTGCATCTTTCTCCAGCTCCAATAGTTGGCTAACTTCCCTCCATGCTACCTTGATGTTGGCGTCTTGTCTTCTTCTTCATGGAGCAGATGACTTCTAGTAGACCTTCAGAGGGTACTTCACTTAATTTTGGTAACCAGCTCCGGAGGTTCCAGGTTTCCAGCTTCGCTATGATCCACCATGACCTGACTTCCTGGCTCCCCCTTGCTATAGCATTTGTGTTGTACCTCATCGATCTCCAGTTGTGATAGCAGTTTGTTCTTCTGAATGTTGGAACACTGAGCTACTAGTTCTTTCACCATGAGTGTGGACGCGGAGTATCGAAGATTCCAGAGGTTTCACATTCTCTTCATGTAACCTCTTCCACTGAGGTTACTTGCATAGTAGCATTCCAACAACACTCTGCTCTCATCTCTTCCCCACTTATACCTTCTTGTTCCAGTAGCCCACTTCTCATCAGTGTGTCCTGGTTTCTCAACAGCTGATGTACATATTTATATGATTGGGCAGCTCAAATTTTTTTCTGGTAAAATTACACTTTGGGGAAAAAAATGTAATTGGGGATGGGGGTAATTTTGCAACATTACTTTCTTTCCAAGCTTCCATAGATTGGGAGTCTTTTTTTTTTTTTTTTAGTATTCAGCTACACAAACATAAAGTTATTTCCTCAAATATTTTTGTATTCATGAAGTCCAGCACATTTCCACTTCCATGTTTTATGGTTGTTACCCTGCAGTCATTCTGACAGTCTTGCTCAGGTCTATGGCAAACATGCTGATTTGCATATAAGCACATTGATTTTGGTTTCATTTGACCAAAAATGTGGTTTGAATACTCATTCACATGTTCTCTTCCTTTTTTTTTTTTTTTGGCAAAGTTTAATCATGTATATTTGCGAGCAGTCATTTTCTTTTTGGATGTCGTCCACAGCCGTTCATGACTTCATGAATGTGTGCTTTGCATTGTCTGAGCCATTTCTAAAACATCAGTTTCCAGTTGTGCCAAATAGAAGAGCTTATCCATGTGTCATAGTGAATTCAGCTTGGTGATTAGAATGGCCATGTACATTCTGTTACTGGGATATGGATCTTCCTTTACCAGTGCTACCCAATTTTGCTATGTTTCTTCTTTAATAGCCTAATGATACACTTACCCTCTCCCTCGGTTATAAGGTCTTGGAGTCACGTTTCCAATTTGTTACCTTGTGGAGATTGCATTTGACATAAACCAAGACAACCTGCCTAAAAGCTTTGTTTTACTGTGTCTTATCAGTTGTTGAATATATTCTTAAATTATATTTCTCCAGGTTGAATTGCAAACATATTTAATAATAACTGCATTCATTACTAAATAGTGACACCTACAATATAAATAAATCATATTTTGGAATGATATGAGAGTAGTGTAGATAGTTATCTACCATAATTTAGGTAGGTTTATAAATGCATTAATGGAAATTAATGTGTCTTTATAAAGCATAACATTATGACGACTGACAAATAAAGTGAAAAACACTTATCTCTTCATCATGGCACCTAAACATACAATCAAGTGATACAGTATGTTATAAGTTGATGTTATGGACAAGTTTTTAGTGCGTTTGACAAGGGTCAGATTGTGTTGACTGGGACAGAGCATCTCCAAAACTGCTGTTCATTTGTGGTGTTTCCAGTCTGCAGTGGTCAGTATCTATCAAAAGTCGTCCAAGGAAGGAACAGTGGTGAACCAGTGACATGATCATAAAAGGCCAAGGCTCATTGACGCATATGGGGAGCAAAGGCTGGCCCATGTGGTCCAATCCAACAGAGAAGCTATTGTAACTCAAATTGCCCCCCAAAATGTTCATGCTGGTTCTAATAGAAAGTTTTCTGAATGCACAATACATTGCAGTTTGTTGTGTATGATGCTGCATAGCCTACTGCAGGAAAAGCATTCCTGCTGACTTTAATTTCAACGTAAAGGAGCTGAAATCTGTAAGCATCATTGATGTAATATTAAATCGTGAAGGTAGCAGTGCACTGGGTAGAGCAGTACTGTCTAACAGAGCAAAATGTTTTCCTCTCTCACAGCTCCAGGGATGAATGGCTGGTCCGGCAGTAGGACCCCATGCATCACACCTGTCAGCAGGGAGCTTTTAAAAGTGGCCCACTCCCTGGTTTATGTGAAGCTAAGAGATATGGGTCAGCATCACACATGCATTGCAGCTCTCAGTTTGCACCGCACACACACTGACATTGTGCTGATGAGCATGGTTAGATGCATCCTTGAAAATCATCGTGTTCCTTGGAACAGTTTTCGATGTAATTACTCGTCTGATCTCATTTAGACACACTGTCATCTATTCTGGCCTTTGTTTTAACAGATAAATCTATCTTAATGTCTGCCAAAATGTGTCTGGGCAACCTTGTCTCCTCTTCTCTCTGTATCTCAGCTGATTATAGTTTCAGATGAAGAATTAAAAAAAAAAAAAAAAAAGTGTTTGGTCCTTCTTTTTAGTAGTCCAGAATATGACTCATGTGTAAAGTGATAAGTTAGTCATCCAGCAGAAGAAAAGCACTGTTCTTCATACAGCAGTTTCACAAGACCACCACAAGGTATTTCTACGAATGTCTTTGACAGAGAAACTGTGGTAATAAATGTGTAATATATATTCAAATATACACATAATATCGTGGTAGGAAGCACTATAGTGCATAATATGTGTACACTATTAGCATTTATTCAGTCTGGCTAATATTTCTCCATTTTCTCAATAAGGATGCAGATTTAATTATCTTGTGTATTCTTCTTCTTGTCCTTAGCGGGCGACCAGCGGCGGTGGTCTGCCGCGCAACCAGTACGCTGCTGTAGGTGCCGCAGGTTCTCTTGCTTGACCAACGATTATCTTCCACGCTTTTCGATCTAAGGCGATGGTTCTTGCCTGCTCGAGGTCAAGTCGAAGGGCCTTCAAATCATCCTGGATTTGTTTCATCCATGTCTTCTTTGGTGCATTTCGATGCACCCTCCAATCGGTGGGGCGGGTCAACCAGAGTAGGCCATGGGGGTAGCGGCTCGGGTCCATTCGACAAATGTGGCCAAACCAGTCAATTAGGGTGTCTGTATTTTCCACCCTAATTTACGAATAAATTCTTTACAAATCCTACCATGTGGATTCATGGATTTTTTTTTTCACATTCTGTCTCTCACAGTTGAAGTGTACCTCTGGTGCAAATTACTGACCTCTGTCATCATTTTAAGTGGGGGAACTTGCACAATCGGTGGCTGACTAAATACTTTTTTGCCCCACTGTATACAGTATTCTGTTTCCAAAATTGTGATATCCTCAAATTGTTGTTGGTTTGAGCAACATATTGTATCATGATAGTGTTATATCATATTGTGGGTTACTCTGCGATTTCTACCCCTAGAGAGATTTTTCCACTGTGAGAGAACACAAGACTCCAGTGGGGTGAGAAAGGCAGACCCTGTGTTAACATCAGTGATCACTGGTGCTCAAACTCAGTTAAACAAGATGGAAAATATTTACCACCTGTGGTCGTGTTATTTATTTATTTATTTATTTATTTTTTGAGAGCTCACCCGTGTGTTTTCCTCTGCTGTTTATATTCATCTGGATACAAATTCATAATATGGGCTACAGGTGTAGAAGGCACTGCAGAGAGGGATTTAAGAACATGACCAGGGCACATTTACAGTTACTGTCATACTGTAATTATGATTACTCTATAAAACCTTGCATTGCATAATGGAAAAACAAAGACTGTAAATTAATTATTAAAATACAGGATATATTTTTATATTTTCTGATCTTTATTGTTTTAGTGCTATGATGAACTAGACACTCATTTTAACAACTCATCATTAAGTATCTTGGTATTAGAGAAAGTCTTTGCGTCATGTGTATGTAATTTCCAGTGCTGATTTCTCTTGTGTACACTGAGACTAATTTGGCTTTGAGGCCTGAGGGACTGTGGTTGATCGAGCTGATCGTTTCACTGTGGTTAGGAAGCTTGTCAGTCAAGCATTTGGATAAAACCAGTGCTACAAATACTACTACTGCTACCACTGCTGTTCCTGCTATACCTCTAATACTCCTTTAACAACCATAACATGCATACACAAACTTATACATGGTGCTACACAAGCTCAATACTGAGACCAAGGTTTCAAGCTTTTGTAAATAGCAGATTGAACTACAGTACATGGTAACAGTAGAACCAGCAGTAATAATACTAATAGCATTTTCTTTAGTCATATTATGTTTACTAATGATTATGTTGGTTTCTTTTTTAAAATTTGTATTTCATATCAGTGTATTAAGTAAAGGTTCAGGGTAGGGCACTTTGAGCACCTTTAAATAGGATGTCAAGAGAACTGTTTCAAGTACTTGCACTGCATTTTACCCACATTGTACAGGGTGGGCCATTTATATGGATACACCGTAATAAAATGGGAATGGTTGGTGATATTAAAGTCCTGCTTGTGGCACATTAGTATATGTGAGGGGGCAAACTCCTCAAGATGGGTGGTGACCATGGTGACCATTTAGAAGTCGGCCATCTTGGATACAACTTTTGTTTTTTCAATAGGAAGAGGGCCATGTGACACATCAAACTTATTGGTAATGTCACAAGAAAAGCAATGGTGTGCTTGGTTTCAACGTAACTTTATTCTTTCATGAGTTATCATGAGTTATTTACAAGTTTCTGACCACTTATAAAAATACAGCAGTTAAAGTGAAACCTTTGAATTTGAGGTGTCATGTCATACTGTATAGTTGGCTTACTCTGGCTGTGGGCTTACCTTGCTACATGGGAAAACTGCTATCTGAATTTTTCTGTACTTAACATTTTCAGCTGCCTTTAATACCTGTTATTAAATTTTATATTTTGGGGTACTTCAGTTTCTTCTAAAACATTTGCTCACTTAAGTTAGAATGACAGTTTTGAAGTTGGGTTTTTACATTGTCATGGTACAAAAGGGGAATTCAAGTTTACATAAAAAAATATATATAATCTGTGTTTGTTTTTTTTGTTTTTTTTTTTTTAAATAATATCCGTATGACCTTCAGCTGCTCCCAGAGGTAAAAAAAAAATTGGACTTGGCTGTAAAGACCCTGGTATAAACATGTTAGAGCTTAACACAATTTCTTGTATTAAATGGAAAGCTGCTGTTCCTCTTGAGTCTTGTGAGTCATCCAAGCAGAAGGGCTCCAGGTTCATGGGCACTGCTCTCATCTTACACTTGAAAATTACAAATGCAACTAGATAAACAGAAAAAGAAATAGTTTAAAAAAAATAATTCTTTTTTTTTGCCTGAGGTGAAACACAAGTTATCTTTATTATGGAACACACTTTTAGATGTTTGTATGTCTATGACTCAGAAAAGTCAGTTCTTTAACTGTGACTGAAATTGGGTTTTTTTCTTTATACAATTGTTCTCTCTCTTACTAAACCGATATGTACAAAATTATGACAAACACAAGATGATATAATCATAGATTGATTATTTGACAAATAAAAGCAGGGTATAATGAAGTCTTTTAAACTCTTCATGTTAAACGATCAGCTGTTCATCAGCTGTGACTTTTTAAATCAAGTCTGTTAATTGTGCTTCTTATCAGTAATGAGTCAAACCATTAAAAACTGAAGAATACATTTTGACTTCCGAATCACAAAAAGGGGAGCTGAGTCATCTATATGATGTGATCATTTCAAGAGCTCGAATATGACTCATGCAATGCAAGTTATTTCAGAATGCGTTAAAAACACAACTGGCTTGTGATGATTTATCAAACTTATACAGTAGAAATGACATGTTATGCAACATTTTTATCCAGTTGCAGACTTAGATGGCGTGTTTGCTGCCTGAATCACTTTAATAAGCATTGCATTTCTGAGCTATTTTGGAGTTAATGCAAATGTGAGACTGTAATGTGCATAGTTTAGATAACTAAACACGTTGGTTAAGGTTGGATAGACATTGTGATTTTGTTTAACAAATTCTATACATACTATAGCTAGTTGTCAGCAACCAGTAAAATGTCTTATACATTTTACATTTACAAAATTATCTAATGCAGTCACAAATGTCCTTTTAAATATATTTGGTATAGCACATTAGTTATTCCTAACCTCGGGTGTTTGTAAGTTAGTGTGCTCCTAGGTAGTTTACAGCTCTCCCAAGTGTGGATAAAGTGTGGAGGGTTGCATCAGGAAGCATATCCGGCTTAAAAATCTTTGCCAAATATGCAGCTCCATCGGTTGTCATGTCCCCTTGAGTTCTTCTTCTTGTGTAGCACAGTTATATATAGAAATATAAGTACTAAAGGCTGAATTTATGATTGACACAAAATATGACAATGTCACCTCAACCTCAATCTCAATAAAGAGATATTTGCATGCCTGGTAATCATTTTCTAGTCTTTTATTGACCGTTCATATTTGTTTGGATGCAGGTGGGCAGTGAAGAAAAAGAGGGACTTCATTTGCTGAAATGCAGTATGGCATTTCAGACATTCGTTAAAAGAGACCACAAAGTTTTGAATTGTATATAAACCAACCAAATATTGGTTGGTTGGCCATTGCCCCCAAAAGCGGAGTCAATACTCTTATTGCTTCCCAGACTGTCTAAGCTAAATCTATTTCATTACATTTATCAATAATGAGTTTCCATAATGTGAAAGATTTAGCACTACTGAAGAATCTATAGAAGCTCCACACTGCGCTCATTTGTTCTGACATTATCACTGAGATGTTTTTACCTGTGAAAGCAGGAAAAGCATCACTGCAATGAAAAATAATAATGAATGGAGCCACTGTTGATAGCAGGTACCCAGTATGTCAGTGAGTATGCTGATTCTGGATTCAGTCTTCATTTTGGCTGTGCTTTTCTGTTCTGTTCCTCTGCAGCTGGTGAACTTGAAGAGATGAGTGAATAGACCAATAAAATCTGATTTCCTGTTCAGCAGATGCACTGTATAAACATTTAACAAAAGGGCTTGGGTTGACACACAATGGAGGAGCGGGACGGGAGGGGTGATGTGATCAACAAGGAAATTCTCTTCTTTCCATGCACGAGGCATCAATGCGTTTTAGGAACTGTGTCCAGTATTTTAGGTGTTGATGTTATACTATTTTTTTTGGTTACGTTGTTTCATGCCACACCAAAGAGAACAGGGTTATGATGATGCTATACTTGTCATTTCAAGTGTCCCCTCCGAGAGTCTTGCCTACAGCATATCAGTGTTTGGACAAGCCAAAAGACAGGGCATAGATGTGACAACACTCTCCAGCTGTGCCAGACATTTTTCACTGGAGAGTGTAGGAACAAAGAGCTCTCATCTGCTGGTGATTCTCTCTGAGTATTATGCTGGAAATGACCTTTACAAAAAGGAACAAACTGTTGCAAACTATTTCTCGTGTTCTTTCAAAAACTGCATATAAAAGATAACATATAATTACATTATGTTTTTTGTCCTTTTGAAAGTGGTCTACTGTCTAAATTGTCGCAGGAAAAAACCCCACAAAACAATACACACAATTATAAAGTGTTGCCTCACGATTTACAGTTGAATCAGCATCTCCAAGAAAAACAAAACCCTCTCAGGATGTAACTAGGATGATGCCTCTGTTGCCTTAATTATATATAAGTTCGTAAATTGGTCAAAGAAAGATAAATTCCCATCTCAACTTTAATAGAACCTCGGATGAATTACTCATTCAGGAAAAAAAATGAATGTAAAAAAAAGGACAGTAAATTTTCACAATTAATGAGCTGCAAGCAGCAGCTGTTTTTCTTAATTAACGACTTAACAAATAGCTGATTGTCAAAGTTACTGATTAGTCTACTTTGTTAATTATACAAGAAAGTCAAGTAAATGCATGGGTCCCTAAGTGTGCACTTCTGTGGTATTGATATTTATCTCAATATTTTAATGTTTGATTTTTTTTTTTTGTTAGTACTTTATTTGCTCATTGCTCATCGTTGTTATATAACTTGATCCTTGTTTTTACGGATGTCACAAGTGTTTCTATAATATCCCTGAATATCTGTCACCAGTACAGATGTGTGGATTGCATGACTGCAGCTTCATGCTAATCTGTGTCAACTGGACTTCTTAAAATAAGACCTGTTTACTAATTACTGTTCTCTCTTAACCTCATTAGATGGAAAATTTTCAGGCTTAACGCATAGAGTTAATCTGTTATGATTAAAATAACCCCATTAATTCACTGATAAGGGATTATGTCTGGTCAAGGATTATTTAGAACTAGATTGACCAGTGTAATTTCTTAAAATTGTTACTCCCTCTGACCACTTTGCTTCTGTCGTTTCTCACCCCGTTTCTTCAGCTTTAGGACTGTAAGGGAACTGGCCCAGCTCTGCCATCCTCCTCCTCTAACATCACACTGCGTTGCACCACAGTCATGTCCTTTCCCCACTGTGCCCGACCCATGGAGAGTGCACACCCACCCAGATAGGATGCCTGCTCTGCTTGATACCCTGCATCCCCTCCTGCCCATTACCACCTCCTCCTTCTCCTTGTGTGTACCTGCTCTTGCCAACAGTTCCTTGCGGCCCCCCAGGCTCCACCCTGCCTCGTTACAACATGGTGGATGATTTAACCACCATGAAGGATGATGTCATCAACGCCAACACGCTGGCTTGGCTGGTCTGTTCGGGCGTGTCCATCCTTGCCAACACTTGGAGTATCCTTAGTGTCAGTGCCAAGCAGAAGAAGTGGAAGCCGCTGGAGTTTCTCATCTGCACCTTGGCGGGCACACATATCCTCAACATGGCCATCCCCATTACCATGTACTGTGTCATAACACTGCGGCGTCAGCACTCCAACTACGAGTGGAATGAGGGTCTGTGCAAAGTGTTTGTGTCTACCTTCTATACTCTCACACTGGTCACCTGCTTCTCGGTCACCTCACTCTCCTATCACCGCATGTGGATGGTTCGCTGGCCTGTAAACTACAGGTAAGACAACTGATTTTGTTGTTTATGACTGACCCTAGTTATAATCTTTATTCAGGTTGCCTAAATTTTAAATGTCCATTTCATCCAAATTTCAGTTTTAAGCAAGGTATTACACTTTATATATTTCAATATGTATTTGCTATGGTTTATACACATCTGCTTCTGATGTTTTTCCAATCCAGTACATTTCATTCCTCACTCTGAACAGTCATTACTGGAAGTATCCAGTAAGTATCCGAGTATCGGAGCAGTTGAGACGCATTTTTTCTAAACACACTCTGTGGCTTTTAAACCCCAAAAGAAGCTGCGCCAAAACTTGGCCCACCCCAAGGATCAGATCTCCTGACACAAACAGAGTAATACAGTGTACGCTGTTAAGTGCCAGGAGGATTGCCAGGATTTATACATCAGGGAAACCAAACAACCTCTGGTGAAGCGGATGGCACAACACAGAAGAGCTACCTCGTCAGGCCAGGACTCTGCAGTCTATTTACACCTACAGGCCAGTGGACACTCTTTCAATGATGAGGATGTACACATCCTGGACAGGGAGAAACGCTGGTTTGAGCGCAGAGTCAAAGAGGACATTTATGTGAAAAGGGAAAGACCATCTCTGAATCGAGGAGGGGGCCTAAGGGTACATCTTTCGCCATCTTACAATGTTGTGATTGCAGCCATTCCCCAACTCTCTGTGAATGGTACTCATGGCCATTGCTCAGTGGGCTTTGATCAGTGGTTGTTGATCAATGGTCATGAGAATTTGCATAATTAAGATTAAGGAACTGACCTCCCAGCCCATTGTTCCTTCAGTTGGCTGGTTTCAGTCATTATGCAAATGCACAATTTATAAGATTGGGGAAACCTGCAGTCAGCTGAGACTGAAGAAATCACTTGGATGAGTGATGAAATGTTTCTCCCACAAAACGCTAGGTCCAGATGAACAAAATCAACTTTTGGAGAATTACTGGAAGTACTTTCTATTGAAGAAATGGCTGCTTTATAAGCTGTTGTCTAGTTTTATCTCCAGATAAAAATAGACCAAAGTAAGAAATAATACTTTGTTTTGTAGTTTAGGGGGAACCAAATCTTTAGGTTCACTTGAATATTCAATCACAGAAATGTCAGTATAGTGGATACAGTATTATGTGTGTTTTTAAAAGTAAAATAACATAAATAAATGCAGTGTGATCCTTAGCACAGAAAACATAAATGTGTTTAAAGGCACTTTTAGATGTTAATCTCCTGCAAGGCTCACACTCAATCCTTGAAAAATTCTATAGTTAAGCTTCAGGTTTTTTTGGGCCTCTTCCTTTGACAACTTCTCACATAGGATATAGACAGATTTCAATTTTTGTGGCCCATCACCTTATTTACCTTTGATTTTGAGTGTGATGCTCTTCATCATGCAAAGACTGTCCCCTGCCAACACAT
This sequence comes from Haplochromis burtoni, assembly GCF_018398535.1. Lineage (NCBI taxonomy): Eukaryota > Metazoa > Chordata > Actinopteri > Cichliformes > Cichlidae > Haplochromis > Haplochromis burtoni. The sequence goes on from NW_024582421.1 coordinate 2,515,171, forward strand.
CTGCTGGTTGCAGCTATTTGGGGTAACACCATGTGAAACCTTCTAGACTGAGCATCTGCCAGCTCTAGCTTTCACCTTCATTTGGCTCCTCATAACATGTGATAATACTAAGTAACACTGAATAATAAAGATCAGGCTCACCTCACACTAACAACACCATTTTGGTCCTGTAAGACTTCCAAGAAATCTGCTGTTCACACATAATCAGATGTTCTAAGGAAAGGTTCCCTTTCCTTTAATATGAGATTTGGATGCTGTATCTCTTCTGATATGTACCAGTGCTGCTCTGAACTGACACATGCTAATGATTATTAAGAAGCACCTCTTGATTTGTTCTAAGATAAGATTGTAATTTATCATGATAATGAGTTGCACAGCAGACCATATTGACTGTTTAAATGATTAATGTGAAGGTTTGTAATTGGTGCATCTTAAGAAAATTTGAAGCATAGCTCAGAGGCCTTGGCTTTGTTGCAATTTAGCTGTTACATTCAGAGCTCTAAGCTCTGCCCATCAGGTGCAGCATAATCATTTGCAGTCGAGTGCATTTTGAGAGCAAATACTGTAGGAAAACAGCCAGAGAACCTATAAAATCAGCTGTCGCATCTGCAGAACACATACCAACTAAAATGTGGTGCATGTGGTGAACATCAGTCTTCTGCTGCATCACTCTTTCTCTCCTGCTGAAAATCTACGAGCAATTACGTCCTGTGGCATCAAGCCTGCAGATACTAAACATGTTTTCAACTTGGCCAATTTTGCAGATAAGCAGACATTCAAATAAGATATGCAAACTTCCTTTTAAATCTAAGCCCAATCTTGCTATCTATATTGCTTCTGCAGCTGCCAGTATTGGCCGATGCCCACACAGTGATATCAAGCTTTACACAGATGCTTTTATCTCCCTCGTCTGTTCCCTCACTCATCTGACTGTAGTCTCTCTGGTCTCCTGTCTGGGAACACTTTCCACTCAGCAGCTTGTCTTCTTGTGTTCAAGTCACCTTTAACAACAGTATAGTGGAGTGATAGCTCAGGTGATGCACCGTATAATTGCTGTTCATCTTTCATTTAATTCGCTCCACATTTGCCCTGCTGAGCTAGCATGGCTGCCTTTACTCTGACATTAACATACACTGAAGGCCTGAATTATGAATTCCAACCTTGTACTTAGGCAGCTGTGCTCATCACCCTGCGTTCACTATCTCTTAGGAGGGTTTTTTCCGCTCACAATGCTCTCAGTCTGGTAATAGATTTATGCAGCTTGGTGATGTAACTGTCCCCATGTACCCCAGGCACAATCAGGAAAGGCTAGCATTATTACTCATTGTGACAACAAGACCTACTTGTCTTTGAATGAAGCCATAGTGCAAAGATGGAGGCTACTGCAGTACTACTGCTACTGCAGGCTATTGTAGTACTCTTATTGCGTCAGTGCATGTAGGCTTATACTTTACTACTTTCAAATGTTTTCCATTTTATTTTGCCAATCTTTTTATGTAAAGCCATCCATTCTAGCCAGTGTGCCCCATTTCTCTGGAAATAGAGAAGGGAATTGGTGATATGCATTTTGGTTCTCATCGGGAGGTATATTTGGCTTCCTACGCTAAAAGAGCTGACGCTTAATGAATTAAAGCATCTTTTACCACACAAATGAACCAGTAGAACCATATTAACTGTGCTTTGTTAAACAATAGAGGCATAAAATAGTCTATACTTACATGTTCTAGGAACTGAAAAGGATTTTTTTTATGTATGACACACACACACACACACACACACACACACACACACACACACACACACACACACACACACACACATACACCTATATTTGTGTTTGTGTGTGTGTGTGTGTGTGTGTGTGTGTGTGTGTATTTTTACTTATGTCTGGAACAACTCAGTAATCCTTGAATACAGTAATCTATCCAAATGTTTTGGCAGCTTAGCGTACTCTTTCGTCATGTTTGGGGAAATGAGAACGCCAGTCACTGCTTGATATATTTTTAGATGTATGTGTGTAGTTTCTGCAAACCTTGAAAAGTGCCACATCGCCAGAGGTCACAAACACATTCAGCAAATTGCTCGACTGTAACAATTACTTGGAGGTGAGAGGAAACAGAAATCTCTTTGTGTTGAAATGGACCTACATGATAAATAGACCGAGGGATATCAAAGGCAATCTTTTACCATCAACAAATAATCGATTTCCTTCCACATTCATCTTCAGTTTATCTAAGCTGTGCCTATGTGGGTTGATGTTTTTATCAGCTTATATATCCCAGCTTCATATCTGCCATTTTACAGTATTTTCCATGGTTGGGTCTGTTTTACTTGTAATACTGGTCAGATTTCCTCACCATGGAAAAAAAAGTCAAACACAGACCTCATTATCAGTGTTCTATTTGAATCATTTTGTTTGAATTGTTGAGGACAGATCGCAATTACTGTAGGTGCACTGTTTGCCAATATTGTATAGTGTGTGTCTCTGATGTGTAATGATTATGAGAAGGAGACTGAAATCCTCCATGTACTTATAATATTGCAATATTGCTTCATAAGTTACTTTAGTACAGTCAGAGTAGACCACACTGTACTTGTTAACAAACCGAGCAAAGACACAAGTCAATATTAAAACCAGCCTACACATTTTTCTGTGAAACAAAGTGTAATGCGGAATGGGCTGCGTTGTTCTTCTTTTATAGCTGCACAGTCATTTTAGTTACAATTTTCATCAACTCTTCAGTGAATCAACACTCTGCTTTAGTTTGAAGTATGTGAAGAGGGTGAACACAGTAGCATAGTGGTATTTGCACCAAGTAACGTAGATATGTAATTACAGAGCTACACAGACAGTTAAAATGCATGAATGAATGAATGAATAAATAAAATTCTGTGCAGAAATCCGCACAACTGTATTTTAAAATTTGTTTTAAGTGAGAAGGATTGAGTGTCCTATTCTATAATTCCAGTAAAGAAAAGACATAATGTAAGTTAGAAAAATAGTTCAGTATGCTTTCTTAAACAGAAAACCAGCAAAGATTGGTAAGATAGACTTCTATTTAGATATATTTTGTCAGTGCAGGTTTGTAAAGATAGGATGGGTAATATCTTGGTAGCAATCAATGTGTCATGCGTTTGCTCTTTGGAACTGTAAATGCAGGGCTATAGCATGCTGATAACTATAATGTTTATCCAGGTAAAGACTGCCTTTGAAATGCATTAGAGTGATTGAGGTTATTTTGTTCAGAATCTAATAAGGATCAAATGACTGTGATTAAAGACGATTTCCTTTTTCTTAAAAAAAGATAAAATGCAAATCCATTTTTTGTTACTTCTCTTTGTTAGAAACTCCTTTATAGTGTGTACTTGTATATATTTTTGGTTTTAGGGATCTGAGCATAGTGATTTTAAAGATCAGATAAGTTAGGATCCACAGATTTTACACTCTAATGAACGACACACAAATCAAAGCCAATGGGTATTTCACTTGATTTCCTGCAAAAATCTGTTGTTCTCTTTCCAGGTTAAGTAACACAAAGAAGCAGGCAGTACACACAGTGATGGGTATCTGGATGGTCTCCTTCATCCTGTCCACACTTCCAGCAGTGGGTTGGCATGACACGATCGACCGCTTCTACACCTCTGACTGCCGGTTCATTGTGACAGAGATTGGCCTGGGCTTCGGAGTCTGCTTTCTGCTCCTAATCGGTGGCAGTGTGACCATGGGTGTGATCTGCATCGGCATCGCTCTCTTTCAGACCTTCTCGATTCAGGCAGGTCACAACGCTGACAAGAACAAGTTTAACGTTCCCACCATAGTGGTGGAGGATGCTCAGGGAAAACGCAGGTCATCCATCGATGGATCAGAACCTCTTAAGACGTCGCTGCAAATCACCTACCTGATCAGTGGTATTGTCTTCATCTATGACTTCCTGACTGGCTTCCCCATACTGGTGAGTTCACTCTTCTTCTTGCTTGATTATAAAAGCATTGTAACAGGAAAATGTACTTGATAATATAATAATAATGTTCTGTTGATGCACTGTACAATCACAATTAAATCAAATCATAATCAAAGACAATTATAGCCAATTGGAGAGGACATTTTGCAGTGCACCTCTATTCATTAACTCACTGTTGATTCATATTGAATACAGGTTTATACACGTATACTAAGATTAAACTGCTTCTGTCATAATTATGAATTGTGATACTTTGAAGTATAAGAAAGTTCTAGCCTTTGACTCTCCCTGTTAATGTTTTTTGCACCGTTTCTTTGAGAAAGGTTTCCATGCTTGTTTTTGAAATGGTGTAGCCTCTAAGAAAACCACCTCTAAGAAAACAGCTACACACACTAAGACACTGATGCCACACTAATGGCATACTTTTTTTATTTAACTGTTCTTTTCCACTTGAAGGTGAAGATTTCATTAATAAAGTTATGTGAGATACATGTGACAATGAGGTTACCTGTAATCTGAAGTTAAACATAAAAATATTTCATTCATTCCGAGGCTGTAAGGAGGTCAGGTTAAATGTGGACAGATTTGTGTTTGATCTCTTTTACATATTAGACAGTGTAAGCCCACCAATGGAGAGATAAAAAAAACAAAACAATTAACAATAAAAGCGATGATAACAGTCACAAGAACAACATGTTGGCAAACTAAGGCTGAAAAACAGGTAAGCACTGAAATCATTATCATGCTGTTGTCTTTTGGGGAAACAGACTTCAAAAACAGAGCGACTTCCTTCTGCCAAGATGGCATGCCTTCACATCAGGGAGTGAAAGCGTGAGTTGTTTTTCTCTAAGTCGCCATTTGGTTTGTAAATTCCACCCTCAGGTTCTCGTGTATTTTTTTCTTTTTTAACAAGTTAGCTCGCTGGTTTTCTATATAAACTTAAGAGCCTGCAGAAAGCTCAAGGCTTATTGTTTGTGATGCAGCCAAACAACCAGCTTGTCTTCTGTAAAGAGAGCCAACTTAATAGAGCATTTTCAGTAGGGCAAATGAACTTGGACAGTTTTTTATTTTGGAACAAGTATTTTTTGTTCATGTTTGGCCACCTGGGTTATAGTAGAAGTTGATATTAAATATTCTAAATGGTTTTAAACCATTCATATAGTGGAGCCCACTGGTTCAGTGTGTGTGCATGTGTGCCTTTCCTGATGAAGATGGCATTGTAACTCTCTCCTGACCTCCTCTGTACATGTTGATGATGATTTGAACCAAATCTTTCAAATTTGAAATCATCACACATCATTAGTTTGTAAGGCCCATTGCCTCTGATTCCATCTTTTCACCTTTTCTCCCTGTTTTCCCTTCTTTTAAAATGGCATCTTGACAATGAACTTTCAATTGAGTCTGTTTCTGATGAGGCTTCAGTAAACCGTAGATGGATGAGCTGAAGGGTTAGATATATGTCAATCTGCTGGATTTTCTTATTTCTTAAGGACTTAAGGACTCAGGATACTGTTTTTAAAATGATCAGGTACAAGGACTAGAATGGGGGGAAAAAAACGAGTGAAAAAGCAGCCAATTTCTGAAGAAAACACTTGAAAGACTTTCATAAAGCCTAAAGAATACTTTAAAATTACAGAATATCATCATTGCAAAAGATGCTTTCAATAGTAATCTTTATTTTTTGTGGGCATAAACCTTAGGTTGGGTGGGGGTCTAATAAATATGTTATGTATTCAGGAAAAGATTCCCGGAAATTTTTTATGAATTTGTGAATTAAATTTTCTTTGCCACTCTTTTTGTGGCTCTGTAGTGTTTGGTGTATTTCATGGTTTTACCCATAAGGTTTCACAATATTACACTTCTGAATTAAGATGTTGCAGGGTATATAAAACTCCTTTTGCTTTATTAGCTAGAAAGTATTGTTATTATTGTTATTATTATTATTATTATTATTATTATTTTATTATTGTTGTTGTTGTTGTTGTTGTTATTAAAAAGACAACTGTACACACTTATAGCAATATATTGTGTTACTACTTTACATGTGTGCAAAACAAAAGGTGGGGTGCTGAGGAAAGATCACATTTCAGATGCAGTAAACCAAACAACAGTAGGCCTGCTAGCCATCTTTATGGCCGGGTGTAATGAGCTATTTAAATGCATAGAAACCTCTAACAGATACAAATGAGCACGTATACTTATTGTGAACTGTATGGTCTTACAAAGTATGATACAGAGGAACAAATTATCAGAGCAGAATAGAATCACTACTGTTAAATATAAAAACTAATTTATGTGAACAGACTAAATACATGAATTTTCCATATCAAAGTGTAAAACGTTCTGGGTAAAAACTGTAAGAGGCTATTCTTTAACTTAAGGAAGAGGAAGTTCTATATTCTCAGCTTTAAATCTAAAATCCTCAAATATTCATAAAAACTACATCAGTACCCCTTGAAAAAGATTCATCCTACAGTTTAAAGTCACACCATGGGAAATGTTTATTAGTGCATCACTCGTGGGGTGGTAAAGTGGAGAAAAAACTGTTTAACTTCAGTGTGTTTTATTGTCTCAGTAGGCAAACAAAGGCAATATCAGGTTAAGGCTTTACAACTTTATCAAGTCTCTTAGCAACAGGGATAAATGGTTGGTATTTGAGCACAAGGCATGATCGAAGGAGGTTAAACCTGAGATAATTTTGCAATAACCACTGGGGTTTTCACATTCACTTGACAAGTGAAAGGCCGTGGGTTCAGTTCCAGCCGGAGATGTAAATCACCTTTCTGGTTGTGTCAGAAAGGGCGCCTGGCATAAAACTCTGCCAATTCAAACATGCGGAACTTCCTGCTGTGCCAACCCTTATGACAAGGGGAGCAGCTGAAAGAAGCTTTACTGTAATCACTGTTGTGGCCTGATGACTGAGATGATGACTTAAACTTTAACAATCTAACATGCTAACTGAAGCCTGCAGACTCTGAGATGTAGCTCTGGGTCTTGTAGTTTTTCTGAACATTGCATTCTCTGACATTTGCTGGGACAAACAATCCTAGGAAGATTGTTGCATTGTGCAACTGGAAACTTTTGCTTTTATAGGGGTGGTCACACTTGCTGTTGATCAGCTAACTAGGTTTTATTAGCTGTACATGGCTGCACATCCCTATGGAAACATTAAAGGGAGTACTTCATTTTTCCCAGGACTTCATGGAGTCCTGTGATAATTGTTGATGGAGGGTATTCATGATGTAAACATACATTGGACTATTGCAACTGCAAAAGTGTTGCATTAAATCAGTTGATTCTTCTAGTTTCTTCAAGCTTCCTTTGTATATTGTAGTTAGCCACTTTGTCACTGTAAAAGAAATACTTTGAAATATTGTCAAATGTACCTTTATTATTATTATTATTATTATTATTATTATTATTATTATTATTATTATTATTTATTGCTTTAATCACTTATTGAAGTAATGGTAGTGACAGACAAAGGCCATACTGTTTGCCTTGTAAATACTGGCTATGATAGCCATACATAGGCTGCTTATAGAACTGATGATAGAGGGTACATAATATGATTTTCTAACATATGGGAGTGGATCTGGAAGATAATGTTTAGTAGGAACTTGGCTGCAGATTTTTTTTTCATCTGGCACTGGAAAATCTGGACTGAAATGCTTCTCACAGGAGGGTTTTTTCTTCCTTTTACTTTTGGACTGTTTGCATCTGTTTCAAATTATTTTAACTTAGATTATCTGATACCATAAATACACTAGCAGGAGTATATGTTCCCAAGGGGGGAGATGTTGCAGTTGGGTCTCTGAGCTGCTGAGGTGACCGTTTAAAGTCTGTAAACAGGTACATTTACTGGTTTACGCTGAGATTAAGAACAAACTGCCACCAATGTAAATGTCTAAGAGATGTATCTGTTCCCGCTCACTTTGCTTATTTAAACCAGGAAGTACTGTGTGGTGATCCTGTAAAAGATACCTGATGTTCTTTCTGTTGTGTTCATAAGATCTATTATCAGTAAACTCTTAAGCCTGGAAAGCAGTGCTGCCATAAACATTTGATGCTTAACTCAGTATGTTTACCTTGCTACAGTCTGAGTAAATATTAACTGGTTTACTGTTGACTGATTTATCCATCCAGTCCATATCTTGTGCATCGCTGAGTGGATTTAAACAAAACTGGGGAACCGGGATGGGCAAGGGACAAGACAGAGACGCAGGTTGTGTCAATGACCACACTTGTAGCTAGAAAGCTGATACTTCTCTGCTGGAAGTCTGATAAACCTCCTACCTTCGAAATGTGGTTGAGAGAATTTGGAAATGTACTCCATCTGGAGAAAATCAGGTTTACCTTGTCTAACCGAGAGAGTGTGTTTTATAAGATTTGGCAACCAGTCATTAGCCTGATGGATAAACTTAAGTGAAATATACTCTGTCTTAACATTTATGTATGCTGTATTACCACCTTGTTGACTTGCCGTCCAACTTCTATTGTGTTCTTTTGAAGGTGATTGTTGTATACTGCTCAATTATAAAAACAATAAAAATATATTGAAAAAACAAAAACAAAACTGGGGAAACTTTCTAAGTCTAAATCGTCACTCTTCATTATAACAGATTTTAAAAATGTATATATTTTTTATTGACCCTGGGCAGGTGGTGAGCTTTGCTAGCCTGAAGTTTGACCGCTCCTATAACTGGATGGTTTTGTGTGTGCTGTGGTGCTCCATTGCCCAGTCCATCCTGCTGCCAATGTTCCTCTGGGCATGCGACCGCTATCGGGCCGACATCCGCATGGTGTGGGAGAAATGTGTCGCCATCATGTCCAACGACGATGTGGATGAGGGTAAGCTACTGTTAAGCATCTCCCTCCTCTCCTGCCTCCTTTTTCCTTCCTCTTCACCCCATGATGTGAATATTGATTGGTATTTCTTAGGACATACATGTGGATTAGTTTGAGCATTAAGAGTAGATTTTAAATGCTCTGTGAAGGCATGCCCAAACTGAAAGGGTGGGCTTTAAAGATAAAAATGGGATGTGATTATGATGTTTTAAATTGATAAACATTAACTTTAAACTACACTTGATCTGTTCACAAAATCTCCTTTGACAGTGAAAGGTAAAGCATCACTCTCAGAGTAGAGGTTAATTTGTATTGGCTTCTGGGCTGTCTCTTGACAGAGAGAGAAGCAATTTTGCAGCAAGGGAACAGAGTCAAAAACTATTTTCTCTATGGTGTAATGCTTGATAGTGATGTCATCTTCTGCTCCCTGAGATACAGTGTGGTGTAATCTCTGCCTTTTACAGACTTTAATGTCTATGCATCCCTTTTGTAAAGTTACAACTCACAAATGTTGTAATCCAAAGGAAATCTTTTAATAAAATGATGTTATTCACTGATGCAGATAATACCTGTAACTACATCCTAAAATCATCAGGCCTGCGTGTAAGGCATTTAAAAGGAGAGATCTGTGATAATAATTTAATAAATTGTCTACTGTCTACTAGCTTTAGGCTACTGTTATTGTTGCTTTTAACAGTTTAGATGGACAATTTTAACATCTCATTCTAGAAAACAGTTTGCAGATTAGTTAACATCTGCTTAGTCATCGTGGTTTGGGCTATTGGTACATGTTTCTTAGATTTAATTAGAATTGGCTTGGGGTGAATATTCTTAGTTTTTGTTTTTTATTGTAGTCAGAGGTCTGAAATCAGTGGTCAGTTGTTATCATGTGACCTATCAAGTGACCTTTGTTGTCAGGAGATGAAACTGGAGGGACAAGTGTCTGTGTAATTTAATTCTAAATATTCAGTATATCTTCTGTGTTTTGTACATGCTGTGTACTTTTCTAAAATGTTTGCTGTGTTCTTTAAAAAAAAGAAAGAAATAGGGCTGGGCAAAGTACATATTTACCTTGCAGCACTTTTGTCTTTTTTTCGCTCTGGACTTAAACTGGGCAGTCTTCCTCCAGAATGCCCTGGTGAGAGGATGTTAGAATAAATGGTTTCCCATTTATGTCTTAGAGTCCAGAGTCAAACCGGAGCAATTGCCGTAAAGCTGAAAACCACTTTCATGTCATTATGATGGTCATATTTTCCTCAAGTCACAAAAGGATACAGCCAAGATCCCAACTCAAAAATACATAAAAATTGAAAAACAAAATCTGTTTACTGTATTTATTTTGTTTTCTTTCTTTCTTTTTTTAATTTAGTTTTATTTTTTATTTTAATTTTTTTATTTTGATTTTCACTTTGAGTCAGATTATAGCGATTTAACGGCAGAAATATTTATTAAACATCACTTACTAGACATTTTATAGGGAGATTTTCAAAGGGGGGTGAAAGCTAACCTGTTCACCAAGAAATCACAGACACTATCAGCAAAATCTGGTCCCAAAATTAGGTCACATGATAATCATGCGCTCATGAACTAGGTCCATGATATTTACAGTTATTGCAAACTGAACCACCTGTCCTTTTTTTTTTTTTTTTTTTTTTTGGACTATTGGCACTGTTTAAACTCAACCCAACCTGAATCCCTTCTCTCCTGTTTTTAACCCTCCAAACCTTTTGATCCTCTCTTATGACACCCTCCCTCAGAACTGCTCATTGTCCAGCAGGAGCCATAAAACAACATTAGATAGTTCCTTATTCTGTTTGATAATTAACACTACCAGTTCTGTGCTTTTTTTCCAGAGGGCTTGCCATGTATAACTCGTCACAGTTGTATGTATAAGGATTGTTTCCTGTTATTCCGAAGCTACTGACATGCATGCTAAGCTGCTTGTGCACATAGCTACTTTCATCTTTCATCCTTTTGGCAAGCATTTTCCTCAAGCATTTTACACCCATCCCAATTGATATATCTAATGAACACAAATGTAGAAATTGGGAAAATATTCTTGGGAGATTGGTATTTCTATACTAAGAACACGTGATATTGTTCCTGTTCAACTGTTTGGCATTACTTCAAAATTTTGAACCAAACACTGAAATGAAAGCCTTTTCTCTTGAATCTGAAGCTCATATTTTAGAGCAGACACGTAGGAAAGTCGACAAATCGGAGAACAGTTGAACTTGTCTCTCTTATCTATTCGTCTGTCTGTCTGTCTGTCTTGTGTATTGAGTCCGTTGCTCTCTAATGCTGACGCTCGTACTTTTCTGCACTTTGCAGAAAACAGCCAAGACGGAGGAATTCATGCCGACTTAATATATGACAGACCATATGACTATAGCTCGGCGCCTGAAATCGTGACGATAGACCGTAATGCCAAGTATGAGTTCTCAACCTTAGAAAGGGGGGTTCTGCAAGGGTATCCATTGAGGGAACAACAGGAAGATAAAATGCAGTATTTGCAGGTATATTTTTTATTGATTTTCTTCATTTCTTTTACTTGATCAGTTGAAATCCTTTTATTGTTAATGTGCATGGTGAAATGGCCTTGTGGGCCTGTACAGCATCTTGACTGAATTTACTGAAATTATTAGATTTTGTGACTCTATATCTCCCAGATTTTTGTCCTTTTCTCACATGAAATCAAAAACAAACTCGGGCTGACTATTGTTTGGTAAATATGACCATCAGAAGTCCCATCAGTTCATTATATGCGCTTTTTTTTTTTTTTTTTTTTTTAAACAAGCAATGTGTCCTGCAAGCAGGTGACTACATTTTTACTTTGTAAGAGGGTAAGTGTTTAGTAACGGACTTACCTTCTACATTTCAGGAATCCTTCAAGGCTTCAGAAAGACACAATAAGCATTATCTCATGTTCTGCCCAAATGCATGGTCACCATTGGATCCAGCATCCATCCCAGTCAGACGCAGAACAATGAAATGATCATTTTCAGCTACATTAACAAAGCTTGATCTAACATGCAGCCTTCTAGGGCAAATCAACAACACCAAAAAGTCTGAGTCAATTTGAGATATTAAATCAATAATATTTAAAATTATTAATTAAAATAGAAAAGATTGTGACTCGCTAGACTTGGCCTGGAAGACTGTGGTTAGAAAACCTAACTTTAAAATCAGCCGGTGCAACCTACACTTTATTAAACTTTTCTAAGATTCAAGACACTGTGTCATCTTTGTATTACTTTGATGGGGGCTCCACAGCCTGTAGCCCAAACTGCTACATTTACATGCACTGAAAATAATCATTGAAGTTGGTACAACAACTGGACAGCTGTCCAGCACAATAATGGACCCTTCAAAGACCAACCACTCATGTGGAGTTCAATGTCTATTCTATTTGACTTTACAAAAAAGCTTGAAACAGAGATGTATACAGTAGCCATCACATCATTAAACCAAACATTACTCCATCCATAGTTTTTGTGTCATATGTTTGTTTTCACCTGATAATAGATTCAGATTAGCAAAGCACTTTATAGCTGTTTTATTCCTTGCTGTATCTCTGTGACTGTAAGAACTACATTTCATTTATAGGACGACTGGCTGAAGTGTGATTCCGTCACATTTTTTGCCATTTGCCCTGAAAGGCTTAAGGCCTAAATAAGTCATGAATCCACCAACCTCTTAAAGTCATTATCAAATAGCACCCCCATCTGAGAGTTGCTGTGATGCCTCTCAAGCGGTTTGATTGCAAAATAAAGCTCCTCCAGCTTTATTGGCTTGTCTCTCTTTCACTTTCTCCCTCTGTCTCTCTCTCTGTCTCTTTTTGTCCTGCATCTTAAGTCATTCTAATGCCTATGCTGCCCTCTGCTGTACAGCACTTCTGCCTGAATGCTACTGTATCGTCTGCTGTTTTAAATTTCTCTGCATTTACTAAAAGCCACCGCAGGGGGGCAGGCTGATTTCAGTCTTGAGGCTCTTGACGTCACCTTGACGAACCCTCTCTCTCTTGCATAGTTGTCAGAACTGAATGGAATGTGAGTATAACATGTAGGAAACTGTCAGCGTTTTCAGTTTTCTTCTCCAAATAATGGAGATGAGAGCTATAAGTTATAAGAGTTATGATCTTGTTGATGTGTGTCATGCATGGCTTATGGGACTGATTAAAATTAAGGTTAAACTTGTATGCGTAGGGTCTTCAATAAACAACTGATATATGCTACATGTAGGATTTTACACAAGCAAAACAACAGAATGAGATCTAGAAAAACAAACAAAAACGTTGGCTTTTGTTTTCTGGGTGCTAAATGCCTTCAGTGCAAATCAGCGCTTCTAAAACTGCACTGAACTATTACAATGACATTAACCACCAGATGATGTCGAATAATCCTACATGTACTATTCTGGGTCTTTGATAATGTAGTCGAGCTATACTAGTGCTCAACATGTATCTCATATAATGTGCAGCATTTATTAAAAATTTAAATTCATGTAAAAGTTTTGAAATAGCTAAAAGATTTGATCTGTGTTTTGCATCCAGGTGCCCCCTACAAGAAGATACTCCCACGACGAAACCGACATGTGGACCTGCGAGCGGATCCCCTCATACCTGCACAGATGGGGCTCCACCGAGGACATGATAGTGAGTGCCCATTACAGCTCCACCTTGCCGCGCCGCGAGAGGCGCAGGAGCAGCCTGGTCTCCTACCACGAGGAGAACCACCGACACCATCACCCTCACCGCAAGCGGCGACGCTCTGAGGATAGCATGCACTCTCTCAGGCATCTGCCCCGTGTGGTTTGTGGCGGGGAGCATTACGAGGATGAACTGCGGTGTTTCAGCCGTGACGAAGTGATAAACTTTATAGACGAGACGCCGCTGCCGAGCCCCAGAAAGAGCCCGAGACGTGCGTCCACCATCTCACTTATCCCTAATGTGTATGAACAGCACACAGTCCTTCCCCACTTTCCACTCACAGACTTTGAGCGTGAGCCTCAAGTGCTCAGGCGGTTGTCAGAACACAAAAGAAGCAGTAGTAGGGTCCACTCACCTGAGGGTTCACCCAAACCAGACAGACCTGCGGGAAAGAAGAGTCCTGGGGCTTGTGGTTCTGGGAAAGGCTGTCGAGAGCGCCAGCGAGATGGGAAACAGCAAGGGGAAATGGGCTCGTCTGGGTGCAGCCGACAGTCTCCAGGGCACTCTGGCTTTAGGCCCAGGACAGGAGGTGGTGCTGGGACTGGTGCTGGAGCTGAATGGGTACAACAGAAGCATCTGAGCAAGGCTGAGAGTAAAGGAAGCACAAACAGTTTTGCAAGCACACCCTCGGCATCATCCTCGGGATATATCACCTTTCGGTCTGATTCTGTAGGTTCTACCATGTAAAAGACTTTTTCCTTATTTATATCAACATCATTACTGAATCATAACGAAAACCACTGGAATATTGGTGGTAACGGAAAAGTGACTTACTGGAATATTCCGGCCTTTTTACTCATGCCACACTTCTGTTTAACTATATACCACCAATAAATATCTGTTATGCTAAATGGCCTTGGACACAATGTTTGAATGGGCCTGTTGATTTATTATGTAGGCTAGTTAAAAAGTTTTCAACTTTTACATCACAGAGTATCCACTGAGGACATTTTTTCCCATCACTGATGCAGAGAAATAGTTTTTAAACCATGTGAACATCCTCTAACTCAGATTTTGGTGTTTTTTGATCTTCAAAGAATTGGAAGAGGTTGGGTTTTTTTCATGGTGGTGTTTCTTTATTTTTGTCACTCAAAAACGTACATTTTTTTTTTCAATTTGCCCTGTAATGACTGTGTGTGTTTTGGTGGATGGATACAGATTCCCTGAGTACTGCCACTGTACCTTGAGCTTGACATTTTAAATATGTGCGTTTTTTATAATAGTGTCCACCATTTTTTTTTTTTTTTTAATTTTTTTCATCATTCACAACACCATAAAAAAAAGCTATTTTTCAAGCACCCTATGTTGTAAGTAAACTGCCAGGGTAACTCCAGTTTCTGAAATGCCTATACTTTTACAGTTACTCTGTGAGATATTGAGATATAGCCTGAACACCCCTAAATCCTTAATGAAAATGTGAAGTCATTTTTTTTTTTTTTTTAAAGAAGATTGACATGTCGTGTATATATAGAGGCTATCTTGATTAATGGTTTTAGTGTTTTCTGTTTAATTAGACCTATGGTTAGAACATTTCCCCTCAAGTCTTAATATCCCAATGTTTTGTTTTGTTTTGTTTTTTAAATCAAATCATCAAACTAATATGCAAATGGTACTTCATCTTCATGACAGCGCAGTATGTCAACCACTTAGAAATATCAGAAAGGATTTTTTTAAAGTAGCCAGCTAAGACAGAACCCTTAAAAGTTGCTAACTAGTCCAAAGGTTCAATAATCACAGCCTTCAGGATGTGATTGAGATGTAGCATAATTTAAATGGAGCTGTCGCATCTTAAACCTTCAAAAATGTTAGCACAAATGAGGAGCGTTTTAAATAAAAAAGCTTTTGATTGAACAATACTTCTAGTAATTTTCCACACACAGCAAAAACCCAACCTTATATTTCACTTGTCAACTCATAACACACAGAATATAAATAATGGATCTGAACTGTTTTGTGAGCATTTTTTAGTGTGATGTTACTTTTTTTTTTTTTTTAAACACCAGATTAATCAAAGTCAAACCAAAATCAAAGATAAAGCAAATTAAATATAAACATAGCCAAAGTATCAGTGAGTAATGCTGTTGAAGGATTAAAGCTTAAATGTATTTCTATATTTGGGTAGAGACTGTGATTATCTAACACTGTAAGGTGCAAAAGTTCAATGACGCTTAAACAGTAAGCATTTTTCTGAGGCATTGTCACATAGAACCCTCACTCAGAATAGGCAGTAAAGTGAACTGATGGGTGTAGGTGATGTTAAATTAAAGAGTCACATCTAATTTATACCACAGTGATAATTTGTTTAAAAAATGACTGAAAATTCTTTGACTTAAAATAACAAAATA
Organism: Haplochromis burtoni; assembly: GCF_018398535.1. Classification (NCBI taxonomy): domain Eukaryota; kingdom Metazoa; phylum Chordata; class Actinopteri; order Cichliformes; family Cichlidae; genus Haplochromis; species Haplochromis burtoni. The sequence goes on from NW_024582421.1 coordinate 2,531,034, forward strand.
ATAATAGCGGAACCAAATTCAGTTAACAATAACTTCTAATGTGAATGTAGCTGATTTGCACCAGTTAGGTGCAAGTTTTCAAAGATATTGCAGCATGAGGACAAAGTGAAAACAACATATCCCCCTTGAAGCCTTATTAGTTGTGATTTTTTTTTCCCCCATACTATTCAAGTGATAAAGTTATCGGTCATCTGCAGTCGTGTAAACTTTCTAATTTTCATATATTGGTGCACCTGCCTTTACTTGCAGGTATTAAAATGGAGAAGGAGAAGTTAGCTGAAATGTGTCTGTCTTTGGAAGCATATCACCATGTTCCCCTGTCAAACTTTGCTGTGTCATAGACTTTTTTGTTTTTTGGGATTTTGTTGTGTTTATTATATCATAATCTAATTTTGTAACATATTCAAAGATCTATGACTCAAATATGAATGATGTTATGTATGTTATGATTTTCTTGTTCAGATGATGACTTTGTTAAAAACATATGACTGATTAAATTCACAAGATGATGTTTCAGGTCCACTTTATTTGTTGCTTGTACAATATGTGCTTTTCATGGAACAGAGCAGAATTTCCCTGACAGGCAAAGAGATGACATCATTTTATGTGTCACCAAGGCCAGATGAAAGTGAACCTCATTAAGTCCTTGGTTAAAGACTAAGGTTTGACTAACAATGGTTAGTCCATTCTACTTAGTTTAGTACAGCCACACATTTTCTGAGCTCACCTTTAATTTGCAAAGCATTTGGGATTCTAGCAGGATATAGATTTGGTCATTTGCCTTAGAATGCCTCATTACTTATGGAGTGCAGATTAATTAAAATTGGAACAACTTTTTCATAAAATCTCTTGTTACTTTACTCATTTACTATTGTTTTAATGATTTGGCTTCTCATATGTTTTAATAAAGGAATTCAATGCCATACCCGCTGTGCCAAAAAGTGACTGGTGGCGTTTGATAAAAAAATGTTTGTCTGTATTTGTTGCAAATGACTAATTGACTTATAATTAGTCAAAAAAAAGTCATTCTGAATGAGGAAGAAAATTTCTGTCAAACGGTAAAAGCTTCAATCTGTCTTTTTCAAGCAGCCTAACCAAGGGGGTAGTAGAAATTACAATAAATAAAACTATTTTGGCAAAGCAAAAAGCACTGGATTGGTTATGATGTAGAACACAGAGCTGGTGTAATAAAGCACGCTCTTAGGGATATTTGCAAAACAGATTATTCTTGATTTTATATAACTTATACAAACAAAGCATTGACTTTTTGACAGATGATCACTTTTGGGTATGCAGGAATAATAATTGAGCTTAGTTCAGAGGGATAAAGAGATGATTTTTCGCCAATACCTGCAAAACCATTCCCTCTTTGTGGGTTATCTTGTTGCCACTGAAGTACACCTGTTGTCACTTTGATTTTCATCGGAAATATCCCTGAGGTTTAATTGACTGTTAATGTGATGATGAAGTTTAATTTTATGATCAGTGTTTGGTTACGTTGTTCTCTTTCAGCTGTTGATCGACAGTGAGCATTATTCTAAAGTAAGGGAAAATTTGTGGAGAAATTGGCGTTGTCTGTAGCCAGAGGTTGTTTGTTTTTTAACAACAATGAGCATGTTCACGTCACCTTCTACGTGCCAAAAGGTAATTCACGCGGTTTAGAAACAGCTTGAAACCAATGACAATCTCTAGTGTGTGTGTGCATCTGACTGTGGCAGCAATCTGTAGACTACAGTTTTAATTGCGCTGATCATCAAAATAAATTAAAGCACTGCATGGCTGTGCTGAACCCGGGCGAGCCAGGTCTGCCTTTATTGGCAAGGAACAGAGACGTCTGAAGCGCACTTCATCCACGTCTGCTCTCTTAAGTGCGCTTCACTGGGCGCAGTTTAATGCTAATAAAGTATTCTCTCTTTCCCTTAGGTTTTCGGCTCTAATATAGTTAGCTATTATAGTGGACCAAACTAGGCCAGTGCAAGAAGAGTTCATAGAAATTCTTAGAAATAGTTTAAAGATCATTCAGTGTGAAGGTCACGTGGCATTTTCTTTATTGTATTAAACAAACTTTCTTGTGCCGTGGTCTGAGACCCTTGTACGGGTCTCATGGAAAGCGCAGCTGAAATAGCTGTGGGCGTTTCAGCAATTCTACTCGCTTTAAGGTGCTATCCTCTCCAGCGCTGCTAGAAAAGAAAGGGGAGACACTTTATGGCACCTCCGCTGAAGCAGCGGAAGAAAAGTGCACTTAAAAAGAGGTCTACAGCAGCCTTAAAGCCAGCACAGCCTATAGTGCAACAAGTTGATGTGGTTATGCAGTTATCCTCAAAACTACGTGACCTAGTCTACAAACACTTTTTTCACCACTGCTTAACAAAATGAAAAATCTCAGATGTATTTTTCCAAAAAAGTTGCTACTTTCCATTCTACTGTGGATTACGCGCATGTAGAATAAAAAAGACGTCAGATTAATGAGGATTATAGTAAATTTTACAAATATGGTCTGGAACTTCACTATATAAAGCCCAGGGAGGAGTTATATGAATCTATAATAATGGTATTATTATTATTATTATTATTTTCAAATAAAAGGAGACACTTTAACCTAAAAGTGGGAAATCCCAGTAAAGAAGGAGCTCAAAAAAAAATAGAAAATCCAAAAGGTGAAAAAAGTTAATTGGATAAATTCAGATTGAAATATAACATGATAAAGCTCAGATCAGAATCAAATAAGCGTATCCAAATCTAGAGGACATCACTGAGCATGTAATTAGTTGCATATAGCAGCAAATTGCTTTGCTGTCCAACAAGTATCTGATTTGCCCGCTACTGTTTCGGTACTTACGCGTGAAACCAGAGAAGAATGGAAGAAATGACAGTGAAACCCCACCGAGGCCGTTTTCCTCTAAACTCCACAAAATTACGTCATAATTTCCCATGACACAAGTCAAATTAAGTTTAGAGAAATGCCACAAAGAAATAGAAATTATGAAGTGCTTCATTTTTAAAGTTTTAAGCACACATAGGTTCTCGGGCTTCCCACAATCGCATTAAACGTTTTGAGGTTTACATTTTTTTACAGTAATCTGTGTTGTTTTGGATCGTTTTGTTTCTCTCTCTCTCTCTCTCTCTCTCTCTCTCTCTCTCTCTCTCTCTCTCTCTCTCTCTCTCTCTCTCTCTCTCTTTTTTACACTAATCCGTGCTTACAGCAATATATGTGCCACTTTGAACACAACATGTTGTATTTGACATTCAGACTGAAAGGTTAATGTCATGTTACTAAACAACACAGAGGGACGTTTCCTTTGCCACGTTTATTATGGAAATAATACTGTATTAAAAATAAGTAACAACATGTCGAGGGAAACTATAGTGCAATCATAAACATAAACAGTTAAATCAAGCTTTATTTACAGGATATTTACAGATTTTCAGCTACCAAGGTCGCCACAGGCTTTGCTGAACGGTCGCGCCTTCATTTATGTGGCTGGAGCCTTTTTTAGTACTATTTTGTGTAGGAGCCGCAAAAAGAACAGCCTGTTTGGCTTCAGTGGAGCGGAATGCTTCTTCTGCTGGTGGAAAAGAAGACGTGCTTGCATCATGGACTTTCAAAGTTTTCGTTCTGGTCGTTTTTCTCTCCTCGGTTCCGGATGCGGATGGAGAAAGTTTCTGCGCCCCACTCTGAGTGTCAGTTTGCTTCAGACCGCTGTCCATGGTGCTGAAGATTTCCGCTCTTCTCCGAGAGCGAGAGAGTTTATTGGAAAGCTGCGATAACATCCAGCGGTCGCTCGCGTTTAGATTATCTGCCATCAGCAAGTACTGGTTGACATTGGTTAGACATCTGCGGAAGCCACTTTGGTAGTCGGAAACGTCGAAAGCAGACGCTGCGCCTTAAATCATGAAAAAGGCATCTCAAGGTCAGAGACATTCAAATTCTGCATAAAGTTGTGTTGTCAAAAATACATGAATATGTCTTCAAGAATGAAGTCATAACTCACAAATTTGAATTTTTTGGAGGTTCTTCAGATGTTTCACGGTGAGCTCCAAGATGTCAGCCTTTTCCAGTTTGCGCTTTCGAATCTGAGAAAAGAGATTACACATTACTTAAACTTTTTTCGTAAAAGAAATGCTAGCTCATCAAAAGTAGCAACCCAAATTGTTCCAGCTCTAAAGTTGTGGTTCTCATACTTACACTGCTGCTGTAGTAGCTCTCCAGGAGACATTTTAACTGGTCCAGACACTGGTTTATGCGCGCTCTTCGCTTTTTTTCCATGAGTGGTTTGGACACCTGTAAAGCACGCGTAAAGTCAACAACCCATGCTTCGATAATTCGTAGTAATTGTGAGGAATTTGCCGTTTATTAAGTTCCCTTTAACAAGTTCTTTTACACACCTTGTTTCCAGCAGTGGGTTTGACTTTCTCGATGCAGTCTGTCGTCGCCACCATTCTCTTAGTCCGTTTTGATTTCCTTGAAGTTAACCTTTCTCTCTCTCTGGCCCACGGACGAGGGGGTTTATCCTGAGTGGATTTATATAGAGACACCCACTTAACATGTCAATGCAAACAGGCCCGCCTCTGTCTCTCGCGCTCAAATGGGCAACACTGGCAGCCATAGTTGGCTTGGCAGCCCACACTTACTATAGAATCAGACTCTAATTATTTGAAAATCTATTTTTTATGCTGCTCCATGGTTAATAACTGAGTATAAATGTATCTCGCCTTGATCCAAACTCACACAGCCTGGAAGTATTTTTTTAAATTATCTGGTTCATATTTTTATTCCTTCAGGTCCTCAGGTTCATGCAGGGCACAGAGGAATAACCAGACTGTTTAACGGGAAAACAGACTTATAGCTCTAGATCTAGTTATAGAGTCTATGCAATCTACTGCTTCATATGTTGTGCAGTGTCTACCCGGTGTCTAATAATCAACTTGTGTGGCAAAGTAGCGTAAAAATAGTAAACATAATGATAATGGTTTTGCTTGGTATGCAGCATGGACACTATTGACTCCTGTATTCAGTCTTTGTGCGTGAGTTTCACGCCACCAGGTTGAAGGCAGCACCGTGGAAATTCACGTCGTGTCTCCACAACATTCCAATTTTCCGGTGACCGCTGATAGTAAAACCTCTGCACCTGCAACATCTTATTAGATCAGCCAGACTGCTTTTTAAAGGCAAACAGTGCAGGTATTTTAATATATATTTATATATAGACTATACACGATAAACGCCCTAGATGCTGGAACAAAAAAAGCAGACGAGGTTCCAAGTGCCTTGAGGACACTTTTACACTTTTAGCATTCTTTCGCTATTGTGCGTCAGCACTTTTTGTCTTCATACCAGCCTCAGTGAGGCACCGAGGAGAATCGCGGGCCGCCCCTTGTCCTTGCTCCCTCGCTTCCCGATTTTCCACACTTTCCGCTGAAAGGAACTGAGCCTTGGGAAAGTCATAGCAGCTGAAACAATGTATTGACCATAGGATCACCGCAGTCCACTGGGCATTTTGTGCTCAAACTGACCATCTGAAAATAGGAAAAAAGGGATGAATCATCTTACCAAGATGTGTAACAGAACTATCGGCCGGGATCTCAGAATAACGCAATAATAAAATAATATCAGCAAAATGTTCACTAAGCTTTTTTTTAGTATGAAAACATCATAAATTACTTCCTTTATTCCTTAGTTTTTGTATATGTAATTGGCATGTTGTGTAAAAAAAGAATAAATGTTGTCTTTAATAAGGCCGAGAGACTTTTTATAGTCTTTACTTAACAAAAAAAGTTTTATGCACAAGCAAAATTCTCATATTTACTATTATTATTATTATTATTATTATTATTATTATTATTATTATTATTAGTAGTAGTAGTAGTAGTAGTAGTAGTAGTAGTAGTAGTAGTAGTATAGTCCACACTGTGATAATTTTTCTTTCAGTCAATTAAAATAACATTTGGTGTTATTTCTTTTATATAAAACTATAAACACAACATGCCACATGTTGTTGTTCTGACAGCACGACAAAATACAAAAACTGCTAGTTGATTCATTCCCTAGCAGTGGGTGATACTTTAAACGAGGGCACGTGGTGTGGCCCACAGGAACTCTGCACCCCGTAAGAATTTTTTTTGAAGCACCCATTGAAAACAAACAAAGCAAAGCAAAACAAAAAATGCAGACTCAGTAAAAACTGATTAACAAAACGGTGTTCATTTTTAACTGATATTATAAAACACGCATGAGATATGAAAGTTAAAGGGTTGTGGGATCGAAGTGGGACTAAGTAAACAAGGGCTTATGGCGCACTGGATTTTATCGCTGTCGTTTTAAGGTAAACGGGCTCAGGTGTATGCAGTTCATTCAGTAGATGTATGGAGCTGGTTGCGCACTTCAGTAAAGTTTATTTGAGAGACACGCGACACAGTAGAGAAAACCTGTCTCACACTGCCCCTGTTCTCCTGCTTGATCCTGTGTACAATGCCTGTGTTGAAATGAGTGAGGCCCTGCTAAAGGAGGGGCATATTTGTATTCAGTCTATAGAGGCCGAGAATGAAAAGAGGCCAAATTTTAGCGGTGTTCCACTGATCTTTTCTTTTGCTCTGATTTGTAACTACAGTGTGCATGAAAAGACTCCTTTCAGTTATAAACTGAATCAACACTAGTTCCCTCTTCATCCTGCTATGAAATGGTAATCAGTCAACTTCTACAATGTCCCTGCTATAACCCTTTTACCAACCGGACATTTAATTTAATTTAACGGGCTTCTGAAATCCAAGGCTGATGTTAAATTTATTGCCTTCGCAGAACTAAACCACAGCCGTGAAGTCCCTCAGTCGAATGAATTGAATTGGCAGAGTTGTGTCAGGAGTAACTAATTGAGTAAAAACCGAAAAATTGTGGGACACAGTTCTGGTGTTATGCTTCAGCGTTTAATCGGTATGAAACTTGGCCGAAATGCTCTGGGTGTAAGTGGGCCTTCTGATGCCTTTTGTCCAATATCCGTCACATTATCTGCTTTTTCACGCTTGGTTTTTACACAGGACCGTGGAGGGCTGATTTCAGCGTGGAGTCATGACATCAAAACACTCGCCTGTCTTGTTATTCTGTGTCACAGAGGAGCGATTTCCCCGCTGATTACTCGGTGTAATTTCAATTAGTGTTGGATTTTTCGTTAGGACAAAGGAATAAAAAAAAAAAGAAACAACAGAAACAAAACTAGATTTCCAAAATGAAAACAGGCTTGTTTCTGAAGTGGCGGAATGCAATCAGGCTTTGAAACTGTTTTCCTCCAAAACCGCCTCACCTCTGTCATAAGTTCTTACGGCATCATCTACCCATGAGAATAGCGCAGCGAGAAACTTGTGTCCTCAACGGGCATCATAATACAAGTGCTATTAAATGACAAGTTAAGTGTATGTTTTTAAAAAGGACAGGTCCTTCGCTCCACTTTTACTTTTCAGCCTTAGGTCATTCATTAACGCGATTGGACCTTTGTCATGGATTCCTGCCGGAGGGGACCTGACAAAGCTGCGGTAATAATTGGACTATTGGGGAACTTGTTAACAACAATTAGTGAGGTAATTATATAATTACTGCAATAACTGTTTTCTTCCTAAAGGGAAAGTGATGCATTTGCAAGCCAATAGGCTTGTGCCTAACAGTAGGCTACATGGGTAGAAATACAGAGGTCACCTTCATGTTAGGAAACGTCAGAGTAAAATAGTTTATTTTAAAAAGTAATTAAAAACTATAGTTTTAGAGCAACATTTATGTTATATATAAGCTATAAAGGAATGCTTATTTACGTGATGCAAGTGAAGTGTATTTAGATATATATAACAGGCCAAGAAAAAAGTAAAAACAGCAGAAATTAAATCTTTAGTATTATAATTATATCCACTTTAGCCCGTGTTATGGAAATACATTGCAGGTTATAGCCACTCCTCATGCCTCGCAGACCTGTTAAAATATGCAAACTTGGGCCCAAAAGTTGGCTCACCGTGAGCGGAGCAAATCGATGTACCGCCTCCCATTCAGATGGACCCGAGGCAGCACTGGTGCGCCCAAAAGGCTAATTGTTGAGCAGCAAGGCCACAGTAAAGAGAGCAGGTACACGAACAGGTGCACTGCAAAAGTAATATTGGAAATATTGACAGGATTTTCTGAAAAGCCACGCGACGGACCTGTTGGCAAAGCTCTGATCACACATCAAATGAAAACGGCATCATGAATTTCTATAGACTGCTCCTCGGGTTATTTAAAGACTTCTTACTTTGGTTTGGCAACATAATGGCCTGTGTTTGCTTGTGTGTGCCGGGGTTACCGCATGAAAAGGACAGAGGTGCACATTAACATCGCTTAAGGTTTTCTCAAGGGCCGAAATGAACTGACTGGAAAGTAACTTTATAACTCGCTGGAGGATGAAACCTTTGTTGGGCTCTGTTGTGAAAGACACAAGAGCCTGACAAAAGGAGGGCGCCTTTGTTAAACACTAAAGCGCAAGGGTATTGATGTGCCTTGAATTGCAAAACATCTGCCATTTACTCTGAACGACTAGAGCGAAATTTAAATGAAAATAACCAAGCAGTCTTTAGCGCGGTGTCTGTAGCCGTGCGTAAAACAACAGTCATATGAGCAACTTGGAAAACCCCCCTTTTTGTTTTTCAGGTTTAAACATCAAACCTTCCTTTGTCAGTGTGGCCAGATGGATCAACACACGACGCCCTCTTTAACTGTAATAGTGCAATACTTTTTTTTTTCTTTGCAGACGTTTAATCTAGTCTAAGTTCAACTCACAGTGTCTTACTTTAATGTTGACAGGTCCCTATAATGATAGAGGCTTGCTGGTGTGACTGCTTGTTGTGAGTAGAAAGACCACTGTGAATAGAGCTGCACGGACAGGTGCAAAAGTATTTCAGATGCTGAAGGGACTTTCTGAAAAGCCACGAGCTATTATGAAAGTTGTAGGTTCTGGTCAAATAACAGAAGACACAGATTTCCTCGGGATATTTAAAGGCTTATTAAAGACTCTTACTTTGGTTGGATACACTAAATTACGTGTTAATATTTAACAAAAGACCAGAACAAAAAAACGAAACGAAACACAACCCCCCCCCCAAAAAAAACCAAACAAACAAAAAAAGCAACCCAGCGATGAGACAGTTGAAGGCTTTGTGTTAAGGATGTGCAGACTGAAAAATTGCTCAAGTGCAGTCATTTAATTAGCCGTTGGCACTTTTAAACTTAGATTTAAAAGTTTCGCTAATATTCCAGTTTAACTGTTCCTAAACACAATAAGGAATTATTAACCCTTAACACTGAACTAATGGAAGCTATATGTTAATCTAAACTCGTGGTATGGACTCTGACCTTCGAGTGATCTGTGTCTTTCGATTAAAAAAAGGTATATAACGTTCAAGGAAAATCCCATATGGACACCAAATGCAAATTGCCTCCATTAAAATGTGTTTTGTTTTTCGCGTTTGGGGGGGACCAGTTGCTGACCAACTTTTTTTCCCATGGTTTTCTCTTTATCTGGGCAGAGTGGAAAATTGAAAGGTACAAGTCAAAAGGCGTGGGGCGTTACCCTGATTTTCCTCGCTCTATATTTTGTCAGACAGAAATGTGTGCCCCCTTAGCTGAACCAACTTTTTTTAAGGAAAGAAATTCATTCAATGCGAGGCTAATCCAAGTTTAAATTGGTAAATAGAAAAAAGCTGTTGGAGTCTGTTGTAAGTTGCAGATAGTCATATCACATTGGAAGCATAGGCTCATTTCACCCCAGTTAAATTGCTGAAGTTGGTAATCACACTGAAATTCTGCATAACATCGTGTGTGGCGAATGTAACTCTGAAATCAGTATGAAATTGTCAATTTGCTGGTGTCAGCGTATAGCCCTCCAAACGCGCCATATGCCATGCTAAGTGGCACCATTCACCAATTCGTTCCTACTTTCACGGTCCATCCTCCCCTTTTCCCTGCCAGGAAGCTGAATGGCCACAACAAAATGGCAATTTACCCTCTCGAATTGCTGCATACCCCCTGCGGGAAGGCTCTTTCCGTTTCACTACGCGGGGCATCCCAATCCTACTAAGCGTCACGACGTGAAACTTTGACTTTCAAATGGAAAGAGAAGTGTTTGACCATCAGTGCTGTCAGCGCTGTCTCAATAGTTTGTGTCTGGCTATAAATTTGACGGGACATCAAAGAAGAGAGTAACAAAACGAGGTTGGTAAAGAGGCCAAACAGCAAAAGTACACGTAACTAAATTAAAGAATATGAAGGGAAACGTTTGATCTCTGATCCAATAATAGCCTACAAAGAAAAACGAGTGAAGATCCTTGCATGTGATCATCTTTAAGATCACCAATAAACGCACACACTCGCCATTTTTTATGTTCTGTAGGCATAAAATGCATCCAAAGGAAATATATATCTCCCCTAAAAATGAACCATGTTCATCGATGTCAGTAAGGATAAGCGAAGACAGTAAGGTTTGTATTTCTTTAATTTAGTTTGTCAATATAACTTCACTATGAAGGCTATGCCTGCCAGCTATCAGTTTTACTCACGTTTACTGAATACCCGAACACCTATGGAAAAATCAAGCTGCTGGTATTCATTTAGCTCTTACTTTTAACTTATCACCCACCTGAACCATGCTGCTGAATAATCGAGAGTTAGTGGTTTAATTCACACCTGGACAGCCCGTCTCAGAGATGTCTGATAGGTTTTTGAATGCATTGGGCCTATTTTTAAAATTAAATTGAAATAAAAGTATGTTCACAAAATGACGGTCAGTCACAGCCTGGAAGTTATTCATAGTCGATGTAAAGCGGTGGTAAGTGTATAAATTCACAAGCTCAATTTGCCCAGAAGCCTGTATTCACTATCCAATTTTTGACAGTTCTTCACTGTAACATGTACAATTCTTTTCATAGTGCAATACAAAACTGCATATTTTTCACCAGAGTTTGGCTTTGCACTGGCAACGTTGAAGTACAGTATGGTTGAACCAATGGCCTGCTTGTAGGCACACTGTGAAGTGATGCCACCAAGTGGTCACATTTGTGTTACAGCAACCAAAAAAGAAAATAGGAAAACATCTTATTTCATGTTTTTTAATCACTGATTTTTACACAGCTGTTCATGAAAATATCAGAATTAGTACAGAATTCATTCATGTGTATATTTACTTCATGCTTCAAAGTGATGGAAATGCATATAACTTTAAAAGATTTTGAAAACTATACATCCATTCTTTAACATGATATACATAAACAGAAACCATAACCCCCAAATAGTTAATTTAATCTTGTGCCAGAATCCTACATAGCTGACTACAGATATGAGTTATGTGAAAGCTCTTTAGAATATAAAGCACATTTCTAAAGATAAAATTGTTTGCTTTAAGTAACTCAAGCATGATTTACATATATTTCAAAGAGGATTTGACATTAGAGCATTGAACTAAAAAAGATCCATCTATGACTTGTCTATCTGAAGTGATTGATACATTTCCTGAAGTGAGCTACTGGCTAATTGTTTTGGTATAATTTTGAATGAGACCTTGGAAGTACTGCTGTGTGTTTTTGTGGGGTTGAAAAAGAATGATGAAACATTTTGGGAGGAAATACCAAAACAGAAAAGAGTACAGGCTGGAAAGTACAGCCAGGGCACTAAGAAGCTGTATGTACTTCCCACGGTAAAGCATGCACTCTGTGGCGAAGATGATCCAAGTGAGGATCAGCAGGAGGAGGCAGAAGGTTATTGCTTTGGCCTCATTGTAGTTTTTAGGAAGGTTTTTGCCCATGTATGAGAAAATAAAGCAAAGAGTGCATATTGATGACAGTAAAATCACAGAAGCTGTAGATGCTTGTAGGCTGATGTCACAGCTGAGTATGATTTTGTCAGGGTACCAGGATGTTTCATTATAGGGGCTTGGAGGTTTACAAGAATAGCCAATAACGAGGAAGATTGCTTGAATGACAAATGCAACAACAATGACCAGCCACTGTCCGTTATATTTTACCCACCAACTGTGGAGCTTGGGGATCTTGGCTGCTATTTTAAAAATGCAAACAATCTGAAAAGAGCGCACAACAAAACATGCTAGACAAATAGTGTAGAATAAGAGAAATGGTAAGTATCTCAAAGTACAAAGAGGGACTGTCGGCTTACCAAAATGAAAGAATACACTAAGATTACTCAGACTTAGACAGCCTAAAATTAAGAAGCACATTGGTCCACCAGCAGATCTGACGACAGGTGTGTTGTAGTTGACTGAAAAGAGAACAGACATGGCTAACGTCATGCCCACAAATGCACAGGCCGCTACGAAGACCAGTGTAGCCACAATATCTGTGGCTGATATGTACTCCACAGCCCGCAGATTACATGATGTACTTCCCTCTTCAGACCATTCGATGTCCTTACACTTGAGGCAGGTGTATGGACTCTCTGTTTTACAAGAGACAATAAACCATATTAATAGATTTAAATTTGAAAATGTTCCGTTTTTGATCAAATTTGTTTGCATTATTCATAGCTTCATTACACCCTAAATAACTGTAATAACTGAAAAAACTGCATCAATACTATTGAGGAGACAGTGGTCCATTTAGTTTTTAAGGATCAAGGTGATTCTTTAAAACCACGTGAAATAAAAGTATAGTTATCTTTATGGGAAGAAACAAAGTACTAAAAACATTGTTACGGCACTTCTGTAGAATTTGGATATCTGTACTTTACTCTTTACTTTAGTATTCATTTTTCTAACAGCTTTTTACTCCCTACATTTTAACACAATTGTCTGTGCTATTCATTAGATTTTCAGAACAGGCTTGTTACTTCGGATTTTATGCATTTAAGGTAAGTTTCTCCCCCCAACATTGAGTGCCTTTCAACTGATTTGAGCTTAAATGGAGCTTATTGAAATAACAGAAGAAAGAGGCAAAAAACACATAATATATAATTTATGTATACTGTTTTGTATGATTTATATCATTATACTCAGGGGTTAAAGTAGGACAGAATGATGCATTCTTTATTTGTTTTTTGGTCCAGATGTCTGTAAGTTGTGGTCGCAGTTAGTGCTATATGATAGTACAAATTCAGGTATCAATCCAATACCACGTAAGTACCGGACCGGTATTGCTGATTCCAATAATGATACTGATACTTACAGCGTATTTAGGTGGGAGAACAACTTGTCATGATTTACTTATTTTCCACAACAATGAGTTAACATAAGAAAGCAGTTTTTTAGAGACCTGAAATGTAAATGTGCTTGTCTTTAAAGCTTTTTGAGTCAACTTCTGTTGATTAAATGTACTATATTGATGAGACCCTACAACAGATTTTAGTGTTTCCCAACCTGCCACACTTTAATTCCTGACTGTGCTCTTTCTTCTTAGGTGTGAAAAAGTTTGTATTTCCATTTACTAAATAAAAAAATATATTATATTAATACTTTTTATTAATACTTGTGCCTTTTCACTTTTATGTGAGCAAAAGAAGTTAAATCAGTACTTTGTTTTTTTAATCAAAGGTTTTTTTTTTAACACATACTGTATATCTAAACTTGTACTTAAAGAAAGTATGTACTTTTGCCATGATGAACCTGTATATTTAGTCACGTTGCAAACCATTACCCGTAATGTTGACGTAAGTTCCATTTGCACAGATTTCACAGTCGAAGCAGCATTCATAGATTCCATTTCGCTTTTTTATATATCCTGCAGGACATTCTGGGGAACATAAGGAAGTAGGTACCTGTACAAGACATTTATTTAGCACATAAAATAAGTTAAAAAAAAACAAAAAAAAAAGCATTTCTGAAGGGTAGCAACAGATTGGGGAGAAAAACCAACACAAAAAAGATGCTTTATATACAACAACAAATGCCAAAAACCCCCTGAAAAAAATAAAATAAAAACAAAGGATCTTTGATAGTGTGTTTTGACTTTGGTTGGTGCTGTTAAATCATCTTGAGACAAACAAACAAACAAACATTTTCATATATTATGTTTAACTAAATGTTGTATTAATAACAACAACAACAATAAAAACTTACTTCTCCATTGGTGTGCCATTCAATTTTGCTATCATCCACGAAGAAATGCACTTCTGAATTAAACTGATAAAATCCAATCTCCTGTGCATCACCACTGTTATTCCAGAAAACTACTGAATAGGATCCTTGCTTTAGATTTCCGTTGTCATCAAACTGAATACTATTATTTACAAGTGTAAAATTTGACTTCCTCAGCTCTGCTAGAACCTGATGTGTGCAGAAAAAATTACACAACCATTAATTCTTTGTATTTAAAAGAAAAAAAAAATCATATATTGATGATATAGATAGTAGACCTAAACTTTTTCACAATATGAAGTATGAACTATTGAAAAAGAGTTTGGTTTCAGAATTACAACAATACGTCATCTCAGTTTCAAACCACTTGCAGGCTATTGTTAAAAGATGGAATTCAACACAGTAGAAGGCAATTCCCTGTTCTAACTGCTTAGAAGCATAGAGAGTACTTTCTGTCAGTAATGACTTGGTAATATTTGGGTAATTTGGTAACAAGAAAGTAATAATATAGAAGTATCAAGTTATTATCAGTATCATAAAGTTCATTAGCAAATCATTATCCAAGAAACCAGTTGGTAGAAGTATATAGTTTATTATAGCATATAATATGATACAATGTATTAATATGGTGGTAGCAATATGATAACCTGTGCATTTAAATAAAAAAAAGAAAAGAAACACTTGTTGTAGTAAACTCGTAAAATATAATAAGGTAATATTGGTCAGTGCTTCAAGACTCTGGGACATATTTATCCTATTATAATGGTAAAACTAATCCTACATTGGTCCTCAGTATTTTTATTTGTTTCAAGATGAAAATGCAAAGACTGTGTTTTAATGTTGTGGCCTATTACCTGGAAGCATGTGGTATTAACCAGAAATCAGGGATGCAAAATGCAAGACCGCCAGTTTCTAACTACTGGCATATTATTGACATATTAGAAAAAAAAAACCTCCAGGAAGTGTCATGACTACCTGGAAACATGTGCAGTAGTTTCTACATTATAACCTGGATTCAGGAGTGCAAAAAAACCCTGGTTGTTAAAGTGTGTTTAACTGGAAAATGAAGCATATATAATCAAAGGAGCTTGCAAAGAAAAGCGTCTGGACTTCTTTAAGTTGCTTGAAGACGTTTCACCTCTCATCTGAGAAGCTTCTTCAGTTCTAAGGTCAAATGGTGGGGAATCCCAGATTTAAACCTAGTGGGAGTGTCCCCCGACAGAGGGACAAAAGGACCCCCTGATGATCCTCTAATCGCCTGAGCCAGTTTCACACCTTGGCTCAGGCAATTAGAGGATCATCAGGGGGTCCTTTTGTCCAATAACTTGTACTGTATTATAGTACATTATTACCACCTTTACATAACATTATTAGACAGTTCTCAGGATGATTAAAAAAAGGCTTGTATACTTACAATGTAGGGGTACACTGTGATATTGCTATCACATTTGTCAGCTCCACATCGTAAGGTATTGTGTAAGGCATGAGCAATGGCATATATGGCAGAGTAAATTGCAAAAGAGTATGATGGGTCTGCAGCAAAGATATCCTCAGGATTCATGCAACTACAGTTACATTTCTGATTGCAAAATGTGTCTTGCTCTGCATATTTACAATGAAGTTGGGCTTTGGAAGAATGCAAAAAATCACTGAAACCAGGTATTGTCACCACTGGCTCAGCTACTCCAAGTATGGTTCCAATGTTTTTGATTCCTTTTATTTTGGGGAGTTTTTTGTTCAAGGCCCATGCATCCCCTGCTATCCACACCTTATTTGTCACATTCAGTAGCATTGCTGACTCAATGAGAGGTTCAACATTGTTTTCTAGAGCAAAAACAATAATGACATTTATCTGTTTTGCCTCCATCTGTTTGAACGTTTGAGAGTAATTGGTGCTGTCACTCAGGCCTTTGGAATATGGTAGGCAGATCTCAGTATCCTTTATCCTCTGAGTGAACAAATCCAGACCATCATTACCATAATCATCATCACTGTTAAGGAAAGCAACCCAGCGCCAGTTGAATTTTTGCAAGATTCTTACAATCACATCTATCATGTTTAAATTGGAAGGCAATGTACGCAGGAACGATGGATATTTTGCCTTATTTGAGAACACAGAAGAAGAAGTTGCATAATTAACCTGTTAAATAGAAAATAATAGAGAATTTGATCATTTTCAGGTACAATAAATAATGACAAAAAGAAGTCATAATCTTTCTATAAAACTGTTTTTGTCATATTATTTGTTAACAACTTACCATAGGAACAAGATTTACCATGAATAGCGGGGCTACGGTCAGGGATTGAGTGCTTGTGAAAGGACCGACCACAGCTATTACTTTAGACAGAACACTTTGTTTGTCACTCCAAGGTTGTATTGAACCATTAGCTGAGATTAATTTCAAAACACCTGGAAAATTCTGCGTATCTGAGCAGTGGTCAAATATGTCATAGCCAAGAGATACATTTGGCAGTAAATTGGTAGAGTTATTAACTTGCTCTACAGAAAATCTTATCATCTGAAATCTCCGATAATTTGAGAATGTGAGTGGTTTACTGAGGACAAGAAGACAAGAGAACAGGATTAACCATAAAAATCGGAAATATTGCTTAAAAGCTTCGTATTTCTGTAGTTTTGTTATTATTACATAAATTCAATTGAACAAGGACACAGATCAGATTAAATTCTATACTACGTAGTTGGACTTTGTAAAGGCATCCAACTAGATTTATCATAAAACTTACGTGGTGCAATCGAGAGCTTCTGGTCTTTCATGATACACAGAGCCAGTGTCGTCATGAATGTGAAAAAGTCCACCTATCAAATAATCCCCTTCCAGCTGAAACTCTGACGCTGGGACAGTATGTTGAGTGCAGACATGTAGAAATGCTCCTAGCAGACAGAAAAATTCTAAAAAAGGTTTCATTGCTGAAGCTCTTTCTTAGTGTTCTGTTGTGCACTCTACCAAAATGTGCCTCTGCCTTTAGTGAGTTATGATACAGTGATGACTGTCCCCTCCCGTCATCATTTACATGCACATGGTGATGCTATAAATGGTTGAATGAACTTTCACAAATCAGTATGCAAAAGCATCCAAGCTGCTGTTTGTGCACAAAGTTGAACAACCATCACAAGCAAATTAGTGTAATGCTTCTATCTGGAATAACTCAATTAATCATTTCCTTCCTTTAGACATTATAACACATTTACTTTAGATTTTCTTTGACTCCGTGACAGATATGAGGTCTTTAAAATATCTTTGTCTTCTTTGGGCGCAACCAAAGCTAGAATTCTGAAATGCTGGCATAAATACTGGCATAAAACGTTTGGGCCTTGATTTAAAAGCCCTTTGGCTGGTTTTATGTTTTTAAATCATGTTACACTATCACAAAATCATTACATCCACCGTCAAACTATTTATTCGTATTTGTAGATATTTATTAAAATGACTGAAGCACACTAATGCTAATTACAAGCTGCTCTTTCCACTGCAGAAAATGTGCCAAAATGCATTTGTCCTTTGGAAGAAATGTGTACTTCAACTAAGATTGCACTAGGTCAGAGCAACAAAAGACAGAAAAACAACAACTCACCCCTTGATCATTACCAAACAGTAAGTGACCACATCCTCTTACAAATGATCCCTGTATAATTTAACATGTAACCACACAGGCCATTCAAAATTTGCAATCACTCAGCAGATGTAAGTGGTGAATGACAAGAACCCTAACCCAAATTTGAAGGTAACTCCCTGTTTGAAGGGCAGAACTTTCTGGTTCATATTAAGAGATAGGTCTCATCTGGTGAGACTGTGGGCTGATAAACAAAAAATGTGTTTCAACTATAACTCTGCATTAAGACCAAATGCAACAAAATATTACAAATAAACTTGCTTTAACTAGCAATAGTCAGTAGTTTGAAACACTTTCATATAGAATCAGTTATATGCTAATGGTTAAAGTCATTAGGCATAATAACAGTCATCTGTTTGTTTGTACTTTAATCCCAAAACATTTTCTTTACTTTATAATTAAAAGTGTATCTATTGCAGTTACGTTAGGTTTTGTATTATTATTATTATTATTATTATTATTATTATTATTATTATTATTATTATTATTATTAGTAGTAGTAGTAGTAGTAGTAGTAGTAGTAGTAGTAGTAGTAGTAGTATTAGTATTATTAGTATTATTATTATAAAGACAGAGACCCTGTCTTTAATGATAAAACATAGGTATGATGCTGTATATGCTGAGTCTGAAGGTGTGCCCATGAATATAAAAATCCCTCCATGGTACACAAATGCCTATGACTTTTTTTACTCTCCACCTTTGGCGAATTATACACACACGTGTAAAATGCCATTAGTTGGAAGGAAGATATCCTTCACAGCCACTGTATTCAAATATGGTGGAGGAACATCGGAACATACAGCACACCCACTCCTATGTATTTTTAAAAGATGCATTTTATGTTTATGAGAATGCATCAGTTTGTTGGAAGACGTAATTACACACTATATCTATGAATACATTATGATTTTTTTCCTAATAAATAATGCCAAAAAATGACCTTTAATGTAAAGCCTTGTTGTTAAAGCATCCAGTGCTTCTATCAGTGCACTGTGACATCATGACATCAAGAACACTGGACATTTAAACCTGTTTCCTTCTGACATGCAACATTGTCAATAAACAGTTTGCCAGAATATGATATTAGAGGTGAGATAACATAAAATTACATTATTACTTCTAAATAATAGAATTGAAATTTAAGGATGCTTGAGTACCCTTAAAAAGTGTCTAAACAAGGAGCAGAGCAGTGCTTTTGTATAAATGCTAGGTAAGTTTGCTAGAACGGGCGATTAATGATGGAAACCTCACAATTTATCATGAAAAGAGGCATTTTAGAAATCCACATTGTAATGAAGATGCAGCTACAGGTACTTGGACTAAATTCGGAACAATGAATGATAGTATACAAGGATGTTTTTAGTGAGATGTTGTATTACTATACTATACTCTAGGGCACAGGTGTCGAACTCCAGGCCTTGAGGGCCGGTGTCCTGGATCCAACACAGCTGATTTAAATGGCTAAATTACCTCCTCAATGTGCCTTGCAGTTCTACAGAAGTCTGGTAATGAACTAATCATTTGATTCAGGTGTGTTGACCCAGGATGTTATCTAAAACCTGTAGGACACCGGCCCTCGTGGCCTGGAATTCGACACCCCTGCTCTAGGGGGTACAGAACATCACTGAAAAATGTAAATAAACATCTCATGTCTTATCTACATGATCACTGATTTGTCTGTACCTTGCTTAAACAAGTTGCCTGTTGGGAAAACAAAGAGAGCACAATAACAAAGGGAAAATTACAAAACAACATTTTGCAGTTGGACAGAATTGGCTTCCAAACTTGATGTGTTGATAAATAAATTAAGTCTGGAGAATTCACGACTTGTCTAGTAATGGTTAAACTTTATTGGGTTTTGCTTATTAATTAAGCGCAATATGAGTGAAAAGCACTAGTACTGCTACTACTACAGAAAAACAAACAAAGAAAACCTATCCATTCAAGAAAAGTTTACATTTTATACAGTACACATAATTGCTTTCTTGTGAATAAGATGAGAGAATTGATACCACTCTCCTACGGCTTTGTTGAGAACAAGGTTCTACTCAGAACCAATTGATCGTAAAGCCTAGGAACAAGGTAAAAAACCAGATTATCTTGGTCCAAAGGAAAATATATATTTATGTAATTACATTGTAAACAGGTATTAATTAATTAATTGTCTTATCTCATTTAGAGATAATTTCATTTAGAGCAACATAAGTGTAAGTAAGACTGGTAACTTTTGAGAGAACAACATCTTCTCATTCATTTTCATCTAACTCTTGTCACAAAAATCCATAAGCATATTTACCAAAAGAGAACTCCTGATCTAAATAAGAAAATTACTTAAAAGCAACATTTTAGCAGAAGGTCCTGAGTACATTAGTTTTTCTGCCTGTGGAGACACAAAATTATTAGAGGCAGCTATTGGCTAATTGTTTTGGTATAATTTTGAATGAGACTTTGGAAGTACTTAGGTGTGTTTCGGTGTGGCTGAAAAATTATGATGTAACATTTTGGGAGGAAGTACCACAACAGAAAGCAGTAGAGGCTGGAGAGTACAGCCAGAGCATTAAACATTAGGATGAATTTCCCACGGTAAAGCATATATTGTGTGACAAAAACAATCCAGGTTAAGATCAGCAGGAGGAGACAAAAAGTTATTGCTTTGGCCTCATTGTAATTTTTTGGTAGGTCTTTTCCCATGTAGGAGAAAGCAAAGCAAAGAGAGCACAACAATAAAGGTAAAATCACAGAGCAAGATATTGCTTTAGGATTAATTTCACAATCAAGTAGGATTTTGTCTGGGTACCAAACTTTGTCTTGGTAGGGTTTGGGTGCAGCATATAAATAGCTAATAAGAAGCAAGAAAGCCTCAGTGATAAATGCCACAGTGATGACTAGGTGCTGTCCATGATATTTCATCCACCAACTGTGGAGTTTGGGTATCTGGGCTGCTATTTTGAAAATACAAACAATTTGAAAAGAGCGCACAACAAAACATGCTAAACAAATAGTGTAGAATAACAGAAATGGCAAGTATCTTAATACACAGAAAGCAACTGTTGGCTTGCCAAAGTAAAAAAATACACTAAGACTAGACAGACTGAGACAGCCTAAAATTAGGAAGCACATTGGTCCCCCAGCAGATTTGACAACAGGCGTGTTATAGTTAACAACAAAGAGAACAGACATGGATAATGTCATGCCCACTAAGGCCCAGGCACCGACCATGATCAGTATAGCCCAGTTGTCTGTAAATGGCATATACTCCACTACACGCAGATCACATGAAATACTTCCTTTTTTAGACCATTGTGTGTCTTTGCAGTTGATGCAGTTGTAGCGATCTTCTGTTTAGACAACAAAAGGACAGACCATCATTAAACTGATTTTTGAAAAAGAAAATGCTGCAGGTAACTTATGATACATGAAACTCTTAAAATAATTTACCTGTGATGTTGATATAGGTTCCATTTGGACATATTTCACAGTTAAAACAGCATTTGTGGATTCCAGTTTGCTTTTGTACATATCCAACAGGACATTCTGCTGAACATAATGAAGTAGGTACCTGTTCAAGGATATTATTTTGTAAAATATACAGACAACAGGAAAAGGACTGCAGCCACAGTTTTTAAAATTTAGGGCTGCTCACTAGATACTAACAACCACCATCTGTTTATTTACTCGATAGTATGTTTTGCCCCTGGAATAACTACACTAGTGTGTCTTTATGTACAAATGTATCATTTGAAAGGAAAAAAGATACAAAAAATGATGATTTGATTACTTTATACTGTCTAAAGTGTTGATATACTGTATGAAAAGATTCAAAAACACAACTTACATCTCCATCTGTGTACCATTTAATCATGGTGTTGTTGATGAAGAATTGAAGAGATGGATAAAAGCTGTAAAAGCCAATCTCCTGTGCATCTCCAGTCTGATTCCAGAAAACTACTGAGTATGATCCAGACTTGAAATCTCCATTCTCATCAAACTGAATATTCTGGTTTAAAAGTGTAAAGTTTGACTTCTGCAACTCTTCTAAAACCTGTTGTAGGCATAAAGAGGTAACTGTAACGGGATATTCACACCTATTACTTAGGCTGTTGAAATATCCCAGAGAAAGGAGAAACTGCAGAATGGTGAAACCTTTTACAGAAAGGGTACATTTTATGGATTTTGAGGACACAAGAAGTAGGAGGTAATGGCTGGATGGATGCATTTTAAGAGAGACGTAAGGTTTGATACTATGCCTATGCCCTCCACTTGATCAGGTACTCTGCTGGAATAATAATCTAGCCAAAGGAGTCCAGACTTTAACATGATTGGTGCAGTATGGGGTGATCTTGACAGAGAATAGAACAAAATGCAGCTGCAATGTCCTTCAAGAAGCCTGGAGAACTATTTCTGATGTTACTTCTGATACTGACTTTTAAGCTCAATAAACTTAGAGATAGAGAGGGTGGCATCTTATTCTAGTTTACCCACCTTTTAAACCTTGCTCTATGCAGTGTGTGATCACAAAAAAGATAGGAAGGATCAGTATTTTAAAACGTTTAGACACACATAGAGGTTACAGTTGTCAGTAAGATGAAACACATAATCTCTTGAGTACTGTTTGCACACTTACCATATATGGGAACAGGGTAATCTTATCACTGCATTTACCATCTCCACATTGCAAGGCATTGTGTAAACCATGAGCAATGGCATACACAGCTGAATAAACAGTAAATGAATAAGACGCATCTGCTGAAATTATATCCTCTGGTGTCACGTAGCTGCAGTTGCAAGCCTGATTACAAAACCCATTTTGTGCTTCATTTTTAAAAAACGTCTGTCTTTTGGTAGAGTAGATAAAATTATTGAAGCCGGGTACTGTCTCTACTGGCTGAGACACACCTAGTACAGTTCCAATGTTTCTGATTCCTTTCATCTTGGAAAGCCTTTTGTTAATGGACCAGGTGTCACATGCTATCCACACTTTATTTCTGAAATTCACTTGTACTGCTGTCTCAACAAGAGCTTCTGAAGTCGCTTCTGGAGCAAAAACAATGACAACATGTATTTTTTGTGCTTCTATCTGTTCGAATATTTGGGAGTAGTTTGTATTGTCATTGAGAGCATTCGTATAAGCTAGGCAGATGTCAGTACCGTTGATCTTCTTTATAAAAAGATCTAGGCCATCACGACCATAATCATTGTCACTGTTTAGGAAAGCAACCCAGCGCCAATTGAAGTGCACTATGATCTTAACAATGACTTCAATCATCCCGTCATTGGAGTGCACTGTCCGTAGGAAGGAAGGAAATTTTATTTTATTTGATAGGCGAGAGCTGCCAACTCCATAACTGACCTGTCGAGAGAGTAATGGAGACATTTTTACTATTTCTCGTCATATATTCACGACTTTAGGTGAACTTCATTTTAGTTTATAATTCTAACTTACCATAGGAATGAGATCTGTCATGAAGAGCGGGGCTATAGTCAGGGCATCTGTGCTTGTAAAAGGGCCAACCACTGCCATCACTCTGGAAAAATTCTTGAGTGGTTCAAACCAAGGTTGAATCAGGCCATTTACTGAGATAAGATTTAAAATTCCTGGGAAGTTCTTTGTATCTGAGCAGTGGTCAAATATTTCATACCCAAGGGACACATTTGGCAGTATGTAGGTAGAGTTATTAATTTGTTCCACAGCAAATCTCATCATCTGAAACCTCCGATAGTCTGAGAGACTGAATGGTTGACTGTTGACAGAGAAAGAGAGTAAAAGCTTTTAAATGAAACATAAAAATTGTTCACAGCTGACTTAATGTAGTTATCTTAATGTAGTTACATGTAAATGTGCTACTAAGTTACACTTAGTTTAGGTGAAGTTATATAATGTAAGGTGTGTCATTTGGTACTTTTAGAGTTCCACATATCAAGATTTGGTTAGAAAGCTTACCTGGAACAGTCAATGGCCTGTGGTTTTGTTTGATAAATACCGCCATGGGCATAATGAATATTAAAAAGTCCACCAATCAAATAATCTCCATCCAGATGGAAGTCTGTGGCTGACATTGTGCATTTAGTCAAAGTATGTAAAAAAGTTCCCAGCAGATACAGAGAAGTAAGAAAATGCCTCATAGTTACCATTTGCCAGTCTGATGTGGCATCTAATGAGATTACACTGTGCTTATAAGAAGCAATGCACTACTTGTATGAGCAAGTTACCACTATTTATTTCCATGAGCTTCGTGATGCATGGCTGTTGATATCGTACATACGTACTTGTTAATGGTTGGAAGACAATTCACAAATTAGTATGCAAAACACATCCAAGTTGCTAAGTGCCTTTGATGACTGGATAGTAACTGAAATGCCCCCAGCTGTGGATAAATGAGGCATTCTTTTAACTTGCACTTGATTATATGTTACCAAAAATGATTTATTAAAAAAATGTATCCAATGCAGAAACCCATTGTCATAATGCCTGAAAACTGCATGATAAAACTTAAGCCAAGAATCCTTGGAGAAGCTTGATAAATAATGGCAGCACACTGGTTAGAATAAATTTTCAAAAGAATGTAATAATACCACTGTCTTTAACAATCCCTAATGGCTCATACTACATGTAAATATGTTCATAGTTGTAAAAGTTTTTTGATTAGGGGTTTGCAAGAAAGTGGCAAAATATACTTTTTGTTAGAGACTGATAAAGCATTATATATATTATTGCTTTCTCTTATGATACAATTATTATTTTATATTATATACAGTTATTTATTATTACACTTTTTTCAGCTAAACCATAAAGGCACCGTAAATTTACTTGCAGATCTCTAAAAGAGAGCAGCATAGGAAAAGTGACAGTTAGTAAGACAAAGTAAATCAGAGAACTAATTAAGTGAATAGACACATTATTACAACCTTTCAACAGTCTTAAGTGATGAGTTTTCTTTAATGCAGGTTTTGCTTAAGGGAAAACCCATGTATGACGGTATACAAGTACTGATTTGGCTGGAAAATAATATGGGGTTACAAGCATATGCACACATGCAAACTGTATTAATAATTCGAGGATGTATCTTTGGGTTATGCCTAAATGATACATCCTGTTGCATAAACATCCTGTTTTGCATGACCTAACCTTTGACCAAACAGGACATTGGTGAGATCATTTGCACACACTACACTGTGAATAACAATGACAAGTGGCCAGGCATAAGCTGCGGTTTCAACATAGTATTCATCATAAAACTGATTATTTTTAAAAAAATATATATCCTAATATCATGTGTGTTCTTCTCGTGTTTTGTGTACAGGTATTTTTATGCCCCTATGGGTCACCTGCAATTCAATTCAATTTGATGAAAAATGTAAATGTTATCTGTATCAAGTATTTCTTTAAAATATGCATAAAGAAAATAATTTTATATGGAGTCCTGCGCTCATGTGGTCAGATTTGTATGACAACATTAACCAAATAGCTGAGCAGAAAATGAAGCCCGCTACACAATTGAGTTTAATTGAATGAAATTTACTGTTATTAAACTGCAGTACATTTTGATGTTAAAATGTTTAAAATAAAATTAAAAATATCACTGAATTTCATTAGCCTTTTAATTAATATATAATCTTGTAAGATTTCAAAGTGTTTATATATTTAAGAACATGATCTACAGTGAAATTAACAAAAGTACAAGTTCCATGACGGAAATATTGTTATTTAGTAGCTTGAGTACAAAAAACAATTGCTTCTTAACATATATAGATGTGTGACTGTGAAATCAAAATGATATTTCCAATATTTTTGAACCTAAAATTGTTTTATACAGATTTATTTCACAACAACCATAAAAACATATATTACATATTATTACATACAAGAATTTTTTTCATTTTTTCATTTTATTGTTCCATGAAACAATCAGCTATGTGTCAGAAAAGATTTCCAGTATTTCTGTTAAACTGTATGAGTGCATTGCATATAAATACATTTCTCAGTAAAACAATCACACACAATTTACAAGGTTATCTATCTATCTATCTATCTATCTATCTATCTATCTATCTATCTATCTATCTATCTATCTATCTATCTATCTATCTATCTATCTATCTATCTAT